>NC_044032.1:367339487-367639487 GCF_901765095.1 Microcaecilia unicolor
CAAAATATGGAGCACAGTGAATCAGTTAATAGCTGTGTTCTAAACAAGTTGTAAACAATAGATCAATGATATGATCCATTATAGTTAAATTAACTCATGCATGCAAGATAATAAGTGTATGGGCATTTTTAAATAAGAGCATATTAACACTTTTTTTTGTTTGTGGGTAATTTCACTTTGATATTCAATACTTAGAGTGAAGCGAGGATGAACAAACTGCCTTAGATAAATTAAGTGGCCATGAGCAGTGAGCAGCTGTTTTAAATGAACTTTGCCATTTTCACAAGGTCTTTTTTATTTATTATTTGTATGGCAAAAATGATGATGTGTAGTTTTTTTTTGTATGAGGAGTACATATTTTAGAACAGGATCATCAGCTTTTACATTTTTATTAGTAATAATATGCATGTGGTTAATATATATGAACAGTTGAAAAACATTTTCGATGACTCTTTTGGGTGATCAGTAAAGTAAGTGGGAATAACCCATTAGGACCGTACATATTTCAAAAAGAAAATCTGAAAACACTGCCCCAGAAGACATTTCTGGATGGAGAGGTTTTTGGGGTTTTTTTGTTACATTTGTACCCCGCACTTTCCCACTCATGGCAGGCCCAATGCGGCTTACATATACAGGTACTTATTTGTACCTGGGGCAGTGGAGGGTTAAGTGACTTGCCCAGAGTCACAAGGAGCTGTGCCTGAAGTGGGAATCAAACTCAGTTCCTCAGTTCCCCAGGACCAGAGTCCAACACCCTAACCACTAGGCCACTCCTCCACTCTTCAAGTTAAAATACCAGAATACAAAGACTGCAGCCTATAATAACATGTTTTTATGCAAAGCTGTTTTTCATTTAGCCCTGAACCTCCAACACTTATATGTCAACATTTTTTTTTTAGTTCAGCCAGCTACACCATTTTTTTTATTTAGAAGTAACAGTGGCAAGCAGTTTTGTATACATACCATTTTTGCACCAAAATATGTTATAAACACTGTTTGTTATCAAAGGGTTTCAAAATTGTTTGTCAATATCTGGGCAGCAACTACAAAGTAATATCACCAATATTCAGAAACCTGAACTTCATAAATGTAAAACACCGAGGTAAGGATCCAAGATTGCCACCAAACAGGTATGAGATTGCTGAGCTTCAGCACAGTGCAGGTAGTTTAAGGCTCCCTGTGGCCATGGGGCAGCAGAAGGGACCTATTAAGACCTACCCCTGTGCTACCTTGCAAGGTTCATGCTCAATGTAGACCAAAATGCTGCAGTTCAGATGCCGACCAAATTCAGTTTCGGTGCCTAAACTGGCCCAAAATCCGTTTTCTGTCCAGTTTTGATTTCGGCCAAAAGGCTACAGCCATAGGTTCAGCTTTGGCTAAAACTGATCGTATCTTTTCAGTGGAAGCAGAAAATTTGTGCTTTATCCTATTTGTCTCCTCCCTCCCCCTCACCTCCAAACAGGAGTTATCTTTCTGCCCTGCCCACCTGTAGGGTGCCTCCCTCAGGCCTAGCATACAATCCCCGAGTACAGTCTAGAAGGTATAATCAAGCAAGAGTCAATTCCTAGGCACTCCTGCCCATGCTGGTTCTGCTCTCAAAATAGCTGCCATTACCTCTAATGGCAATCTTGGCCAAGACTGCTGTAAGAGGTCACACAGCAGCCATTTTGAGGGCAGAGCTGACATGGACAAGAGCGACTGTGCATCACTCCTTTCCTGACCATACCACTAGACCACAAGGGATTGTTAGGTAGTTGATGGGGGAGGGAGAGAGGGAGCTACTCTTTGCAAGTAATGCAGTTATGATCTTGCATAGGAGTTATCGGTAAATGGAGTGCTCCAAATAGATGCTTTTGATACAAAAGTTAAGCAGGAATTTAAGTCTGTAAATTTGGGATAAGTTCCTTAGAAATTAGCTTCTCTGTGGAAATGACATCAGCTGCCACTTCCAACAGTGGTGCTAAGTCAGCCACTGTAAAAGCATTGTGGCATTTAGTTTCAGCTTTCATTAGCAGAGACTAATTTTGCTTGACAGTAAAATATGGTCTTTCATTATTTAAATTATTATATATATTCTGGCTTGGATATTATTTGGATAATTCTAAAGGCTCTGTTGGGTATGATGAGATGCAGTATTTTAATCAAACTTGTGGCATGCAGAAGTTATAGTCTATGAGAAAGGAAACTGGCAGTGATTGTTTCAAGCACAAATGCTGGTCCAGCTTATAGGGTTAGTAGGGAAATGCTATTACAGTGAAATGAAGTTTATATATTAGAAAATATTGAGAAGTGTACTACTCTATTGTAATTTTTCAGAGCATATTATCCTCGCATTCAGTAACATCAATGCGTTTTTTTTTTTATTCTGAATTGTGCATCAGGCTGGTATAATGTCTATAGTGTAGATCAGTGTCCTAGACTCCTTTACTCCATTTTAGTCAGAATCTATATCATGCTTGACCTTAATCAGTTTATAACTGAATACGAAATATGAAACATGTCAGTGCTACTTTCTCTCGTTACTTGAGCAATGTATGGGTAAGCATAAAAACCTTGTAATCATGATTTTTTTTTTTTAATACATTCTCAAAGTTCCTGTCTCAGAGGTAATTAACTACATCTGCATTGACCTGGGAACACAAACATGCCAGACTTCTAAAATGGCTCTCCCAGTGGTCAGTCTGTGCTTGCAGTTCCTGGGACTGGATGGTGGTAATCTCCAGTAGGTTTAGCAGAGGGCTGCCAACTGACAGTCCCCAATCGGTCTCATTAGTTCACATTCACACAATCACTCGAGTTTCTGCTTCAGCTTAGCAGAAACCAGGGCAATGAGTTTCAGCTGCAGGCTTGGTTTTGACAAACTGAAATCCCAGTTTTGGTTGGCCTCTACTGCAGTTTCCCCAAGTTTGGTGTCCCAGCTCTGGGTTCCACATCCAAGCCAGAGCTTGGCATAGAGACCACTATTCTCAATAATCTAAGGTCTCACTAAGCCTCACTGTTCAAAATCTGCCCATCCAGCTTAATCAGCATAAACCAGACAATATGCTGCAATACTCACAGGTAATTAAATTAATTTTTCCTGAGGCTCCTACTAAGGGACGCTTTGCAAGGCGCTACCTTTCAAGGGTCATACTGTAAACCATAAGGCATCCAGATCCTCCAGCTCCACCCGCCCCGGCAACCTGGGCAGGGGCAAAGGATGTCTACTAGAGGTGTACCAAGTCTGTGCACCAGGGTCTCCTGGGCCAATCAGGACACTAGAACAATCGGGAGGGGAGGGTGCCAAGCTGCCTTGCACAAGCAACTCTCCAATTAGGGCTACAGATGAGACACAAAAAGTGGATGAGGCCACGCCAGCATCTGCCAGGGAATTTAGTTGCTTAACACAGTACTTGAGGCATCAGATCAAAAATAATGGCCAACCCCACCTGTTCTTCAAGAGCTGAAAGGCCATCAGACTGGCTCTCACTCCACGGGATCCAGGTGGACTGGCTAAAGAAATCTGCTTGGAATTTCTGAAATAACACAGAATAAGATTTTTCAAACCAGCGCAACAAAGAGCTGCCTGAAGAGGCCGCATGTGTGTGCTCCCCCACAGGACTACCTTCAGAATTGCTGCCATGAAGCTCAGGACATGGTGGGTCTGCTGTGCATACAAAACTGCACAGCTGAGACTGTAGCTTGAGCACCCATTCCTTGGTGAGGAACAATCCCGTGTCACATCAAACAAGACCCCCAGGTACTCCAAGCGCAGAGAGTGACCCAAGTAACTTTTGGCCCAATTCACCACCCAGCCCAAAGCTATCCAGGATCCAAATTGCCCAAAAGGTGATCACACTGCACACCCTCTTCTGAATTGGGTCTGACCAATCAGCCAAATATGCAGGGACATAGCTGGGCTGCTGCCACCATCACCTTCAGTCTGACAACAGTTCCACACACATTTTTGAACGGAAGAGCACAGAACTGAAAATGATTCCCCAGAATACGGAAGCATAAATAGCACTTGTGATCCACCCTAGTAAAGAAGTGGAACCTGTGCAGAGTGCTAGATTCAACTCTGGTCACCTTGTTGGGCAGATTGGATGTACTACCATACAGGTCCTTTATCTGACAACATTTACTATGTAACTGTGTTGCTAATAGGAATGTGGAGATACCTCCTTGGATTTGACGGAGGCCTAAGAACTCACCCAAGCACAGAAAGGTGATGACCGACACAGTGTCTCCATCCTGAACCACAGCACCTAGAGCAACATGTTGAGGTCCAGGATGGGTCTAAGAACCTTCCTTCTTTAGCACCACAAAACAGATTAGCAGCCCTGGCCCTATTCTGTGACGTGCACAGACTCCACCATCCCCAGGTGAAGCAGATGTAGCACTGTGTCAACCACTGTGTTTTGCAAGTGAGCTCCAGGGAGAGATCATAAAAGCATCTGGAACCAGTCATAACAAATCTAAGGTGTAGCCTTGCCTGATCACTTTTAATGCCCACTGGCCAGAGTGGCACTGGCACAATCATGCTGAAACAGGGACAGACCAACAAAGGGCCCAACATATCCTGATTGTGCTCCTCTAGTAACATCTGTCACCCTGGAGGAACCCTGATCACTGGGTTTTCTTGGACCTCAAGAGCCCACCCTTGGCCTGCCTGTCTCCCCTACCCAGAGGAGACTTCTGGACAGCACTTATTCGGCCATCAGCCTTAAATCCCACAGAGGTTTAATGTCAGAAGACAGCATGACATCAAAAAGCTGAAGTCCATTCCCCCAGCAGCTGCCACCTTAGTATGTCCAAAGCAAACTATCAGCTGCTGCATTCACGCTGCCATTGTACGTTGTTTTATCTCACTTATATTTAGAAATACTGTGATAAAGTCACATCCAGGATAGTTGGGTTAAGGCAGTTTCAGTTTGAAATACAAGTCCCAGAAGGCATTGCAGGCAAGGAGCCAGGGGGTGAGATGAAGAGGCCGGACTGAACTCCTAGCTGCAATTGGGGAAGACATGGGTGTAAGTTGGCTGGATGTGTAGATTGTAAGCTCTTCTAAGCAGGGACCGTCCTTAGTTATTAATTTGTACAGCGCTGCGTAACCCTAGTAGCGCTCTAGAAATGTTAAGTAGTAGTAGTAGTAGTAGAGTGGCAGCCACTAGGGGGAAAGAGAGATAGGAAACCCTGTGTGCAGGAGCTCCTCATTAGTCTAATGCTTAACTCAGCTGGTATGGGTGTGGGGGAAGCTAGTGGAAGGAGAATGATTGGTTGTGAGAGCAGAAGCCAGGGATTGATTAGGCAGGTGGGAAGGAGTCCCAGGGAAGAGAGAAGCAGTTGCAGGCTGAAAACCCTTGGGTAAGAGAGGTCCCTAAAGTACTGAAGCAGGCTGAAATCCCTTCGGTGTGAGGAAGTCCCAAAAGTATTTGCAGGCTGAAAATCCTTGGGTAAGGGAGGTCCTAAAGTATTGAATTTACAAGTGAAGCTGATGCAGGGTGAAATCCTTTGGGTATAAGGAGTCCCTAAAGTATTGAACTCTACTGAAGGTAAAGAGAGTAGAAGGTAGAAACTGCTGCTTTGTGATTTAACTGTGATGGTGAACTAAAAGAACTGCTTCTATTTGGAATTGAATTACTGTTTATTGTGCACTGGATAAAGAGCCCAGACTAGAGCTGACTGTGAGCCTGTATTGAATCCTGGTATGTGCTGATAGCCTACTGCTTAAAGGGAACTATTTGCCACACACTTTCAGGTGGCTTATATGTGCTTAAAATGGAAGGTGAATGCTGCAGTTGGAACTGTGTATCTAATAGTCAAGAATTGTCTTTTACTTAAGACCGAGCATCCTTTCACCAAAAAGGCCATCTCCCAAGCAAGGCACATCCATTAATTTGTCATGAAAGTATTCTCTAAAGCATATAATGAACTAAGAATGCCGCTGCAGCCATTCTGGATGCCACATCATAAGTGTTGTAAGTAGATCAAATGTTGTGGACTAGAGAATGACACGGGGGACAAGCGGTTAACCACGGGGACAAACTTGCAAGGGAGATCCTATGCATTCCTATCAGCACGTCTTCTGAGAGGCCATTTTCTATTGCAGGAAGGACTGTGAACATAGGCGGTCGGTGGCCCAACTGTTTGGGGAGGCTAAAGGGGGCGGGGTTAGGGTGGAGCCAGGGATGGAGCTTATATCCATAATTGTCTGACAACACACAGAAAAAAAATAAGTAAAAATAAAAGTCACAATTAATACCTTTTAATAAATTTAGATATTAGATATGTATCATATGTCAAAGAATAAAGTGGTTGCTCAAAGCATATACTAACCACAATGCTCAACCGCAAAACACTATGCACAAATTTGTGCAAAAACACACTCAGAACCTTACTGTACCATAACACTGGGCAGACTCTAATACACCAATATACCACCCATACAGAAATGCAGACCGTCAACAATATGAAACAAGGGATCATAATATCACAATTCTCATGTAGAGCCACAAAACACCCTTTTAGGGTGGAAAGTGTTCACAATGAGCTCCTTTATGAACGATATGTAGATCCTTCAAGAGGTAGTGTGTCATGATAGGCTCTAAAACCCTTTCTGGTGTTTTGGTGCCACCTCAGTAAGGCCAATACACAATCTCTCCACTGCAAAACACTATACACAAACTTGTGCAAAAACACACTCATAACCTTACCAAACCATAACAGCACTAATTCCAAGGACAGGACGAGCTACAACCTTATGCGTGGAAAGGCAGCCCTATAATTACACCGGGCTCTAAAACACCAGTACACAACCTAGTGAAACAAACAAAAAAAAAGGCTGCAAATACTACATGCTAGCAGAATACTGCATCTTGATCACACATGAAAAACACATGACAACAGATATGAAGGCAAAATACTGAACTGGAAAGTTACCTCAAGAAGTGTGGCTCAGCATGCAGCAATACTAGAAAGATTGAAACTTACATGCAAAATATCACAGATGCACATTTCCAAAAGCTTATTCCTTTGGCAAAGTTTCTTTTATAGATGAAGGGAGCAAGAAATTAATCTACTATAATAAAACTCACCCTCAACGTTCTGAGGGCACTGACGTCAGTGAAGCCAAGCCCTGACTTCCTTCAAAAAGGTTCGTAGTGGTGAAGCCACCAAAATCGCTCCGGGCCCCGCCCTCGAGGGCAGAGCAATGGCAGAACAACGAAAGGGGTTGGCAGGGAGGCGGGGTGGAAATCGCTCCGGGCCCCGCCCTCGCGTCAAACGTCATGATGTTGGGGGCGGAGCAATGGCAGAACAACGAAGGGGTTGGCCAGGGAGGGAGGGGTGACGACGAAAACCTTGCTAGCGCCCGTTTCATTTGCTCTGAAACGGGCCTCTTTTACTAGTAACATATAATGCTCAGCTTCAGATATGCCTTTTAAAGTTCATCTCATTGGTCTGGTAGATAAGAAACTTTTAATTAGATCATCAGATCCGCGCATCTACCTCTATTATGGCTAGAATGAGCCAAGCATGTCTTGGAGGTAGTGACGTAATCCTCATCGATCTTCTAATCCTATTTTTCTATTTTTCTAAATTTTTCAACAACATAACAATTCAGCTTATAATTTAGCTGACATGGTTCCATGTTTCGCGACAAGTGCTGTATCACGGTTGTCTCCTATATCTTTTTAGCGGATCTTCCAAAGGCATATCTGAAGCTCAGCGTTACATGTCCGAAAGCGGACATATTCCAGTTAATAAATTCTGAATAAAATACTTTTCTACCTTTGTTGTCTGATCATTTAGTTTTCTATTCGCTTTGGTCCCAGTGTCTTCTGTTTTATGCAGTGTCTCTTTCCATTTGATATGTCCTTATGCGTCCTGTCTACCATCTGTAGCCCTGTCCCTATCCTTTCTCCAGTTTCAACATCTGCCCTCAAAGTGTCTGATCCAGCCCTTAAATTCAGCCAATTTGCCCTCCATCCATATCCAGCATTTCTCCTCACGCCCCTCCCTTCCATCCATGTGCATGTACTTCCTCTGTCTTCCCTCCTCTCCATCCATGTCCAGCATTTCTCCTCTCTCCCTTCCACTCCATCCGTGTGCATCTCCTTCCTTTGTCTTTCCTTCTCTCCATCCTTGTCCAATATTTCTCCTCTCTTCCCTGCCCTCCACTCCATCCATGTCCAGATTTCTCCTCTCCCTCCCCTCCATCCATGTGCATCTCCTTCCAGCTTCCCTCCCCTCCATCCATTCATGTCCAGCACCTTCCCTGCTTTCTCTCCTACCCTTCCATCCAGTCATCTTTCTTTGTCTCTCCATCCTTCACCCATTACCGTCTACCAATCTTTCCATCTCCCTCTCTTCCATCTACTGTTCTCCCTCTATCTCCCCTTCCTTCTAGAGAGTTCTCTCTCTCGAACCCTTTTGCCATTCAGCAATGGCATGTCCTCTCTCTCCCATCCTTCCAGTGTCTTTCCTCTTCCCCTCCCTACCCTTCCGTCCAGTGTCTTCCCTCTTTCTCTGCCCCCTCCTGTCAGCATTTCCCTCTTTCTCCCTCCTTTCATTCAGCATTTCTTCCGTCTGACAGCTAGGGTCTCCCCCAGTTTCTCCCCAGCTGCTCTCTCTCCTGCCCATGTCCCCCCTTTCTCTCCCCATCTTTCCACTCATCTTTCTCTCTCTGTACCCCTCTTCCATCCAGAATCTTCTTCTGGTTCTCCCCTGCTCTTTTCCATGTTCCTGGCTCTCCCATGGCCCCTCTCTCTCCCCATCTCTCTCTGGCTCTTTTCCATGTCCCTGGCTCTCCCCTGCTCTCTTCCATGGCCCCTCTTTCTCTCCCCATCTCTCTCTGGCTCTTCCCTGCTCTTTTCCATATCCCCTCTTTCTCTCCATCTCTCTCTGACTCTCCCCTGCTCTTTTCCACATCCCTGGCTCTCCCTTGCTCTTTTCCATGTCCCTGGCTTTCCCCTGCTCTTTTCCATGTCCCCTCTTTCTCTCCCCATCTCTCTCTGACTCGCCCTTGCTCTTTTCCATATCCCTGGCTCCCCTGCTCTTTTCTATGTTCCCTCTTTCTCTCCCCATCTCTCTCTGGCTCTCCCCTGCTCTTTTGCATGTCCCTGGCTCTCTCCTGCACTTTTCCACTTTCTCTCTCTCCTCCAGCGTTCTCATGTCACTTCCCTTACCGTTTCCAGGTATGTTCTCTTCCGTCAGTAAAGAAGTCGTCAATGCAGGCTCGCCTCCAGCTTCTCGCGGAAACAGGAAATGCATCATCGCAGAAGGCGGAACACTGTGTGAAGAGGGAAGGGAGAAGCCGGAGGCGAGCCCACAGAGCCTTCCTTCTTCCTCATTGATGTTGCTGCAACGGAAAGTAAAACACACGTGCGCACGGGGGGGGGGGGGGGGGGTGGGGCGGTCGGGGAGCCGAGCTGCCGGTCGGGTAGATGTACTGGGAGGGCGCTGCCGGTCGGGGCGCTGAGTCGGGGGGGAAGGAGGGCGCAGGGGAAGGTCACGGTTGGGCTAGGGAGGCTTAGCCTCCCCAAGCCTCTTATACGGGGCGCCTATGACTGTGGAAGAAAGGAGAGCTAGATTGAATCCTGAGATTGTTGATGACTTATTATTCATCCACAGATTAAAAAATCATAACAGTGCTTCATAGGGCATATTTCTCCCCTGCTAGAGAATACAGAGCAAGTTGTATTTTGTACTCCTAGACATTTTAACAGTGTGAATAAGGGTTCCTTGGGGTAGCAGAAGTAAACTATTCTTGGGGTTGGAAGAGTGTTGGGGGGGGGGGTATTTCAATGCTTGTTGTTATTCTTGTTTTCTATTTGTGATTTCTAAACAGTTGTACAGAATATTGTTCTTTTTTTATACTTTAATAAAAAGATTTACACATAAAATCATAAGAGTCCAAAGCTTGGGCAGATGAGGATTAGAGCCTGTGGGGATGGGGACAAACTTTGCCCCCATGTCATTCTCTAATGTGAATTCCTGAAGACGCATATGACCATTAGTAACTCGGTATTGCGGGGGGGGGAGAGAGAAAGAAGCAGCATAATAATCTTCAAGTTCCACTAAATAGTGTGTTGGTAATGGAGTACCTGCAGCTAGTGAGTTACAAAATTTAGGGTCAGCATAGCACTTTGATATGCTTTCCCCCTACAGCATCTGAAGTTTTTTTTTTTTTTTTTTTTAAAGAGTCCTTAAATCTGTGCCTTAGAAATTTTATTCTTAAGAATGCTTTTAAGACAACCGACTAACAAGAACATTGGTTGTGGTCATGTCCTGATATTGGTAGGACCCTATAGCGGAGCTCCAGATGTCTAGAACAAGGAGGTATAGAGGAGGGGAGTTTTCCCATATACATAATTGGAGCTCTTGAAGGAGTTTATGAATGGGTAGAGCTATCAGCTCCTTTGCAGCAGAACAAGACTGAAGAACAAAATAATGGATGCCCAGTGTTTGAGGCATAGTCACCAGGAAGATTTTTGAAAGTTTTTAGATAAACATGGGATATGGAAATTCTTCAGAGAATAGTCACCCTGTTTTTCTGAAGGCGGAGTTCAGTGTGGTACAAGAGTGACCACATCTACCGGAATAAGGTTCTATTGGTGTGAATGAGATGAACTACAGGAAGAATCAACTTGTTCAGGAGCCAGTGGAGATTCCAGGAAACCAAGCAAGTTGTGAAGAACTAGGGAGTTGTGCCTGGATTTTTATGGACTCTACTGGCAGGGAGCTGCTAGGGAACTGACAAAAGCTTAGTTGTTTTCACTATTAAAGGATTATTGAACAAACTTTTTCAGAAGTTGTAAAAGAGCAAAGCTTTCAGGGTCTGTAATGGGGAGAGAAGACATGGTGATAGCCGCTGGAGTAAGTATGGGCATAGTACTGTCATTGGACTTGTGCTGCTTAGAAGAGGTGTGTCCTAAGATTGAAGGAGAAGGGGCAACTTCAGAGCAACATGGGAGCCCTCAGGTCTACTTCAGATCTCTCTGAGCTAAGAGAATACCAATACACAGGCTCCATCAACTTATGTCAAATGCACTGTGCCTACATTTCCATGTCTTGTCTGTGGAGAATTTTAATACATATCTACATACACCACTAGACAGAGAAAGCAAAGAGCAGAAGTCTTTTAAAACCAAAGTCTTTTGAGGCAGGTCCCAGATTTGTAAAGCGGCACTTAAGAAAGGAAATTAACAGGTATGACAATTTCACTGAACAAGAGGAATATACACAAGCACAATTGTATGGGAGGGGGAAAACCAGGCCTTCTAAATAACTGATCTGCCAAAAAGGCCAGCAGTCTTCTGGCAAGGACATCAAATCTGTAATGTTTCACAAAGAATGTAGTGAATACCAAGTTGCAACCCTGCAGATATTCTCAGGCTAGACCACCCCTTCTTCCACCCAAGAGATCGCTTGTACCCGAATCGTGAGCCTGCAATCCTCTCAGCACCTGGTTGTTCTGACAAACATAAGCTGCCTCACAGCCACATTGATCCAACGAGCAATGGAAGATTTGGAGGCTGGAAGGCCATTCCATGGGCTATGGAAAAAGCACAACAATGATTTGAGAGGTAGAGGAATTTGTTTCTGCAGGTAACAAAACATAATACTCCAGGAGACCAATCTGTGGAGTTGGTTTTTTTTTTTAACTGCACCCATAAACCTTGTTCAAGAAAGGGAGGCAAAGATGCCTCCTGATTCACCTACAACAGAAACGAAAGAACTGTCTGGAGGAGGAGGCAGAATCTTCCAAGAGATGATATGGATCACAGCAAGATCAGACTTCCAGGTTTACAGATTTCTTGATATCATGCTCATTACAAAAGGATTCTAAGGAGCTTACAATCTAACAAAAATTTATCTGAGATAAAGATAGGAACAAGAACAGAGAAAAAGAACAAATGTTTACAATATTCTTAAAGAAAAAAATAAACATGTTCTTACAGACTAGGACATCACTTCTTTCATGAATATCTGATGACAGAAGGAGGTCAATATGTTTAATCAAAGGCATCAGTCAAAAGGTAGGGTTTGAGACCTTCCTTGAACTTTTGCAAGGATTGCTCTCAGCACAAGAATGGTGGAAGGGCATTCCAGAGCATCGGGATGACCACATTAAAGATGGTATTCCTTATATGCTATGAACCAATAACATGATATGTAGAAACAACTAATTTGTTTGAATGAGATGATCTAAGACAACAGTTAGGTTGATATGGAATAAGTAGTCACAACAGGAACAATGGCTGTCCAATATAGTGAATTTTATGAAGAAATAATATCTTGAAAGTAATTCTATGGGAAATAGGAAGCCAGAAAGCACGCCTTAGAAGAGGAGTTATCTGATAGAATTTTTTGGATTCGGTGACGAGCCTAATAATGTTTTGAATAAATGGGAAAATTAGGTTCTTACCTTGGTAATTTTCTTTCCTTTAATCATAGCAGATGAAGCCATTACGTATGGGTTGTGTCCATCAACCAGCAGGGGGAAATAGAGAGCACTCAAACTTTCACAGTGCCTCATGGCCAGCTAGCTCCGCTGCCTCTTCAGTATTGAAGCTTCCAAAGCAGTATGGCAAAACCGCAATGGGAATAACATGAACTTTCCTCACAGCGAACGATGGCCCCTTAAAAGGAGGGAATGAACACATCCTCCTGGAGGGAATAAACTCATCCTCCTTATTGTATAACTGGAGGGGATACACGCAACCTCCTGGAGGGAATAAACTCATCCTCCAAAACATAAACTGGAGGAAATGGACTCATCCTCCTATAAGTGAACATGATCCTGAAGACTGTTTTCCAACTTTCTCCCAAGGAAGGAACTTCAGGAAACAAGAACAGAACCTGAAACAGATTCACAGCATACAGACAATCATACAGGGAGGGCTCATGGCTTCATCTGCTATGAGTAAAGGAAAGAAAATTACCAAGGTAAGAACCTAATTTTCCCTTCCTTGTCATCAAGCAGATGAAGCCATTACGTATGGGATGTAACAAAGCAATTCCTATATAGGGTTAGAACAGGTCACACCACGCGCCAGCACTTGTGCTCCAAAACGCGCATCCCTCCTAGCAGCCACATCCAGCCTGTAATGTCGGGCAAGAGAGAGCTTAGAAGCCCATGTTGCTGCACTGCATATCTCTTGACGAGAGAGTGCTCTAGTTTCAGCCCAAGAGGAAGAAATCGCTCTGGTAGAATGCGCCTTAAAGGCTACGGTGGAGACCGGCCGGCAAGCAGATAAGCTGAAAAGATAGCTTCTTTGAGCCAGTGGGCAATAGTGGCTTTAGACGCTGGAGACCCTCTGCGAGGACCTGATAGCAAAACAAACAGATGATCATAGATCCTGAAAGAGATAGTAACTCGCAGATACTGCAGCAGAGTCCTGCGCACATCCAACAGGTGCAACTGCCCAAAAGATTCTGGAAACTCCTTATCAAAGGAGGGCAAGAAAGTAGGCTAGTTAGGTGAAACGCTGAAACCACCTTAGGCATGAAGGAAGGCACGGTACGAACCGTGACCCCGGACTCTGAGAATTGCAGAAATGGGTCTCTACAGGACAGCGCCTGGAACTCTGACACCCGTCTCGCCGAAGTAATGGCCACCAGAAAAACGGCCTTTAGTGTCAAATCTTTCTCCGATGCTCACCAAAGCGGCTCAAAAGGAGAAGCCTGCAGGGCCTTCAAACTAGCCCCAGGTTCCAAGCTGGACGAAGGTGCTCGCACGGAAGGCCAGAGCCGAAGCACCCACTAAGAAACCATGCCACATCTTGGATGAGCAGCTAAAGACACGCCTTCAACCTTACACGAAGGGAGGCCAACACTGCCACTTGCACCCGCAGGGAATTATAGGCCAAGCCTGTTTGTACACCATCCTGCAAAAAGTCCAGAATCGGCTAGACAGGAGCCCGCATGGGTGTGATCGCTTTTGAAGCACACCAAGACTCAAACTGGCACCAAATCCTGGCATAAGCCATGAAAGTGAACGCTTGCGGGCCTGCAGGAGAGTGGAAATGACTGTGCTTGAATAGCCTTTGTCCTCAATTGCGCCCTCTCAATCGCCATGCCATATGAACCAAAGCGGCAGGCATCCTCCATGGCTAACAGGCCCTGTGACAACAGGTTCGGTACCAGAGGTAAAGGAAGGGGAGCCTCCACTAGCATCTGTCGGAGGGTCCGCAAACCAAGGCCTCCTGGGCCAATCCATGGCGATGAGGACCACTTCTCCTGGTGCAGCCGAATCCGCAGGAGCACGCGCCCTATCAAGGGCCATGGAGGGAACACATATAGTAGGCCCGGAAGCCAGGGCTGAGTCAAGGCATCCAACCCTGCCGAGCGAGGATCCTCTCCGTCTGCTGAAGAAGCACGGGACTTTGGCATTTGAACTTGTCGCCATAAGATCCATCACGGGCTTGCCCCATTTGGCACATATCTGCAGAATACTTCGTCTGCTAGTTCCCATTCTGCTGGATCGATCTGATGCCTGCTTAGATAATCGGCTTGCACGTTGCTCTGACCTGCAATGTGAGCTGCCAACAGAAACTGAAGATACAGCTCGGCCCAGTGGCAAATCTGTTTGGCCTGCGCGGCCAGTGCTCTGCACTGAGTGCCACCTTGTCGATTTATGTAGGCCACCGTTGTCGTGTTGTCCAACATCACTCTGACAGCCAATCCTTCCAGGGTCACTTGAAAGGCCAGAAGCGCCTGAAACACCGCTTTCCAACTCCAGGCGGTTTATAGACCACTCCGACTCCTCGGGTGTCCATAGACCCTGGGCATGCTTTCCCTGGCAATGTGCGCCCCAGCCCTTCAGGCTGGCACTACTAGGCACCAATCGGGGAGTGCCAGCGGCATTCCTCGCCGCAGCATGCTGTCTGAGAGCCACCACTGCCATGCTGAGTCGGGCCGCAGGGAGCCAAGAAAGTCTGTATTGATAATCCTGAGAAACTGGAGACCATCTTTGAAGTAGGGAATACTGTAGAGGTCTCATGGTGCGCTCTTGCCCAGGGCACCACTTCCATCGTGGCTGTCATCGATCCCAGCAGCTGGACAATGTCCCAAGCTCGCGGGCGGGGCATCCTCAGGAGCAGACGGGCCTGATTCTGAAGCTTGCACTGCCTTAGCTCGGGTAGGTATACATAGCCGAGTCTGTGTCGAACCTGGCCCCCAAATATTCTAGAGATTGCGAGGGGGTCAGGTGACTTTTGGCCATATTGACGACCCAGCCTAAAGATTGAAGTACTGAGACCACTCTGGCTGTAGCTTGATAGCTCTCTGTTACAGAGTCTGCTCTGATGAGCTAGTCGTCTAGGTACGGGTGAACCCTGATTCCTTCTCGCCGGAGCAAAGCAGCTACTACCACCATTACGTTCGAAAAGGTTCGGGGAGCTGTGGCGAGGCCAAAAGGCAAGGCCCGGAACTGGAAATGTTTTCCCAACACCGCAAACCTCAGAAACTTCTGGTGCGGGGGCCAAATTGGTATGTGCAAATAAGCTTCTTTCAGGTCTAGAGACGTGAGAAACTCTCCTGGCTGTACCGCAGCAATGACGGAGCGCAGGGTTTCCATGTGGAAATGCCGCACTCTCAGGGACTTGTTTAATTCTTTTAAGTCCAGAATAGGGCGAAAAGACCCACCTTTTCGCAGCACCACAAAGTAGATGGAGTATCGGCCATAGCCGTGTTCGGCGGGAGGTACCGGGGACACGGCTCCTAACTGAATCAGACCTTGCAAAGTCTCCTCTACCGCCGCCCGTTTGGCGGCAGAACCGCATCGGGACTCCACAAACACGTCTCTTACTGGGGCGTTGAATTCTATTCTGTAGCCATCTCTGATCAGGTCCAGAACCATATTGGCCCACTCCTCGGCAAAGAGGGAAAGATGTCCTCCGATGACAGGAAGCGAGGAGGAGTCCGGCACACCATCATTGAGAGGGTCGCCCCTGAACTCCAGGCCTAGAGCCGGTGGCTGCGGAACGTTTGTCCGAGCGAAAGGAGTTCCTCTGCTGAAAAACGGGCACGAGAAGTGAACCCAGCAGAACGCCCCGGGCGGTACCTTCTAGCTTCACGGAAGCGAGGTCTATAAGAGGAGTGGACCGCCTGGCCCTTGGATGAAGGCCTCGGCCTATCTTCGGGCAAGCGCTGGGGTTTAGGATCTCCCAGGCCTTTAACAAAAAATTTTTTTTTCAACTCCTCACCAAATAGGAGAAGGCCTTGAAAGGGCAACTTCACCAACCTTTGCTTAGAGGCCATGTCCGCTGCCCAATGTCGTAGCCAAATAAGATGGCGAGCTGCCACTGCTACTGCCATTTGTTTAGCCGAAGCTCTGACAATATCATAAAGGGCATCAGCCAAAAAGGACAAGGCCGACTCCAGCCGCGGAGCCACATCCGAGAAGGGCTCCGCTCCATCTCCGGGCTGTTCCACTGCCTGTTGCAACCACGCCAGGCAGGCTCTATCAGCATAACAACTGCATGCAGACGCCCAAACAGTAAGACCTGCAATTTCAAAGGACCGTTTAAGTGCTGCTTCCAGCCTACGATCTTGTATATCCTTCAGGGCAACTCCTCCTTCCACAGGGAGGGTAGTTCTCTTTGTCACCGCAGTGACTAGGGCATCTATTTTAGGCACTGCAAAGCGAGCCAAATGCTCCTCACGCAGAGGGTATAATTGTCCCATAGCCCTGGAAACTTTCAAAGGTCCCTCGGGGTCAGCCCACTGAGCAGAAATAAGCTCTTGGGTGGAGTCATGCAAAGGAAAGGCTCGAGCAGGCTTTTTGGTACTAGCCATCCTAGGATTCACAGAGGAGGCCATGCCACTGTCAGGCTCATCAATAGAAAGGACCTGTAGGGCATCTGAAATAAGCGCTGGCAGCTCATCACGGTGGAAAATCCTCACCCCGGAGGGATCATCCAGATCCTGTGGTAATTCTGCACCTGACTCTGGCCCCTCAGACCACGAAGGCCTGCCAGAACTCTCCGAATCCTCACAACCTGACCACGGGGGGGGGGGGGGGGGGGGGGGGGGAGAGGAGGTGCACCACAATCTGAAGGTGAATTAGCCCTGGGGACAAGGAATTATAACCAACAAAATGTCAACAGCATAACATAGTACACGACGGCAGATGACAACCTGAACAGTTCATCCAGTCTGCCCAACAAGATAAAGCCAGCATATAATATGATGCAATATAACATATGCATAACTTGGTTTTGATCTGTCCTTGTCAATTTTGGGGCACAGAAGTCTGTCCGGCACTGGCTTACTCCCCGATTACTGGAGCTGCCGTCGAAGCCCACTCCAGTCCATCCAGATCTATCTAGCCATAATCAGGGCACAAACCATAGAAATTTGATCTTATTTCCCTATTCCTGGTGTTGCAGTTTAAGTACCACTAAGTTTGTTTTGCTTCCATTCTCTCGCCATATAGGAATCCTTTGTGTTTATCCCATGTATTTTTGAATTCTGTTACTGTTTTGATCTTCTCCAACTCCAAAGGGAGGTCATTCCAGCCATCTACCACATTCTCCGTGAAAAAGAACTTCTTGATGTTACTCTTAAGCCAACACTCCTGCAACCTCAATTCATGTCATCTAGTTGTACCACTTTCCTGTCTCTGGAATAGGTTTTTGTTTATATATAATGCTTTTCAAATATTTAAATGTCTGTATCATATCATTCCATCCCTCCTTTCCTCTAGGGTATATATAATAAAATGTGCTGATAAATTCCAGTGTAAGGGGTTTTAAGGGAGTGAAGATCTTAAATAAAACAGAGCCAGCACCAAAACCAAAGGGACATCACAGGACAGCTGATGACCAGGAGATATTGAAGAGGAGAAAAAAAAACAGAAAAAGATAAATCATGTAGAAAGGATGCAAACCACTGCAGAATGGTACCCAGAGATATTAATCTCAGACACTGATCAACAAAATCAAACGTTGCACATATTTGCTATGCTGCACATTAGAGTGAAGGTATGCCACTTTGCTTTTTTTTGTATTGTTTGCTTGCTGCACTGCACATTATACATAATTTAAGTTATTGCATATTCAAAATATAGTAGTATTTTAACTTGTTTTGTGTCTGAATATATTTTCTTTTAATGTTGTTCTTCTGGGAATTTAATGGGTGAAAATTTTCAGGAACCAATGTAGAAAAGAAGAGATAGGGAAGGAGAATTAACGAGGAAGAGGGAAGTTGAGGATCACACAAAAGGGGTGCAAGGTTCTGGAATACTGAGGAGGTTGGATCAAGGGAGAGGAAAGGGAGGTGACCCTCCCCTGTCTGTGGCCCTGGTCACCCTCTTACCACTATCATCGCCCTCCCCCTTTCCTACTCCAAGCTTCCTTCTTTCTTCTCTTCATTCTTAGTCCTCTTTCTGACCCCATCACAAGTAACCAGATACACATACACTGCCACCACCCACCTAACTTCCCCTAGCTCTCTTTCATATACATCCTGAACCCCAAATTTCCTCTTTCACATACCCCATCCCCTCTACGCATACAACTCTAACCTCTTTATCACAACCCAATATGATCTTTTGTGCAAGGCATCCAGCACCCAATTCACACTCCACACCAAATACTGATTTTATGGCAGGAGAAGCACAACGAAGCATGCCGAGACGTGTTGTCCTCCTCCTCTGGTGCCCCAGGTGAACACTTAGTTTGACGTGGGGACATACATTTGATTGAAATAATACTTCCCATGTCATTTCACATAGTTTTTAATCTCAAACAGGAAGAAACCCAAAATTTCAGGTATTTTTCCTTTGCCATGGATAGCGCAAACTATTTACAACACTGCCCCCAAACAAAAATAATTTGTAATATAAACACAGTAAACTACATGAAACAAAGTTTTGACCAGAGCACCCCTATTTTGAAATATGTAGCTACAATTTGCCGCACATTTTGAAGCAAAGGAAGAAAATACAGCCTAACTGCTGCTCTCCTCCTCCTGCTACTGCAAAATCTTCAAAATAGCAGATGAGAAATGGGAAGGACCACAAAATGGACTGACACCACCACAACCCAGCCCAGTTCCTCCAGTCTCCTTAAGCAATTCCATGGGAGCCAGAAAATGCTACAGGGCGGGTCAGATTTTACTATCTTTCCTGCATCATGGGAGACCAGGAGGCCCTTAACAATAAGCCATATACTGACTGAAGGAACTAAAGATTAACTCTCTAAAAAGAAAAGAGGAGCTACAATATTTGTATTTTGCACGTCTAGACATCCCTTTTTTGTGGCACTTGTAATCTAGTCGACGTATTCTTAGCTCAAGGGACATGGGGTTATCCTGTGAATCAATTTGAAAGGTGCCTCAAAATCAATAAGAGAAAATTTTCACAGAGGACTTGGTGGACACCTGCAACAACAACCAGCTGAATTTATAGAAACTGAAAGTGGCAAAATAGTAGCAGAACTCAAGCATATGTAAGAAATCTGCCAAAGGGAGGAAACATGATAATGGATCGAGGCCCAGATGCATCAACCAAACGTAAAAAAAGCAAAATCGTTAAAGCCATTACCGAATTTTAAAAAACGACCAATGCTCCAAAAAAACAAGTCGAACAAGTTCGGTGCGGTATTGTAAAGAACGATGCACTAATCCCCGTCGGTAATCGGCTCATAAAGCATGCGCAGAGCAGCCAAGCGTTATGCTGGCTGCTCTGCGCATGCCAGAAACTAAGAAAAAAAAGAAACACAAACACGTGGCTCCCCACTTTCCCCTGCATGTCTCCACAAACATTAAAGGATCGGGAGGGGGCAAAGGCGCTCATCAGCAGCGTCCTGTATGGACGGCCTTGCCTTGCCCCCCCCCCCCCCCCCGAAATCCCCGCTGCTCCGTTTGTGAAATAAAAGCTTTTAAAAATGAAACCTTTGCAGTTGCTGGGCTCCCCCTCCCTTCCTGTCTCTCTCTTCTTCAGTCGGCAATGCTCCGCCTCCTGCCCCCCTCCACCTCCGTGCCCCGCCCCCCCGACCGGACCCCCCCCTCCACCATAATGGCCGGTGCAGCGCCTCTCACCTATGTTTGAAGGCGCTGCACAGGATGGATCAGCTGTTCTTGAGCTCTTCTGTCTCCTCCGATGTCTCCTTCTTCTTCCTGTGTCCGCCCTCCTCTGACGTCAGCTATCTACGTAGATAACTGACGTCAGAGGAGGGCGGAACCAGGAAGAAGAAGGAGACATCGGAGGAGACAGAAGAGCTCAAAAACAGCTGATCCATCCTGTGCAGCGCCTTCAAACATAGGTGAGAGGCGCTGCACCAGCCATTATGGTGGAGGGGGGGTCCGGTCGGGGGGGCGGGGCACGGAGGTGGAGGAGGGCAGGAGGCGGAGCATTGCCGACTGAAGAAGAGAGAGACAGGAAGGGAGGGGGAGCCCAGCATTTGCAAAGGTTTCATTTTTAAAAGCTTTTATTTCACAAACGGAGCAGCGGGGAGCAGTGGGGACTTCGGGGGGGGGGTGGGGGGGAAGCAAGGCAAGGCCGTCCATACAGGACGCTGCTGATGAGCACCTTTGCCCCCTCCCGATCCTTTTTTAATTTAGTTTCCTTTTTATTTTAGGCACAGGGAAGCAGGGAGCCACTTTTCTTTTAAAACATGCCAGCAATTTGGTTTTTCATCGTGCAGGGGGCAGTGGGGAGATGGCAGCTCAGGCTTTAATGGCAGGTCTGAGCTGAAGTTAAATTTCTGGCGGTAAGTGAATCGTTGCTATTGTCGGTATGGTTAGTGCATTCTGAATTGTCTACATTTCAATGGTAGTTTCTCATTTGCATTCCAGTTTCGTTAGCTGCTACTGTCGTCGAAAAATAGGCTTTAGTGCATGGAAAGGATAGGAAATTCTTCCTTAAGGGCTCATTTAACGATGAAAAACGTTTAGTGCATCTGGGCCCAAGTCAGATGTGTGACAGCAGAGTAGGCAGGTACTAATGGGAACGGTGGATAAATCTTTTTCTGTTCTCTGTTTCTCCATACTGACAGTGTATCCATCGCCACAGGAGACTTATATGGATAAAAATTGTCTCAGCTCTTTTACTTAGTTTCCAACTTGCACTTTGTGGGCAAGTTGAATGAAAAAGTGGTGTTCCAGAGACTAGATGGGAGTTCAGTCCAGATTTCACAGAGCTTGCATTACTGAAACTTTTTTTTTTTTTTTTGCCCTTGACTTATATTTGTACAGCAGCCAATGAGACTAGGGGCACCTTGTTAGTGTTCTTAGACCTTTCAACAGCTTTTCATACAACAGATCACTCCTTGTTGCTGCAGTGTGCGACAGAGGTGGAAGTCCAAGGTCAGACATTAAACTGGATGCGTTTGTTTGTTTTATTAGGAAGAATTTGAAGTGTAGATAGGAAAAATGTGTGTTCTGAAGCTTTCCTCCGATTATCACAGGGCTCAACTTTAATCGCTTTTATTAATGTCTATATGAGCCCTTTGATTCAGATCATATTCTATTATAGGCTTATATATCATGTTTGTAGACATCCAGCTTATAGTTTATGTGGACTCTGACCAGTATTTGGTGTTGAAGGTGGTAAGGGAAAATTAGGTTCTTACCTTGGTAATTTTCTTTCCTTTAGTCATAGCAGATGAAGCCATTACGTATGGGTTGTGTCCATCAACCAGCAGGGGGAGATAGAGAGCACTCAAATTTCACAGTGCCACATGGTCAGCTAGCTCCACTGCCTCTTCAGTATTTGAAGCTTCCAAAGCAGTATAACAAACCGCAAAGGGAATAACATGGATTTTCCTCACAGTGAACGATGGCCCCATAACAAGGGCATGAACTCAAAAGGAGGGAATGAACACATCCTCCTGGAGGGAATAAACTCGTACTCCTTTGTATTTATGTAGGGAATACACACATCCTCCTGGAGGGAATGAACTCAACCTCCTACACATGAACTGGAGGGAATGAACTCATCCTCCTATAAGTGAACATGAATCCTGAAGACTGTTTTCCAACTTTCTCCCAAGGAAGGAACTTCAGGAAACAAGAACAGAACCTGAAACAGATTCACATCATACAGACAATCATACAAGGAGGGCTCATGGCTTCATCTGCTATGACTAAAGGAAAGAAAATTACCAAGGTAAGAACTGGTTGTGGATTGGTTGGAAGTAAACCATCTCGCTTGGCTCTGGATACAGGGATGCCAGTTGACATGTAGAAAATCTGGGGGCACTAGACCACCAGGGCAGGTGGGGTTGCCCACTGGGCCACCAGGGACAGCTTTTTTGGTGTTGGGGGGCTACAGGTTCACAAGACCTCCTGCCCCTTATCCACAGGTGGGGAATGGGGAGGGAGAAGGCAATTAGGCCACTAAGGAAACGTCTCAGAGGGCATTCTGGGGGGACGGATGGACCTGTAAGCATACAATGCATACTGGACAGGGCTCCCCATTCCTCCCCAATACTCCACAAACCCTAACGTCAGCTCTGAGCTGGCATACCGTTTGGTGCATTGCCTGCTGAGCATTGGGGAGGAATAGTTAATGCTCTGTTTAGCATGCATTTGCATGCCACTTGCAGTCAGAGCCCACAAGCATGCTGTTTCACATGCTCGCGGGCTCTGATCATGGGGTGGGCACTAATATGGCACTAACAGCCTCTAGCACCTGCATTTGCTTCTGATCATCAGCCCATTAGTGTGATATGTTCCAGTTATTAGAATTGACTGTAGAGTTACAGGAAATGGCAAAACTGGTTTCTATTAGGAAGGGTTTAAAAACATTTTCTTCTTAATATGCAAGACCACTTTGTTTTATTAATGGTCTAGCTGAGGGGACTGGATGATAAGTTAGAAACAAAAAGCAACAGCCAGAAACTTTATATTTTATTATTTGTTTATGACATGAGCCGCTTTGGACTTGCCAGCTAAATGGACTGTATAAATTTAAAAGACTAAAAAAAAAAAGGACTGCATTATTACAGAGGTGCCAGGGTTTGATTTCCCACTCAGGTCTACATTTCTTTCATTATGCATAAAAGAGAACGTTGTAGGAGCAGCCCCTAGGATAGAAGACGGGAGAGTTACAAGCCAACTGCTTCAAGGATTAGTGCTAGATCCAGTTATATTCAGTGTCAGTGGCATTACGAAAGGCTTAGAAGGCGAACTGTACCTGTTTGCAGATATGAAAACATACCACAGAAAGGGCAGATAAAATTAGGGAGGTACCGAATATTCGTATTTGGCCAAAGTGATTTAAATTCAAATAATAATTCAGGGCTCTACTGTGCTAAATCCTACTGAAATAAACATGTGATCTCCGATTTCACATGGTTTCTTTTATTATTTATGTTAAAGCTCAATGCTCATTATTTGTATTTGGCGAATAGTAAAATGCTCTATTCAGTACAGCTCTAGATAAAATGAGAAAAAATTTGAAAACTACGAAGGAAAAAAAAAAAAAAAAAAAAAGGTATGCAAAAGCATGATTTGGAATTCTGGAACTCTAAAAGTTATAGGCTCTAAATCCAGTCACTAACTTTTACAATGGTGGTAACTAGGGGAAAATTAGGTTCTTACCTTGGTAATTTTCTTTCCTTTAGTCATAGCAGATGAATCCAATACGGGTGGGTTGTGTCCATCAACCAGCAGGGGGAGATAGAGGTCACTGAAAAACCATAGTGCCTCATGGCCAGCTAGCTCCATCTGCCTCTTCAGTATTTGAAGCTTCCAAAGCAGTGTTACACTGCAAAGCATAATAACATGAACTTTCCTCACAGCGGATGAACGCCCCAAAACTGGAGCTATAAGTCAAAGGAGGGAATGGACTCATCCTCCTGGAGGGAATGAATTCATCAGCGAATGCTACATACCTGTAGAAGGTATTCTCCGAGGACAGCAGGCTGATTGTTCTCACTGATGGGTGACGTCCACGGCAGCCCCTCCAATCGGAAACTTCACTAGCAAAGTCCTTTGCTAGCCCTCGCGCGCCCGCGCGCACCGCGCATGCGCGGCCGTCTTCCCGCCCGAAACCGGCTCGAGCCGGCCAGTCCAGTATGTAGCAAGACAATACACTTCAAGGGAAGACACAACTCCAAAGGGGAGGCGGGCGGGTTTGTGAGAACAATCAGCCTGCTGTCCTCGGAGAATACCTTCTACAGGTATGTAGCATTCGCTTTCTCCGAGGACAAGCAGGCTGCTTGTTCTCACTGATGGGGTATCCCTAGCCCCCAGGCTCACTCAAAACAACAACATTGGTCAATTGGGCCTCGCAACGGCGAGGACATAACTGAGATTGACCTAAAAAATTTACCAACTAACTGAGAGTGTAGCCTGGAACAGAACAAACAGGGCCCTCGGGGGGTGGAGTTGGATCCTAAAGCCCAAACAGGTTCTGAAGAACTGACTGCCCGAACCGACTGTCACGTCGGGTATCCTGCTGCAGGCAGTAATGAGATGTGAATGTGTGGACAGATGACCACGTCGCAGCTTTGCAAATTTCCTCCATGGTGGCTGACTTCAAGTGGGCTACCGACGCAGCCATGGCTCTAACATTATGAGCCGTGACATGACCCTCAAGAGCCAGCCCAGCCTGGGCGTAAGTGAAGGAAATGCAATCTGCTAGCCAATTGGATATGGTGCGTTTCCCTACAGCCACTCCCCTCTTGTTGGGATCAAAAGAAACAAACAATTGGGCGGACTGTCTGTGGGGCTGTGTCCGCTCCAGATAGAAGGCCAATGCTCTCTTGCAGTCCAATGTGTGCAGCTGACGTTCAGCAGGGCAGGAATGAGGACGGGGAAAGAATGTTGGCAAGACAATTGACTGGTTTAGATGGAACTCCGACACAACCTTTGGCAGAAACTTAGGGTGAGTGCGGAGGACTACTCTGTTGTGATGAAATTTTGTGTAAGGGGCCTGGGCTACCAGGGCCTGAAGCTCACTGACTCTACGAGCCGAGGTAACTGCCACCAAGAAAATGACCTTCCAGGTCAAATACTTCGGATGGCAGGAATTCAGTGGCTCGAAAGGAGGTTTCATCAGCTGGGTGAGAACGACATTGAGATCCCATGACACTGTAGGAGGCTTGACAGGGGGCTTTGACAAAAGCAAACCTCTCATGAAGCGAACAACTAAAGGCTGTCCTGAGATCGGCTTACCTTCCACTTGGTAATGGTATGCACTGATTGCACTAAGGTGAACCCTTACGGAGTTGGTCTTCAGACCAGACTCAGACAAGTGGAGAAGGTATTCAAGCAGGGTCTGTGTAGGACAAGAGCGAGGATCTAGGGCCTTGCTGTCACACCAGACGGCAAACCTCCTCCAATGAAAGAAGTAACTTCTCTTAGTGGAGTCTTTCCTGGAAGCAAGCAAGATGCGGGAGACACCCTCTGGCAGACCCAAAGAGGCAAAGTCTACGCCCTCAACATCCAGGCCGTGAGAGCCAGGGACTGGAGGTTGGGATGCAGAAGAGCCCCTTCGTCCTGCGAGATGAGGGTCGGAAAACACTCCAATCTCCACGGTTCTTCGGAGGATAACTCCAGAAGAAGAGGGAACCAGATCTGACGCGGCCAAAAGGGAGCAATCAGAATCATGGTGCCTCGGTCTTGCTTGAGTTTCAACAAAGTCTTCCCCACCAGAGGAATGGGAGGATAAGCATACAGCAGACCTTCCCCCCAATCCAGGAGGAAGGCATCCGACGCCAGTCTGCCGTGGGCCTGAAGCCTGGAACAGAACTGAGGGACCTTGTGGTTCACTTGAGATGCGAAGAGATCCACCAGGGGGGTGCCCCACGCCTGGAAGATCTGTCGCACCACACGGGAATTGAGCGACCACTCGTGAGGTTGCATAATCCTGCTCAACCTGTCGGCCAGACTGTTGTTTACGCCTGCCAGATATGTGGCTTGGAGCACCATGCCTTGACGGCGAGCCCAGAGCCACATGCTGACGGCTTCCTGACACAGGGGGCGAGATCCGGTGCCCCCCTGCTTGTTGACATAGTACATGGCAACCTGATTGTCTGTCTGAATTTGGATAATTTGGTGGGACAGCCGATCTCTGAAAGCCTTCAGAGCGTTCCAGATCGCTCGCAACTCCAGAAGATTGATCTGTAGATCGCTTTCTTGGAGGGACCACCTTCCTTGGGTGTGAAGCCCATCGACATGAGCTCCCCATCCCAGGAGAGACGCATCCGTGGTCAGCACTTTTTGAGGCTGAGAAATTTGGAAGGGACGTCCCAGAGTCAAATTGGAGCAAATCGTCCACCAATACAGGGATTCGAGAAAACTCGTGGACAGGTGGATCACGTCCTCTAGACCCCCGGCGGCCTGATACCACTGGGAGGCTAGGGTCCATTGAGCAGATCTCATGTGACGGCGGGCCATGGGAGTCACATGAACTGTGGAGGCCATGTGGCCCAGCAATCTCAACATCTGCCGAGCTGTGATCTGCTGGGACGCTCGCACCCGCGAGACGAGGGACAACAAGTTGTTGGCCCTCGCCTCTGGGAGATAGGCGCGAGCCGTCCGAGAATCCAGCAGGGCTCCGATGAATTCGAGTTTCTGCACTGGGAGAAGATGGGACTTTGGGTAATTTATCACAAACCCCAGTAGCTCCAGGAGGCGAATAGTCATCTGCATGGACTGCAGGGCTCCTGCCTCGGATGTGTTCTTCACCAGCCAATCGTCGAGATATGGGAACACGTGCACCCCCAGCCTGCGAAGCGCCGCTGCTACCACAGCTAGGCACTTTGTGAACACCCTGGGCGCAGAGGCGAGCCCAAAGGGTAGCACACAGTACTGGAAGTGGCGTGTGCCCAGCTGAAATCGCAGATACTGTCTGTGAGCTGGCAGTATCGGGATGTGTGTGTAGGCATCCTTCAAGTCCAGAGAGCATAGCCAATCGTTTTGCTGAATCATGGGGAGAAGGGTGCCCAGGGAAAGCATCCTGAACTTTTCTTTTACGAGATATTTGTTCAGGGCCCTTAGGTCTAGGATGGGACGCATCCCCCCTGTTTTCTTTTCCACAAGGAAGTACCTGGAATAGAACCCCAGCCCTTCTTGCCCGGATGGCACGGGCTCGACCGCATTGGCGCTGAGAAGGGCGGAGAGTTCCTCTGCAAGTACCTGCTTGTGCTGGAAGCTGTAGGACTGAGCTCCCGGTGGACAATTTGGAGGTTTTGAAGCCAAATTGAGAGTGTATCCTTGCCGGACTATTTGGAGAACCCACTGATCGGAGGTTATGAGAGGCCACCTTTGGTGAAAAGCTTTCAACCTCCCTCCGACAGGCAGGTCGCCCGGCACTGACACTTGGATGTCGGCTATGCTCTGCTGGAGCCAGTCAAAAGCTCGCCCCTTGCTTTTGCTGGGGAGCCGCGGGGCCTTGCTGAGTCGCACGCTGCTGACGAGAGCGAGCGCGCTGGGGCTTAGCCTGGGCCGCAGGCTGTCGGGAAGGAGGATTGTACCTACGCTTGCCAGAAGTATAGGGAACAGTCTTCCTTCCCCCGAAAAATCGTCTACCTGTAGAGGTAGAAGCTGAAGGCTGCCGGCGGGCGAACTTGTCGAATGCGGTGTCCCGCTGGTGGAGAGACTCTACCACCTGCTCGACTTTTTCGCCAAAAATGTTATCCGCACGGCAAGGCGAGTCCGCAATCCGCTGCTGGATTCTATTCTCCAGGTCGGCGGCACGCAGCCATGAGAGCCTGCGCATCACCACACCTTGAGCAGCGGCCCTGGACGCAACATCAAAAGTGTCATAAACTCCTCTGGCCAGGAATTTTCTGCACGCCTTCAGCTGCCTGACCACCTCCTGAAAAGGCTTGGCTTGCTCAGGGGGAAGAGCATCAACCAAGCCCGCCAACTGCCGCACATTATTCCGCATGTGTATGCTCGTGTAGAGCTGGTAAGACTGGATCTTGGACACGAGCATAGAGGAATGGTAGGCCTTCCTCCCAAAGGAGTCTAAGGTTCTAGCGTCCTTGCCCGGGGGCGCCGAAGCATGTTCCCTAGAACTCTTAGCCTTCTTTAGGGCCAAATCCACAACTCCAGAGTCATGAGGCAACTGAGTGCGCATCAGCTCTGGGTCCCCATGGATCCGGTACTGGGACTCGATCTTCTTGGGAATGTGGGGATTAGTTAATGGCTTGGTCCAGTTCGCAAGCAATGTCTTCTTCAGGACATGGTGCAAGGGAACAGTGGACGCTTCCTTAGATGGAGAAGGATAGTCCAGGAGCTCAAACATTTCAGCCCTGGGCTCGTCCTCCACAACCACCGGGAAGGGGATGGCCGTAGACATCTCCCGGACAAAGGAGGCAAAAGACAGACTCTCGGGAGGAGAAAGCTGTCTCTCAGGAGAGGGAGTGGGATCAGACGGAAGACCCTCAGACTCCTCGTCAGAGAAATATCTGGGATCTTCCTCTTCCTCCCACGAGGCCTCACCCTCGGTGTCAGACACAAGTTCACGGACCTGTGTCTGCAACCTCGCCCTGCTCGACTCCGTGGAACCCCGTCCACGATGGGGGCGTCGAGAGGTAGACTCCCTCGCCCGCATCGGCGAAGCTCCCTCCGCCGACGTAGTCGGGGAGCCTTCCTGGGAGGTGGCCGCGGTCGCAACCTGGGCGATGAGCCAGCCGGCGCCACGCTCGACGGTACCGGTGGCGCAAGCACCGCCGGTACCGGAGGGGTAGGGCGCAACAGCTCTCCCAGAATCTCTGGGAGAACGGCCCGGAGGCTCTCGTTTAGAGCGGCTGCAGAGAAAGGCTGAGAGGTCGATGCAGGCGTCGACGTCAGTACCTGTTCCGGGCGTGGAGGCTGTTCCGGGCTGTCCAGAGCGGAGCGCATCGACACCTCCTGAACAGAGGGTGAGCGGTCCTCTCGGTGCCGATGCCTGCTGGGTGCCGAATCCCTCGGCGACCCAGAGCTCTCGGTGCCGACACGGGGAGGAGACCGGTGTCGATGCTTCTTCGATTTCTTCCGAAGCATGTCACCAGAGCTCCCCGGCACCGACGAGGAGGACGTCGAATCCATCCGTCGCTTCCTCGGGGCCGAGACTGAAGAAGGTCGATCTCGGGGGGGCTGTACCGCAGGAGCCCTCAGGGTAGGAGGAGACCCACCCGAGGGCTCACCGCCACCAGCAGGGGAATGGACAGCCCTCACCTGCACTCCACCCGATGCACCACCGTCCGACGACATCAGCAGACGAGGTCCTGGTACCACCGACGTCGATGCAGCTATCCGATGTCTCGGCGCCGATGCAGAGGCCCGATGCCTCGATGCACTCGATGCAGGGGCGGCCGAGGAAGATGGTCTGGACGCTGACGACGTCGATGCACTCGAAGATCCCGGTGCCGATGCCGACGAAGAGCCCGAGAACAACACGTTCCACTGGGCTAGTCTCGCTACCTGAGTCCGCCTTTGAAGCAGGGAACACAGACTGCAGTTCTGAGGGCGGTGCTCGGCCCCCAGACACTGAAGACACGACGAGTGTCGATCAGTGAGCGAGATAACCCGGGCGCACTGGGTGCACTTCTTGAAGCCGCTGGAAGGCTTCGATGTCATGGGCGGAAAAATCACGCCGGCGAAATCAAAAGCCGAAATGGCGAAATTTGAAGCACCAAATTTAGAGGGAGAAAAAATCTCGACCGAGGCCGAAAAGAGGCCTACCCCGACGACGAAAGAAAACTTACCGGGGCAAAAAAGCTGGAAGTACGGGGAGGATTTACACGAAACCCGGCGGGGGGTTTCCGGAGCACTTCCCGACTAGGACAAAGCTTTCCCGAAGGAAAAAAACACGTTCAAAACAAATTGGACGCGCGAGGTCGACTTTCCGGGGCTCGACACGGCGAAAACACGACCGTACCGAGTGCGGACAAAAGAAGACTGGCCGGCTCGAGCCGGTTTCGGGCGGGAAGACGGCCGCGCATGCGCGGTGCGCGCGGGCGCGCGAGGGCTAGCAAAGGACTTTGCTAGTGAAGTTTCCGATTGGAGGGGCTGCCGTGGACGTCACCCATCAGTGAGAACAAGCAGCCTGCTTGTCCTCGGAGAACTCCTGTAACGGAACAGAAATCCTGAAGACTGTTTTCCAACTTCTCCCAATGAGGGAACATATCTACAGGAAAAACTGAGCATAAAAGTAACATGAATCGCATAATGAACCACTGAGGGAGGGCTCATGGATTCATCTGCTATGACTAAAGGAAAGAAAATTACCAAGGTAAGAACCTAATTTTCCCTTCCTTGTCATCAAGCAGATGAATCCATTATGAGTGGGATGTATCAAAGCAATCCCTAGATAGAGTGGAAACAAGCCACACCACGCGCCAACACTTGTGCTCCAAAATGCGCGTCCCTCCTGGCAGCCACATCCAGCCTGTAATGTCAGGCAAACGAGAGCTTAGAAGCCCAAGTAGCTGCACTACATATCTCTTGAAGAGAGAGTGCTCTAGTTTCAGCCCAAGAAGAGGAAATCGCTCTTGTGGAATGTGCCTTAAAGGCTTCAGGCGGAGGCCGGCCAGACAGTAGATATGCTGAAAAGATAGCTTCTTTGAGCCAACAGGCTATAGTGGCCTTAGACGCTGGAGACCCTCTGCGCAGACCCGACAAAAGAACAAAAAGATGGTCAGAGGTCCTGAAGGCATTTGGCATGCGCAGATATTGCAACAGAACCCTTTGCACATCCAGAAGGTGCAACTGCCCATAGGCTTCTGGAAACTCCTCTTTAGAAAAGGAGGGCAGGAAAATAGGCTGGTTTAGGTGAAACGCTGAAACCACCTTAAGCATGAAGGAAGCCACCGTACGTACTATTACTCCGGACTCTGAGAATTGCAGAAATGGGTCTCGACAGGACAGCGCCTGGAGCTCAGATACCCGTCTCGCCGATGTCACGGCCACCAAAAAGACCGTCTTTAAGGTCACATCCTTCTCCTAAGCGGCTCGAAGGGCGAACACTGAAGGGCCTTTAAAACTAACCCCAGGTTCCAAGCCAGACATGGAGCCCGCATGGAAGGACGGAGCCGAAGCACTCCTCTAAGAAACAGAGTCACATCCGGGCAAGAAGCCAGAGAGAGGCCAGCGACCTTCCCTCGAAAACATGCTAAGGCTGCCACTTGAACATGCAGGGAATTATAGGCCAAGCCTTTTTGTAAACCATCCTGCAAAAAGTCAAGTATCGGCGAGACAGAAGCCCGCATGGGTGTGAACACTTTAGAAGCACACCAAGCCTCAAATTGGCGCCAAATTCTGGCATAAGCCACGGAAGTGGAACGCTTGTGGGCCTGTAGGAGAGTGGAAATGACTTTACTGGAATATCCCTTGTCTCTCAATTGCGCCCTCTCAATAGCCATGCCGTAAGACCAAAGCGGCAGGCGTCCTCCATGGTCACCGGGCCCTGTGACTGGTTCGGTACCAGAGGTAATGGCAGGGGATCCTCTACCAGCATCCGCCGGAGGTCCGCATACCACGGCCTCCTGGGCCAATCTGGGGCAATGAGAACCACCTCTCATTTGTGGTGCCGAATCCACAGGAGTACTCGCCCTATCAAGGGCCACGGAGGGAACACATACAGGAGGCCCTGAGGCCAGGGTTGAGCCAAGGCATCCAACCCTGCCGAGCAAGGATCTCTCTGTCTGATGTAGAAGCATGGGACTTTGGCATTTGTGCTTGACGCCATAAGATCCATTACGGGCTTTCCCCATTTGGCACAAATCTGCAGGAATACTTTGTCTGCAAGTTCCCATTCTGCTGGGTCGATTTGATTCCTGCTCAGATAAACAGCTTGCACGTTCCTCTGACCTGCAATATGAGCTGCTGACAGAAACTACAGATGAAGCTTGGCCCAGTGGCAAATCTGCGCGGCCTGCGCTGCTAGTGCTATGCACTGAGTGCCTCCTTGGCGATTTATGTAGGCCACTGCTGTCGTGTTGTCCGACATCACTCTGACAGCCAATCCTTCCAGGGTCAATTGAAAGGCCAGAAACACCTGGAACACCGCTTTCAACTCCAAGCGATTGATGGACCACTCCGACTCCTCGGGTGTCCAAAGACCCTGGGCATGCCTTCCCTGGCAATGTGCACCCCAGCCCTTCAGGCTGGCATCTGTTACCACCAGGCACAAATCGGGGAGCGCTAGCTGCATTCCTCGCCGCAGCATGCTGTCTGAGAGCCACCACTCCATATTGAGCCAGGCCACAGGGAGCCACGTGAGTCTGCATTGATAATCCTGAGATATTGGAGACCACCATTGAAGCAGGGAGCACTGCAGAGGTCTCAGGTGCGCTCTCGCCCAAGGCACCACTTCCAAAGTGGCCGTCATCGACCCCCAACAGCTGGACTATGTCCCAAGCTCGTGGGCGAGGCATCCTCAGGAGCAGACGGACCTGGTTCTGAAGCTTGTACAGCCTTTGCTCGGGTAGGAGTGGATGAGTGGCCTAGTGGTTAGGGTGGTGGACTTTGGTCCTGGGGAACTGAGAAACTGAGTTCGATTCCCACTTCAGGCACAGGCAGCTCCTTGTGACTCTGGGCAAGTCACTTAACCCTCCATTGCCCCACGTAAGCCGCATTGAGCCTGCCATGAGTGGGAAAGCGCGGGGTACAAATGTAACAATAACAAAAAAATCCCCAAGGCTGTGTCGAACCGGACCCCCAAATATTCTAGAGATTGAGGGGGGTCAGGTGACTTTGGGTTATATTGACGACCCAACCCAGAGATTGCAGTACTGAGACCACTTTGGCTGTAACCTGATGACTCTCTTCTGCACAGTCTGCTCTGATGAGCCAGTCAGCGAATGATACATACCTGTAGCAGGTGTTCTCCGAGGACAGCAGGCTGATTGTTCTCACGACTGGGTTGACGTCCACGGCAGCCCCCACCAACCGGAACAAAACTTAGCGGGCGGTCCCGCACGCAGGGCACGCCCACCGCGCATGCGCGGCCGTCTTCCCGCCCGTGCGCGACCGTTCCCGCTCAGTTGAATGACAAGCAAAATTATGAAACGCAACTCCAAAGGGGAGGAGGGAGGGTAGGTGAGAACAATCAGCCTGCTGTCCTCGGAGAACACCTGCTACAGGTATGTATCATTCGCTTTCTCCGAGGACAAGCAGGCTCCTTGTTCTCACGACTGGGGTATCCCTAGCTCTCAGGCTCACTCAAAACAAAAACCCAGGTCAATTAAACCTCGCAACGGCGAGGGTATAACAGAAATTGACCTACGAAGAACAAGTGAGAGTGCAGCCTGACCAGAACAAATTCGGGTCCTGGAGGGTGGAGTTGGATTTACACCCCAAACAGATTCTGCAGCACCGACTGCCCGAACCGACTGTCGCGTCGGGTATCCTGCTGGAGGCAGTAATGTGATGTGAATGTGTGGACAGATGACCACGTTGCAGCCTTGCAAATCTCTTCAATAGTGGCTGACTTCAAGTGAGCCACCGACGCTGCCATGGCTCTGACACTATGAGCCGTGACATGACCCTCAAGAGTCAGCCCAGCCTGGGCATAAGTGAAGGAAATGCAATCTGCTAGCCAATTGGAGATGGTGCGTTTCCCGACAGCGACCCCTATCCTGTTAGGGTCGAAAGAAACAAACAATTGGGCGGACTGTCTGTGGGGCTGTGTCCGCTCCAAATAGAAGGCCAATGCTCTCTTGCAGTCCAATGTGTGCAACTGACGTTCAGCAGGGCGGGTATGCGGTCTGGGAAAGAATGTTGGCAAGACAATTGACTGGTTAAGATGGAACTCCGACACCACCTTCGGCAGGAACTTAGGGTGAGTGCGGAGCACTACTCTGTTATGATGAAATTTAGTATACGGAGCATGAGCTACCAGGGCTTGAAGCTCACTGACCCTATGAGCTGAAGTAACTGCCACCAAGAAAATGACCTTCCAGGTCAAGTACTTCAGATGGCAGGAATTCAGTGGCTCAAAAGGAGGTTTCATCAGCTGGGTGAGGACGACGTTGAGATCCCATGACACTGCAGGAGGCTTGACAGGGGGCTTTGACAAAAGCAAGCCTCTCATGAATCGAACGACTAAAGGCTCTCCAGAGATGGCTTTACCTTCTACACGATAATGGTAAGCACTAATCGCACTAAGGTGATTCCTTACTGAGTTGGTCTTGAGGCCAGACTCTGATAAGTGCAGAAGGTATTCAAGCAGGTTCTGTGCAGGACAAGAACGAGGTTCTAGGGCCTTGCTCTCACACCAAACGACAAACCTCCTCCACTTGAAAAAGTAACTCTTTTTAGTGGAATCCTTCCTAGAGGCAAGCAAGACACGGAAGACACCCTCAGACAGACCCAACGAAGCGAAGTCTATGCCCTCAACATCCAGGCTGTGAGAGCCAGAGACTGAAGGTTGGGGTGCAGCAACGCTCCGTCGTTCTGCGAAATGAGAGTCGGAAAACACTCCAATCTCCACGGTTCTTCGGAGGACAACTCCAGAAGAAGAGGGAACCAGATCTGACGGGCCCAAAAAGGCGCTATCAGAATCATGGTGCCGTGGTCTTGCTTGAGCTTCAGTAAGGTCTTCCCCACCAAAGGTATGGGAGGATAAGCGTACAGGAGGCCGGTCCCCCAATGGAGGAGAAAGGCATCCGACGCTAGTCTGCCGTGTGCCTGTAGTCTGGAACAGAACAGAGGCAGCTTGTGGTTGGTCTGAGAGGCGAAAAGGTCCACCGAGGGGGTGCCCCACTCTCTGAAGATCTTGCATACCACTCTGGAATGGAGCGACCACTCGTGCGGTTGCATGACTCTGCTCAATCTGTTGGCCAGACTGTTGTTTACGCCTGCCAGGTATGTGGCTTGGAGGAGCATGCCGAACTGGCAGGCCCAACGCCACATCCCGACGGCTTCCTGACACAGGGGGCGAGATCCGGTGCCCCCCTGCTTGTTGATGTAATACATTGCAACCTGATTGTCTGTCCGAATTTGGATAATTTGACAGGACAGCCGATCTCTGAAAGCCTTCAGTGCGTTCCAGACCGCTCGGAGCTCCAGGAGGTTGATCTGAAGATCCTTTTCCTGGAGGGACCACAGTCCTTGGGTGTGAAGCCCATCGACATGAGCCCCCCAGCCAGGAGAGACGCATCCGTCGTTAGCACTTTCGTGGGCTGTGGAATTTGGAATGTGCGTCCCAAAGTCAAATTGGTCCGAATGGTCCACCAGTGCAGTGAATTGCGGCAGCTGGTGGAAAGGCGGAAGACATCTTCTAGATTCCCGGAGGCTTGATACCACTGGGAAGCTAGGGTCCATTAAGCAGATCTCATGTGAAGACAGGCCATGGGAGTCACATGAACTGTAGAGGCCATATGACCCAGGAGTCTCAACATCTGCCGAGCTGTGATCTGCTGAGACGCTCTGGTCTGGTAAGCCAGGGACAGGAGGTTGTTGGCCCTCGCTTCTGGAAGGAAGGCCTGAGCCGTCTGAGTATTCAGCAGAGCTCCTATGAATTCCAGAGATTGGGCAGACTGGAGATGGGACTTTGGGTAATTTATCACAAACCCCAGCAGCTCCAGTAGGCGAATAGTGCACTGCATGGACCGGAGAGCTCCCGCCTCCGAGGTGTTCTTGACCAGCCAATCGTCGAGATATAGGAACACGTGCACTCCCAGCTTGCGTAGATACGCCGCGACCACCACGAGGCACTTCGTGAACACCCGTGGGGCAGAGGCGAGCCCAAAGAGCAGCACACAATACTGAAAGTGCCGTGTGCCCAGGCGGAATCTGAGATACTGTCTGTGAGCTGGCAGTATCGGGATGTGAGTGTATGCGTCCTTTAAATCCAGGGAACATAGCCAATCGTTTTTCTGAATCATTGGCAGAAGGGTGCCCAAGGAAAGCATCCTGAACTTTTCTTTGACCAGGAATTTGTTCAGGCCTCTCAGGTCTAGGATGGGACGCATCCCCCCCCTGTTTTCTTTTCCACAAGGAAGTACCTGGAATAGAATCCCTGCCCTTCCTGCCCGGGTGGTACGGGCTCGACCGCATTGGCGCTGAGAAGGGCGGAGAGTTCCTCTGCAAGTACCTGCTTGTGATGGGAGCTGAAGGATTGAGCTCCCGGAGGACAATTTGGTGGAAGGGAGGCCAAATTCAGGGCGTATCCACACCGCACTATTTGGAGAACCCACTGGTCAGAGGTTATGAGAGGCCACCTTTGGTGAAAAAATTTTAACCTCCCCCCGACTGGCAGATCGTCCGGTACAGACACTTTGATGGCGGCTATGTTCCCATGGATCCAGTCAAAAGCCCGTCCCCGGCTTTTCCTGTGGAGGCGCAGGGGGCTGCTTAGGCGCACGCTGTTGACGGGAACGAGCGCGCTGGGACTGTCCCTGTGCCTGATGAGGCCTTCGGGCCGGCTGGGTGTACCTACGATTGTTAAAGGCGTGGGGCGCAGCCTGCCTGGCCCGGGAAAAAACGTCCACCTGCTGAGGTGGATGCTGAAGGCGCCCGGTGGGAGAGCTTGTTGAGGGCGGTTTCCCGCTGATGCAGTTGGTCCACCAGCTGCTCGACCTTCTCACCAAAAATATTATCCCCCCGGCAAGGGACGTCGGCCGTCTCTGCTGGGTGCGGTTGTCCAGGTCAGAGGCACGCAGTCATGAGAGCCTGCGCATCACTATACCTTGGGCCGCAGCACGAGATGCCACGTCACAGGTGTCATATATACCCCTGGACAGGAACTTTCTGCACGCCTTCAGCTGCCTGACCACCTCCTGAAAAGGCCTGGACTGCTCCGGCGGGAGCTTGTCAACCAGGTCCGCCAGTTGCTTCACATTATTCCGCATGTGGATGCTCGTGTAGAGCTGGTAAGACTGGATGCGGGTCACGAGCATGGAAGATTGGTAGGCTTTCCTCCCAAACGAGTCCAGAGTGCGAGACTCCCACCCCGGGGGCGCCGAAGCGGTATCCCTCGAACTCCGTGCTCTCTTGAGAGCAGAGTCCACGACCGCCGAGTCATGAGGCAGTTGGGGCCGCATTAACTCTGGGTCCGAGTGGATTCTGTATTGGGACTCTGCTTTCTTGGGGATGGTGGGATTAGATAATGGTCTCAACCAGTTCCGAAGCAGTGTCTCTTTGAGGACATTATGCAACGGCACCGTGGAGGACTCTCTAGGTGGTGATGGATAGTCGAGGACCTCAAGCATCTCAGCCCTCGGCTCATCCACAGAAACCACAGGAAAGGGAATGGAAATAGACATGTCCATGACGAAGGAGGCAAAGGAGAGGCTCTCAGGTGGCGAGAGCTTTCTCTCTGGTGAAGGAGTGGGGTCGGAGGGAAGGCCCACAGACTCCTCTGAGGAGAAATATCTGGGGTCCACCTCCTCCCCCCCACGAGGCCTCTTCCTCGGTGTCGGACATGAGCTCCTGCAGCTCAGTCCTCAACCGGGCCCGGCTCGACGTCGAGGCACCGAGGCCTCGGTGGCGTCGTCGAGCGGTGGATTCCCGCGCCGGCGGGGATGAAGCTCCCTCCATCGACGGGGACTCCACCTGCGTGGCGGTCGAGACCGGCGCCGCAAGCGGCGTTGAAGGCCTCGGCACCGGGCTAGAGCACGCCGGCGCCACAGTCAACGGCGCCGAGGGCGCAAGCACCCCCGGCACCGGCACAGTCTGGCGCATCAGCCCTTCCAGGATCCCCGGGAGGATGGCTCGGAGGCACTCGTCCAGGCCCGCTGTCGGGAAAGTCGAGGGGGCCGGTAGAGGTGCCGGAAGCTGTTCGGGTCCAGGAGACTGCACCGAAGTGCTGGCACCCTGACATGGCGGTACCTCTACTACAGAGGGGGACCTCTCCTCTCGACGCTGCCGCTTCCTCGGCGTCGACTCATTCCTGGAGCCGAATGCGTCGTGGGCGACCGATGACGGTGCTTCTTCGCTTTTTTGCGGTGCCCGTCATCAGCGCTCGGTGGAACCGACGAGGAGGAAGTAGATCCCCCTCGGCCTCGAGGGATCGGGTCCGACAGGGTTCGGTCCCGAGGACCCTGGGTAGAGGGAGTGACCGGGGCCGATTGCCCACGCGGCCTCTCACCCCTGCCGTCTCCGGAGGACCGGCGGGCCAACGGGACCTGTGCTCCTGGGGTCGATGCCGTCGGTGCCGATTTCGTGGACATCGATACCAGTACCGAAGAACCGGCCGTCGATACCGATGCCGTCGAAGTCGACGTCAAGGGGCCGGCGCAAGTTCCAAAAAGACGGTCCCGAAGAACTTGCCTCGCTACCTGTGTCCGTTTCCGGAGACCGAGACACAAGGTACACGTCTTGGTATCGTGCTCCGGCCCGAGGCACTGGAGGCACCAAGCTTGAGTGTCGGTCTGCGAGATATGCCGGCCGCACCGACCACACTTTTTAAATCCACTCGGGACCTTCGAGGATATCGACGGAAAAATCGCGTCGGCGAAGTCAAAGTCGTCGATGGTGGCAGTAAAAATCACACCTCGAAAATAAATCGACCGCGCGGCCACAAGGCCACAACGTGACGCCCCCGCTAAGAGACGAGGGAAAACAAAGTTCAGCGGGTTTTTTTTTAAAGAAACAAATATAAAACGGAGAACAACGAAAAAAGAGAAAATTCGCGGCGAAAGCACGATCCGGTTTCCGGGGCTGACAGAGAGAGAGACGAACGCGGCTCTCTCCAGCGCGGAAAAGAAAAGACTGAGCGGGAACGGTCGCGCACAGGCGGGAAAACGGCCGCGCATGCGCGGTGGGCGTGCCCTGCGTGCGGGACCGCCCGCAAAGTTTTGTTCCGGTTGGTGGGGGCTGCCATGGACGTCAACCCAGTCGTGAGAACAAGCAGCCTGCTTGTCCTCGGAGAAATCTGAGTACGGGTGAACCCGGATACCCTCTCGCCTGAGAAAAGCAGCTACTACCACCATTACCTTGGAAAAGGTTCGAGGAGCTGTGGCGAGGCCAAAAGGCAAGGCCCAAAACTGGAAATGTTTTCCCATCACCGCAAAACGCAGGTCTAGGTTCCGCCGGTCGCACAAATTTGGACCTGTCCTCCGAGAGGCACTGGCCCTTAGAGTCACTGAGGTCCTTCACAATTTGTTCTAGGTCTGTCCCAAACAAAAGTGTTCCCCTAAAAGGAAGCCTTGCCAGCCGTGACTTAGAGGTGACATTTGCAGCCCAATGTCGCAACCACAGCCAGCGACGCACGGTGACCGCTAGGGAAACCTCTTTCACCGAAGCCCTCAAAGATCACAAAAAGATCCGCAAGGACGGCTAAACCGGATTCTTAAGGCCAGCAAACAGCCACGAGGTCCTCCGGAGGCTTTCTGTACCCATGATAAGCATGCCCGCGCCACATAGGAGCCACAAACTGAAGCTTGCAGGGAAAGGGCTGCTACTTCAAAGGACAGCTTCAAGCAAGTCTCCAACTTACGATCCTGAGGGTCCTTAAGCACCATGCCACCCTCCACAGGGAGAGTGGTTTTCTTAGTGACCGCTGTGATTAATGAATCCACCGTAGGAACCTTCAGCAAGTCTAAGTCAGCAGCAGGCAGCTCTAGCAACCTTAAGCCCACTGTCCGGCGTATCCCAATGTGCCGAAATAAGGATTTTCATGGCCTCATGCACGTGGAAGGAACAAGGTGGGCATTTGGTGCCAGACATAATAGAGGGTACCAGACCTGTTCCCCCTGACGATACAGGGGGTGATATGGCCAAAACCTCAAAAGCCCTAATAATTAGGGAGGGAAGCTCTTCTCTGAGAAAAAGGTGGGCAGCCGTCCGGTCATCCCCCTCCTCAGAAGGCAGGGTGACCTCATCTGCCAAATCCAATGATTCTCAGGGAGAGCCCAGAGACAAAACCGGGCCCATCTGTGTCAGATAGCTCCTCAGGATCCAAAATCTCCACCCGGGGACATTTTGGTAGGAAAGATTGAGAGGCTGCAGCAACCGAAGTTTGCTGAGACGGGGCTGTCTGAAGAGAAGCTCCTGACTTCTTCAGAAGAAAGACATTGTGCATTAATAAAACAAAATCTGGGGAAAAAGGAACTGAAAGGGACTCCCCTGCTCCCTCTAAATTGCTTTCCTCCATCGGAGCCTGTGCCACAGAAAGCGCGTTGTGCCTCCTGTCTGTCAACCGCCAGGTGCAGAGCTGGTCATGCCTGAGAGGAAAAAATGGCACCCGCTGACGCGCGCTGCACTAACTGCCCCGAGGAAACCGCCAAAGCTATCCCCTGCGCTTCCGACTCACCGGATGCCTGAGGGGACCCCCCCCTCACGCTGAACAACCGCTGTGGGCTGACGGCGGCATGACTCACACTCCCCTGACGCTGCACCCCGGCCCCCACACCGGGAGCAGCACTTAGCCGCCTCAGAAGGCACTGACATGCTCCACAAATGCCTGCCCCTCAAACAGACTCGGCAGCCCGTCTAGATCCTCCATATGATTAAACAAAAACAAAGTCTCTTAAAGAGACGCTTACCTTTTTTCTTTTTACTCAGGAGAGAAAGGCAACACCCGATCGGGCCCACAGCCCCGGGCGACAGAGGAAAGGAAGGGGGAGACCGGGAGGGACCTGGCACCACCAGGTGTACACCAGAAGCTACAAACAGCCACTCAACCCCTGACTGTGCTAAACTAGGCCCAAAGGACACCAATAGCCAGATCAAACCAGAGCTGCACAGAGATTTACCTCCACCTGCTAGATAGAGAGAATGCTGAGGTTTACTTGGCTGCATAGGTCCACATATAGCAAACCTCGGAGGTTCTCTATCTGCACCTGCTGGTAGAGGGACACAACCCACAAGTCTCTGGATTGATCTGTGGGACGCTATAGAAGACTGATTTGCATACACTGCCTCCATTGTATGCAAATCTATTTCATGCATACTCATTGTGGATGTCCTGAAAACCTTAATGGCAAGGGGGTAACTCCAGGACTGACTTGGGAAACACTGCTCTAACCCAATGGTTCTCAACCATTTTTCAGTCAGGACACACTTGATGGACAATGCTTGCAACACTGTATACATGACCCCCAGTTTCTCCATGGATGTTACCATTAAAAAAAAAAAAAAAAAATCTGATTCTCACGATCTCTCTGTAACGGCTAAATACATCTCTCCACCACCAGGCACACTGTGAAAATAACACAAAACCTGAAAAAATCCTACCACCACCCATGTAGCAAATCTACCATAGAACAGTAGCACTAATTCCTATGATTTAAACAAGAGCCTTACTTAAGGGCAAGCAGCACTACAGTTGGGGCCCTAGAAGACGAATGCACCTACTACTAATAAAACAGAACAAGTGGAACTGCTACAGAGTTCTTAACAGAAACTAGTTGCCAACAGAATACTACACCTCGGTCACACTCCAAATACGGAAAAAGGGATCACAAATTAGAAATATAAAGATATAAATTGAACTAGAAAACCCAAGAAGTCAAACTAGGTGTGGACAACATAGAATAAAAACAGAAATGCATTTCCTCTTATAATAAAAGAAAAAAATTTACAAAGACATCCATGATACACATTTCCCAAAGCTAACATTCCACCAAATAAATTCAAAATAAGACACTGTTTTTCTATCTTTGTGGTTCAAGTACTTATTATTCCAAGCAGGTTGGCCCTAGTTTCTTCTTTTCTGTTTTCCTGCCCGCCTTCTGCACTCTTTCCAGCAAGTGTGGTCCATTTGTCCTTTCTCCACTTTCCTCTTATCTTCTGCTATTTCCTCGCTATATCTTTCTCTCTTTCCTGTCTCTCCTTCAAATTTCACCTTCTCACTCTTCAGTCCTCCACCTATATTCCACTTTCAGTACCTATCAACTATTTATTTCCTCCCCTCTCTCCTACATCTCCTTTCTCACTCTTTCCCTGGTCTCCTATTCATTTCTCTTTCACCCACTCCCCATCAGTACAATTCTACCCTCTGTATTTACCATTCTCCTCTCACTCATCTCCTTGAGAACCCCCATGGTCTCTCTCACTTGGTTCCAACAGGCCAAGAATCTCCCCACCCTCTCCCTTCTAATACCCTTGTAGCATAACACCTCCCTGTCCACCCCATCTCTCCTCTACCATTATGGTCCAGTATTTCTCTCTCCCCTCCCCCTTCTCTCTCCCTCAGTCCTCCGTGAGTCCAACAACTCTCTCTCTCTCTCGTTTCCTCAGCCCCCCCCCCCCCGAGTCCTACAACTCTCTCGTTCCCTCATCCCCCCCCCCCCCCCCCCGAGTCCAGCAACTCTCCCTCTCGTTCCCTCAGGTCCCATATAAAGTCCAGCAACTCTCCCTCTCGTTCCCTCAGCCCCATCTAAGTCCAGCAACTCTTCTTTCCTCAGCCCCACCATGAATCCAGCAACTCTTCCCTCTTGTTCCCTCAGCCCACCCAATATAAGTCCAGCAACTTTTTTCTTCCCTCAGCCCACCCAATATAAGTCCAGCAACTTTTTTCTTCCCTCAGCCCACCCAATATAAGTCCAGCAACTTTTTTCTTCCCTCAGCCCCACCATGAGTCCACTTTCTCCTTATCCCTCAGCCACCTCCTGAATCTAGCACCACTCCCACTTTTTCTCTTAGCCCCCCACTGTTAGTCCAGCACTAATTTCTCTTTTTCTCTCAGACCTTGTCCCATGAGTCCAATACCATTCTTTTTCCCAGCCCTCCCTTAAGTCCAGCACTGCTTCCTCTTTTTCCTTCAACCCTCCTCCCTTCAGCACTTTCTCTTCTCCCTCCCCTTCTCCAGGTCTGTCAAACCTACTTCTGTAGTGGCCCCTGTAGCAATAACAAGCTACCTGAGCCAGCGCCGGATCCTTCCCTCTACTGCGTCCCACCCTCACATATACAGGAAGTTGTGTCGGGGGGGGGGGGGGGAGCTGCGCAGCACAGAAAAGGATCTGGCACCGGCTCAAGCAGCCTGTTATTTCTGCAAGGGCCACTACAGAAGCAGGTTTTATGAACCGGGAGGAAGGGGAGGGAGAAGAGAAAACAGTGCTGGACTCGGGGAGGGGGGCGAGTTTGAGAAAAGAATAGAGAGCGGTGCTGGTTCACGGGGGGGGGGGGGGGGGGGGGCGGAAGAAGAGGGGAGAGAAGAGACTGTCAGTTATGTCAAATCCCTGCTGCTATGTGCCAGCCCTGTGACACCTCCCAGATGCTTGCAACACACTGGTTGAGGTGTTATTCTAACTTGAACTAGTAAAAAAAAAAAAAACCATACATCACCTTTTTTAAAAGTTTTCACTACAAAGAAATATAAAATGTTGACTAATTCAAATAAAAAAATGATTTAATTCCGCTATTTCATTCAATATTTGAAACTAAGGGAGGAATTCATCCAGCTGTGTTAGGGTCTTTAAGTTACGTTAAGGACCCAATAATATGACAATGGCCCGTCTGCCACAATATTTAAGTTGTTGTAATTACATAGTAATAATACCCTAACATGACTTGTGGTGAAACACAACAAGTTTCATCCTAAAATCATAGTAAAACAACTTCAGCTTTTTGCTGGGGTTATTTCACCGCCTTGGAGCACTGGACCACAAAGCCATGGCCTGATGTTCCCAGGCTAGCAAAGCAGGGTCCCCAACCGCCACCCTTTTGAAGCTCTTCCCACATGGGCTGCCTTTGAAAGCACTGATGGTCTGGAAGTTGGGGGGGGGGGGGTCCTTTAAGCAGGAGTGAGGCCCAGTTGTTCCTGCCATCCGGTGCCTTCAGTAAAAAGGCGCCTCTAGCAGTAGTCTCATGCACTAACACTAGGAGTCATGGGGGTGCCATTTTACTGAAAGCACCAGACTGGGCAGGAGCAACTGTGCCTCACTCCTGCCTGAAGAACCTCCCCCCCCCCCCCCCCCCCCCCCCCCCCATATCTTCCAGACCATCGATGCTTTCAAAGGCAGTCCATGTGGGGGGACCCTACTTTGACAGCCTGGGAGAATCGGAGCCACAGCTTTACAGCTCCATGCTCCCGGGCCATGAAAATAACGCTGTTTGAAAGATGGCTCACCATCAGCATTTTTTCTTTAAAATAGCAACTGAGATCCCACAGGTTGCTGAATAAAGCAGTGAATTGAGGTGCAGTAAAAGATCACCTTTTACTGCACTTCAATGAATTCCCTCCAAAGTTTTCTACTTTGTACTTTTTTTTCTTTTTTATGATGCATACTTACTGGTAGAAGTAACCATTAAAACATTATTTACAACTGAAATCTGTATACTAGATTCATTACATTTATTTTCTACCTAGAATGGACCAACTCTACACATTTAAACAATGAAAAAAATGTTTTCTTTTGCATGCTGTTGAATTTGTCGCATACGAGTTCAACTAACCTGTAAAAATAAAAACAAGAAAGTTTACTATCAGATGTTCAGTATACTTTTCACATATTTGCCAAATAGCTAGTTGCACAGTAGAAATTTCTCACAGGTGTAGAATAATTAGCATTTGTGTTTATTTGTATTTTAACACAAAACAAATCTCTTTGCACTTTTTTTCTGTACATAGTAAAAGACTAAGGGGCCCTCTTACAAAGATGCAGCAAAAAGTGGCCTTAGTGTGCCCTTAGGCAGGTCTTTTCCCCATGCCAAGGCCACTTTTTCAGGCAGCTGGAAAATGGCCAATTTTCCATTTTCCAATTTAATGGCCATGTGCTAAGCTTAAGGGTTAGTGCAGTGGCCTGAGAACCTGGGTTCCATTCCCCCTGCCGCTCCTTGTGACCCTGAGCAAGTCACATAACCCACCTTTCTGTGGTTACCACTTTGAAAGTAACCACAGAAAGGCAGTATATCAAATCCCATCCCCTTTCTCTTTGTCATTTGGGCACGGCCATTAACAATTAGAGTGTGAGCCCTTACCACCACCTATTTTGTAAGCTGTAAGGGCTCTTGCATTAAATCACATGCTAAGTAAATCCTAATAAATAATTAGTGTGCAGCAATCTGGCTGTACTTAGTGCAGACATGCCCACTCTCCACTCCAGACACACCCCCTCACTAAAAAATGCATTTCTAATTTTTTTTAACACACACACACACACGTCAAAAGTACCACGGTACACCGTTTTAAGGTATGGTAAGCACATGTTAGTGCTTACCACAGCTTGGTAAATGGTAATATCCACTGCCATTTTCTGCACTGTCATTTTTTTCAAATAAAATAAATGACAGATCACTGCCATTTTCTGCATTATCTGTCATTTATTCTATTTGAAAAAATGACAGATAATGCAGAAAATGGCAGTGGATATTAGAAAAATTGTTTTATATTGTATCATTAAATATCACCTAGCTACTAATTTCTATGCAATAGGCGAGTTGTGGCCCAGTCCGCTCTGAGACTGGAATCTTGAGGTGGTCCACAGAGTCAAAATGAGCATGCACATAGCCTCATGTAAAGGAATGTTTTAGGAGGCTTCCAGTGCGTTAACCATCTCAGGAGTAGAGACTGAGGGGTTGTGTGACTGAGAAATAAACATTCAGAGCCATAGCCAGAAAGGAGATTAAGCCCACCTTGGGGGAAAATAAATGTTAACATAATATAGAACAGCCTCCTCATCAGCAAGAATCTTACCCTTCTCGACTCCCACAGAAAAATACAAGGTAGTGAAGCTGTTACCAAGCCTGATGCACACTGAGGGGAAGATGGAGGAGCGAAAGAATCTGCCTCAGAGACAGGTTCAAAACATCTTCCTTCACTCACAGAATTCAATTGCAGAGGCTGAGAAGCCTGCAAGTATCCAGAAACCTTCAACTGCAGCTTACATAGGCAGAAGACTGTGGTCTGTGAATGCTGAGGAGACCTTTGCAGAATATAGGCTTGATGCACTGAAAGAACAAACGTTGGGAAAATAAGGCACCAAATATGGCACCAAAGGCCCAGGAGTTGCAATACAGTCAGAAACTTAACCAGCACATGTATAAGGTCCAGAAATATGCCGAACTTGAAGAGGCAGCATTGATCCTGCAGATGCAGGAGTCAATTATGCCAATTTAAAATGACCGTGGGAGCCTGAAAAACCACATAGGAGAACTTCAACTGAGGAGAGAGAGGCAGCAATTGCACAGTATGGGAAGACAATGGTTCACCCGCCAAAAAAGGCTGTTGCACTGAAATGCCATCAGAATATCCCATTTCCCCAACACTGCTCTCTGCTTAGCTTATCGAGAGAAGAACTGACAAGGCTCTGCAGCCATTGTAAGGAAAAAGTGAAAACGCGAGTAAGCCCAAAGAGGGAGACAAATGTAAAGGAACACTTGGCAAATCTCCAGGAACACGTTCTGATTCACCACTCTGGCCCAGAGGCAACCCCATCCAACATCCAAGTAGCGACATAAGCAGGAAAAGCTACTGTAAACTTTTTTTTTTTTAACTCTTGTGAGGAAGGAAGGTGGAGAAAATAGCTGGATAGGAGTGGAGTGGGGAGGGACCTGGCACCACCAGGTGTACCCCCTAAAGCCGGCACCGCTTAGCCTAAGCACCCTCGGTCTCTACTGAAATGGGAAATCCAAAATAGGAGCCACACACAGATGAAACCAGGATCTCACAACAGACCATCCACCGCCTCCTGGAAATAGAAATATACTGACTAACCAAGAAACATACGATCCTATAGGAGTTCAGTGCTCTCTACCTCCACCTGCTGGTAGATGGTCACAACCCACACATCTCTGGATTCATCTGCTGCAGGTGCTAAGAGAGCATTTTATGCAAAGTCAACCCTCATTGCCTTTAATGTCTGTCCATCACTCACAACTGACAAGCCACCCACAAAATTAAAAAAAAAAAAAAAAAAGAATTGTGTTTTCTTCTCATTTTTCATATGGCAAACTATCCTTGAACCCAAAGGTTTTGGGAAATGTATTTTTGGTACAGCAAGTTCTTTGTGCCCCTGTGAGCTTCCAGCTCATTAATATCTAAATCACTAGAACCGATATGGTAGGTCTGGATACTAAAAAAATATTTTCAAGTAAGAGAAAAATTGTTTAAAGGATTATTTGTTCGGGTATTTCCAGACCTGGCACGAGAGACGCAAAAATGTAGACAGGAATTTTTACAACTGAAACAGGAAACATTACAGATTGGAGCAACTTTCTACTTAAAATATCCCTGCAAGTGTTTGGTTTCATATCAATCTGTAAAATATGTATATTTTGATCCTTGGCAACTGACCCTATTTATAACATCAAAAAAAGCCTCTTAAGGGTATAAATATAACAAGCTTGTAAACATTTACGTCTCGATTTAAGTGTATAGATTGTTTTTTCTTTTTGTTCTCCATAGTTGGATCATTGGACTCCTATGTTGTGGACTTTTATGATGCTAATAAGGAACTTTAAAACTTATATGCGTTAAATTTCCTATGAGATACTAATTGTATTAGCATTATTTTCTTATCAAGTGATTTAACTTGTAACTATATAAATATAAATGCATAAATAAAAAAATTAAAAAAAAAAAGAACCGATATGGTAACATGAACCTATATTCAAAGAAAATGCAAAGCTTTTTCCCCGTTAATCTAGTCCAGCCATCTCATCAACAAGTCCTTCAACTTGTTGGTGAGATGGCATGAGTGGCATGAACCACAGTTCTTTTAGGAATCCACTAAGAGCCTATTCTTCCCAAGATGCACTGTTAACCCAAGGAGAAGCAGTTCAGTAACCTAACCCAAAACTCCCACACACTTGTAAGCTGCACATGTCAAAACAATTCAAACATTTTTGATCAAAACTCACAAATTAAGAATATTGATCAAGTTTTAACATATTATATATTTGAGTCTGGGTACTCCTTGCATTAAATGCATACTTTGCCTAAACGTGTTTTCGAAATAAACAATTTTCTAAATAAAACATTTTGTACATTTTTATTTTTATCTATCCAGGTATACACTAGAAATTAGTAGAGAAAAGTTTAGACAACATAGGTATCTAAAAATAACAGCCACATAGGAAATAAAAGCTCAGATATAGCTAGACTACTCAGAAATCAACTTGTCTAAATATTGCGACTTTAAAAGGGTGGCCCGCCACAAAAAAAGGTATAAAGTTATGCAGATCTCTACACACAACAGATCCATTGTGACAATTTCTGCAAATATTGGGAAATGTAACTCATTCAAATAGCTGAGAAGCAGAAGCTGTTAAAAAAAAATAATAATAAAATTAAGCAGTTGTCTCTCACATCATTGATCTGTGTGTGAAATCATTTTACACAATGAACATATTTCTGAGCATAGTTCCCTTTAAGTTACACACGTGCTGCCAAATAGCACAGTGCATGTCATTTTTCTGCAGCATACAGAACAGTTCAGACACCACCACTGCTCCAGCAAGGCTCAGGGGTGTGGACTTGGAGATCAGAAAACCCACACAACTGATTTTAAACTTCCAGATCATTTGACAAGCTCCCATTTGACTTAATGCAAGGGGTTACCACTAAAAACGTTCAAACACAAACTTGATGATGAAGGTTACGTATTTCTCTTTGTAAGAACACTAAATTGTTCATGAAGAAAGGAATCTTACTTGATAATTTTCTCTCCTTTAGTCCCAAAGGATTAGACCATACTTGTGGGTTGTGCCCATCTACTAGCAGTCAGAGATATGAGAGTACATTAGAAACTTGCCATATAAGGCTCCTATGCACTAGGTTCTATTCAGTATTTGGATAACCAAGCAGTAAGAAGTTAATGGAAATAAGTAGAACTCCTGCCCATCTAATACATTTTTTATAAACTTTGAAGAACCTAACCTTGTGCCTAATAAATAAGAAAATCAACAATAACTCAACAAAACAGAAGCAGAAGAGAAAGGTGGGACGAAAGGAAAGAAAATAGGAAGTAATTTTCCTTCCTTTGCAGTCTCCAAAATTATTAGTCCATGCTTGTGGGATGTATAAAAGCAGTTCTCAAGTTGGGAGGGAACACAGTAACCCTCCTGCAAGAAAAGAAGCTCCAAAGGAAGCCTCCACCCTAGCTGCTACATCTAGATGATAATGCTTAGAAAATCTATGAAATGTGGACCATGTGGCGGCCCTAAAAATTTCACCTACAGAAATAGTATAGGCTTCCGCAAAGAAAGTATACAGCGCCCTTGTAGAAAGAGCTTTAAAATGCAAGGGAGTTCTTTTCCCTGCTAACAAATAGGCTGAAGAGATCCTTTAACCAATGAGGTACAGTCACTTTAGAAGAACACAAACCCTTTTTGTGTCCCAAGAGAAGAAAGAAAAGATGATGAGTGCCTAAAATCATTACTGACTTCTGAAAGTGCAAAAGAACTCTTTATCAAGGAAACTTAAGGAAGGAAACTCTGATCCAGAATCCTCTTCAGAAAAGGAGTGTAAGTAAAGAGTTTAACATGAAAAGCAGAAACCACCTTTGGTAAAAAGGAAGGGACTGTACAAATAGACACCCCAGCTTCAATAAAATACAGAAAGGGGTCTCTTCAAGGTAAGGCTCGAAGCGCCGAGATACTTCTGGCTGAACACATAGCTACTAAGAAAACTGTATTTAAAGTAAGATTCTTAACAGTAGCTTTATGTAGGGGTTAAAAAACGAGAGGGGAGGGCTTTTTGAAGGGCGTTAAGAATGAGATTAAAGGTTCAATTCAGGACAGACCTGCCTAGATGGAGGCCTAAGATGATTGACAACCCTCAAAACAACGAATAACTGGATGTGCTGCTAAAGAAGACTGTTGAATATGACCACATAAACAAGACAGAGCCGCTACCTGAATTTTGAGGGACTTGAAGGAAAGACATTTAAGCCCTTCTTGAAGCAGTGCTAGAATTTGTGGCAGCGATGCTTTAGGTGAGAAGGCTTCTTTCTGAACACCAAGTTTCAAAGGTTCTACATAGCCAAGCATATGTAGTAGATCTTTTTCGGGCATGCAAAATAGTAATGACTTCTTCTAAATAACATTTCTTCCTTAGGCGTGACCTTTCAAGAGCTGTGCCATAAGACCAAACGGGAAGGGATCATCCTTTGCAATTAGACCCCGAATCAGGAATCCATAACCAGTAGAAAAAGTGGACAAGCAATCTTCAACCACATCAGATCTGCATACCAAATACATCTTCACCAATCCACAGCTACAAAGATCATTTTCCCTAGATGACTAACAATGCAAAGAAGAATTGTGCTTAACATTGGCCACAGAGGGGGGAAAAAAGCATAGGTGGTCTGTTTACCACTGTTGTAGAAAGCATCCAGACCCTCCACATTTGGGGTCCTTCCAATATGGACTTGAGAATTCCTCCTGGTTGCCATTAGATCTATTCCCAGGACTCCCCAGCATGGCGTGATGAGATGGAATGCTTTTGTCAAAAACTGTCACTCTCCAGATTCAGAGAAAGTCTGTTTGCATAATCAGACTTCCTGCAATATGAGCTGTTTAAGTTAGAGGAATGTGGACCTTGACCCAGAAGAAAAGAATCTCTGCTTCTCTGGCTAGATGAATACTCTTGGATCCACACTGCCTCATAAGAAACTGCTGTTGTGTTGTTTGAGAAAAACCTCACTGGCTTCCCATGATGATGAGCAAAGGAAAGCAAGGCTTTTCAAATGGCTGAGCTATAGACGGTTGATTTACAGAGAGGCTTCGATTGGAGACCATGAGCCTTGGGCTGACTGAAGCCCAAGGGCTCTATAGCCCAATAAGCTGCAATTTGTATTAACTACAAATCAATTCTAATTTGTCAGAGGAAGGCTGCACTGAAGATGTGAAGGATGAATCCACCAGTTGAGGATGAGTTTGGCTCAGAGGGTCCATGAAAGATTGAGACTAAGAGCTAAGAAGGGACCGCTGGTCCAATGTGGAATCTGGCTTATATAAGAACATCCAAGGTAGATGCCATATACCCAGAAACTGGACAGAGTCCTAGACCTTGGGACACTGAAGGCTTTTGAGGCCCAAACCAGCCTTGAACCTGTGACCTTCAGGCTGGAAGCCAGCCACCTTCCAGAATAACCTATTCTGCCTCTCAACGCACTTTAACACTGCACCTGGAGAAAATCCCACCATGGCAGCACCAAGGTTCCCACTCTTCCATAGTTACCATGGAGACCAGGAAAGACATGGGAACAGTGCACTAGCCTCTGAAAACTCGAGTTGTAAAACTTTTCACAGAAACACACCCAACAGCACACTAAGCTTGACTATACTAAATTCCTTTGTAAAGGTGCTGAAAAAAGGAGTACCTGTGTTGCCAATATAGAGTTCTAATAACAAAAAGAAATTTCCACAAATGAAATGAGGGAAACTTTATGGGGTTTTTTTTTTTTTAAGTAACTGCCCTCTATCAAAAAAACTAAGGGGACTCAAGCCCTCTAAATGAAAGGTATGCGAGAAGATGGGAACACTAAATATGCACTTTCAGAGGAACAGACATTGGGCACTGCCCTGAAGTTGCTCACCAGCTCCCACACAAGGAACAGCATTTAACTAACTCTGCAACCATAAGTAAAATCTGAATAACTCACCACAGTGAAGAAACAGGTGATTTCTGGTTCCAAGGCACAAAGCACTACAGTAAAATTCAGAAGAAGCCATGGAGGGGAAAGGTGCTAAAGGGGGAGGGAGAAGGAATTGCCCCAGAAGTTCAAATGAAGCCCCAAGAAAAGGCCAGGAGCACACCACAAGAAAGGGGAGAGGGACTTGGCACCACCAGGTTTACATCCAGAAGGCCAACATATGGAGAAATTAGGTCTTATCTGATAATTTTCTTTCCATTAGTTCTTCACATTATTCTAGGATTTGTGGGAATAGTCATGTCCATCAACCAGCAGGTGGAGATAGAGAACCCAGTACTGAGCTGTGCCATACATTGCCAGCCAGCCAGCCCAGTTTCTCAGTAGTTACATAGACAAGCAGTTAGAAGACGGTATGGTGCCTTTACAACAACTTTAATCAATGCAAACAAACAAAACACCCATGGTGCAGACCTCCAAAACCCTGCAAAGCCGCTCAATCAAAAACCCACAGGCACTGACTAATGTCTCACCGTCTGACCAGACTCTCAGAGCCACGGGTGGATTTCCTAGAATAGTGTGAACTAATAGAAAGAAACTTATCAGTTAAGACCTAATTTCTCCACCCACTACGTTTCTTCCCAATCTTCCAGGCCCTGTGGGACATTCAAAAGCAATTCCTAAACAGAGTGGGACCCCGGCGCTGCTGCCCACAGAACTGGAGATCTCAAACATAGCCTTCAAACAGGCCACAATATCCACCCAACAGTGCTTTGCAAACATATGCAATGTAGACCATGTCATTGCCCTGCAGATTTCTGCTGGGGATAAAGTGGACTCTAACCAAGATGTCACATTACACCTCGTAGAATGAGCCTTCAACACCTATGGGGTTGCTTTCCCTCCACTGTACAGGCTGAGTCAATGGCCTCCTTCAGTCACCTGGCAATGGTAAGCTCAGATGCCATCGGGCCCAATTTTGGTTTGCCAAAAAGGACAAAAAGCCTATCCGATTTCCGAAACTCATTTGTGACCTCGAGATATCACAACAGGACCTTAAGAACCTAAGCAATGCCATAGCGGAACAGACTGAAGGCCCAGTATCCCATTTCCAACAGTGGCCAATCCAGGCCACAAGTACCTAGCAAGATCTCAAAAACAGATTTTAAGCTGCTTATTCTAGAAATTAGCAGTGGATTTTCCAAAGTCCATCTTAATAATGGCTTATGGACTTTTCTTTTAAGAAGTTATCCAAACCTATTTCAAAACCTACTAAGCTAACTGCTTTTACTACATTCTCTGGCAACAAATTCCAGAGTTTAATTACATGTTGCGTGAAGAAATATTTTCTCTGATTTGTTTAAAATTTACTACTTTTGTACCTTCATTGCATGCCCCCTAGTCCTTACATATTTTGGAAAGAGTAAACATCTACCCATTGCACTTCACCCTGCAAACATCCAGGAGCTTTAGAGAACTGAGCCTCCCCCCCTTTCTCTGCAAAATGCCAGCTGCTCCACAGATTGATAATGCCGATACCACTTCAGGTAGAAAGGAAGGAATTGTCCTAATCGAGACCCCAGTCTCCGTAAAGGGGAGGAAGAGACCCCAACATGATAGAGCCTAGAGTTCTGAAACCCAACATGCCGAGGCTATTGCCACTAGGAACACAGTCTTCACCACCAGATCTTTCAAGGTAGCCTTCCAGAGCAGTTCAAAGAGAGGCTTTTGGAGAGCCCACAGTGCCAGGTTGAGATTCCAATCTGGACAAGGTGAACAGAAGGATGGGTGAAGATGGCCAGCCCCTCTTAAATGGGCCACGTCCAGATGCGACACCATTTACTTCTAAGGACGTCCTCTGAAACAAGCCAAGGCTGCCACCTACACCTTCAAGGAACCCAACACCAAGCCTTTGTACCAGATCCGAGTCCCAAGGCCTTCCTCATCAAAAACTCCAGAGGTAGTGTCCTATTGTGGATTAAAAACTGGTTGAAAAATAGAAAACAGAGAGTAGGGTTAAATGGTCAGTATTTTCAATGGAGAAGGGTAGATAGTGGGGTTCCCCAGGGGTCTGTGTTGGGACCGCTACTTTCTAACATATTTACAAATGGTCTAGAGATGGGAGTAACTAGTGAAGTAATTAAATTTGCTGACGACACAACGTTATTCAAAGTTGTTAAATAGCAAGAGGATTGTGAAGAATTACAAGAGATTGGGAGACTGGGCATCTAAATGCCAGATGACGTTTAATGTGAGCAAGTACAAAGTGATGCATGTGAGAAAGAGGAACCCAAATTATAGCTACGTAATGCAAGGTTCCACATTAAGAGTCACCAACCAGGAAAGGGATATAGGTGTCATTGTTGATGATAGGTTGAAACCCTCTGTACAGTGTGCAGCCGCAGCCAAGAAAGCAAATAGAATGTTAGGTATTATTAGGAAAGGAATGGAAAACAAAAATGAGGGTGTTATAATGCCTTTGTATCACTCCATGATACGACCGCCCCTCAAATACTGTGTTCAATTCTAGCCACCACATCTCTAAAAAGATATAACGGAATTAGAAAAAGTAGAGTAGGGTGACGAAAATGATAAAGGGGATGAAATGACTTCCCTATGAGAAAAGGCTAAAGCGGCTAGGGTTCTTCAGCTTGGAGAAAAGACGGCTGAGGGGAAATATGATAGAGGTTTATAAAATATTGGGTGGAGTAGAACTGGTAGACCGAATCGCTTGTTCACTCTTTCCAAAAATAATAGGAATAGGGGGCATGCAATGAAGCTACGAAGTAGTAAATTTTAAACAAATCGGAGAAATTTTTTCCTCACTCAACATTTAATTAAACTCTGTAATTCACTGCCAGAGAGTGTAGTAAAAGCAGTTTGCTTAGCGGGGTTTAAAAAAAAAGGTTTGGATGGCGTCCTAAAGGAAAAGTCCATAGACCATTATTAAAATGGACTTGGGGGAAATCCACTGCTTATTTCTAGGATAAGCTGAATACAATGTATTGTACTTTTCTGGGATATTGCCAGGTACTTGTGACATCGATTGGCCACTGTTGGAAACAGGATGCTGGGCTTGATGGACCTTCAATCTGTCCCAGTATAGCAATACTTATATAATCTGGAGGTCAACAAGATTACCCGGCCCCAATGCTACGCCACCCTCCTTAACAGCCTGCCGACTATCGGCCACAAAGGGAAGATAGAGCAGTCCTGTGTCCAGACATGCATCTACGAATAGGGAGCCCAGCTCTTTTCAACAACTGAAAAACCTCAGCACTCTGGCATTCACCCCCGTTGCCTTCAAATCCCGAGACGGGGCACTCCAAAGACCTACCACAAGCTGAAAGGCTTCACTGGACAACTCCCACTCCCCTGGGTTAAGAAAGTTATTGTGAGGAAATCAGCTTCCACATTCAGAGACCCCACAATGTGAACTGCTGACAAGCAAAGAAGATTCTTCTCTGCCCGGTCTATGAGAAAAACAGCTTTCAAAGTCAGCTGCTTGCTGCGCGTCCCCCGTTGATCACTAATGTAGGCCACTGTTGTCGCAATTTCAAAGAACACCCACACCAGGGATCCACTTAACACTGAACCAAAAGCAATCAGTGCTCTGCAAACTGCCTGCAGCTCCGAGTGATAGGCCAATGAGTCTCCATCATCCAAGTTTCCAAGTGCCAGGTGAATACCGCAATGGGCACCCCCCCCCCCCCCATCAGAGAGGCTGGCATCCATGATCACTACCTCCCACTGAGTGATAGGGGACGGAACTCAGAGGGAGAGATTCCTCGGGGCAACCATCATCACCACATACTCTGCCTGGCTGTCCACGGCAGGTGAATGAAGGAATTCTGGGACCAGCAACTGAGAAAGGGATTCCTGCAGTGGACGTGTATGCGCCCACTGCCAGAGCACCACTTCCATGGCTGTCATGGAACCCAGCAATTGCACATAGTCCCAGACCTTTGTGCGCCTGAGCTCCATGAGAAAAACTCACTCCTTCTGTATGTCGAATAGGACCCGAGACACTCCAACGTTTGCCACAGAATGAGCCTGCTCTTTTCAAAGTTGGATCACCCAGCCCAATGACTGAAGAAGCTGAATGATCTTTGATGTTGCCTCCACGCTGTCCTGATAGGATGACGTGCAAATCAGCCAGACATCCAGGTAAGGGTGGACTCCAATTCCCTGGTGCTGTAGAAAGGCCACTACCACGACTTTGGAAAACATCCTTGACACCATGGCCAACACAAAGGGCATGGCCCAGAATTGGAAGTAATGGCCCAACACTGCAAAGTGCAAAACTGGTGATGTGGGGGCCAAATGGAAATATGAAAATATGCTTCCTTGAGGTCGAAAGGGATGATGAACTCCCCCACTTGACCCAAGGCAATGACTGATCGAGAGTTTATGCAAAAGTGAGACAGATAACAGTTCAGGCTTTTGGCGGTCCAAAACCGGTCACACAGTGCCTTCCTTCTTCAGAACTACAAAGTAGATAAGAGTATCATCCCTGCCCTCGTTCTGAGGGAAGGATGGGCATGACAGCCCGAAGCTCCAACAAGGAAACCACTGAACCTAGAACCTGGGCCGCTCTGGCCCTCGACACGGGGACTGTAAGAAGAGAGGAGCAACCGAGCGGGAGAATTCCAATTTGTAACTGTCCCGCAGAATATCCAGTACCCACTGGTCTGTGGTTATATTGACCCACTCCCTCTGAAACACCTGAAGATACCCTTCAACTGGAAAGGAAAAGAGGACTGGCCTGGCATCATTGAGACTGTCTGGAGGTGTTAGGCGTCCCCACTGCCTGCGAGGCAGACTTCCTGTCACCATGAAAGGAAGACTTGATGTGACTGAAAGTGGACTCTGGCCATATGTCAGCCAGGTATGCATATCTTGCTGTCCCAAAACCTCGCCCACATGAGCCATGCAGAGTAAGCCAAAGGCTGAAGCTCATCCTCAGACAACCGCTGCAGCTGCGTTTCACCGACTTCCTTAACCAAATTGCCAAGATCCTCTCCAAAGAGCTACTTGCCCCTAAAAAGGCAACTTCATCAGGCAAGCCTTAGAAGCCGTATCAGCTGCCCAGTTCCTCAACCACAGTTGTTGACACAGGGTGACCGCCAAAGACATGTCCTTGGCTAACATCCGCAACATCATACGTGGCATCCAGCAGAAAAGCCAGACCAGCCTCCTGCTATGTGGCATGGGCAGTTTCCTGCAACCCGAGCTGTTGATGCCACTGCAGACAGGCTCTCGCCACAAAGGAGAAACAAATGGACACATGGAGCCCTAGGGACGCTACCTCAAACCCCTACTTCCAGACATGTTCAAGTTTCCTTCCTGCAGATCCTTCAATGCAATGCCCCCTTTAACTGGGAGGGTAGTCTTCTTGGTCACTGCCGTCACCAAGTAATCCACCTTAGGCAGGTTCAATTTGTCTTTTTCCTTAGGCACTAGGGGATACAGGCGTGCCATGGCCCTCCCCACCCTAAGGCTCATGTCTGAAGTGACCCATTCCACTGTAATCAACTCCTGAATGTCCGGATGCATAGGAAATGCCTTAAACAGCTCCCCATAATAGCCGATTACTGACTCCCAGATTGCACCAGTGGGGGCTCCTCAATCGGGAGAGCCACCAGAGCCTAAGTTAGCGAGCTCAGTTCCTCTCTATGAAACAACCAAAGAACTTTCGGGTCATCCCCTTCTTCAGGAGGGAGCTTGCCCTCTTCCAAAGGCTCCCTCAGTGAGGGTCCCTCTGAACACAGCAAGGCTACCTCCGATAAAGGAGAAGCACTAGATAAAATCTCCTCATTCCCCTCCAGTAAATCCAAACGGGACCTCTTAGGGGCTGAAGTTGATGCCAGACACCAACCAGTAGTTGGCTGCGGAGCCCCCTGCTTGAGCAAATAAGCCTGGTGGAGTAGCAACACAAACTCTGAGGAAAATGCTATCCCCTGAAACTGTCTCGAATCCCGATGCCTAAACACAAAGTCCATGCCCTGCGCAAGAATATCCTGTCCCAGCGCTGCACTGCCTGCCAAACATGACAATGTGGCTGCTGTTCCCACCTCATCCTGAGGGGAACTGCACGGCTGTTGTATGGGAGCCTGACGCAGCCAACACCACATGCTGCTGAACATTCTTTCCTGATGCTTCTGCTTCCGACTCCACTGCGACTCTCAGGTTCGCCGGCCTGCATACCATGCAGCAGCACAAGGACGTTCGACGGCTTCCACAACAGGAGCAACACTTGACCCCTTCCGCCAGAGCTACAAAGATGTACTGAACGGTTTTTGGGTTTTGCCAGCACCAAGGTCCAACAACTGTCTCCCCTGTGCTGAACTCACACAGCCTGGACCCCAGTTCTGAGGTAGGAGATACACTTACTGATGCAATCTGCCCTTAGCCCCCTCTCTCCTTTCTGAGCAGGGACACACCACCCCTCTTCCACCACTGGGGCACTTCATCGAGGTCTGCACTGGATTCTCTATTGAGTGCTGACCGGCTCTCTTTTCATTCTTTATTTATCTGACTGAATGATATATATTTTTTAAGCTACTGCACAGGTTCCAAGAAAGAAAAAAAAAAAGAGTGGACAGGAGACCAGTGGTAGGGCAAACCTCCATGGGAACACACACAGAATCTGGCACCACCAGATATCACTCCTCAAATGCAGATACCCATTAGGCTCGACTAGGTATCAGCTGACCAACTGGACCAGGAAATAATTTATACAACAGAATAATTAACTGATGATGAGGTAAATATTTTATTTGATAATGCCCTTCTAATTATCAAGCTAAATTCATCCATGTTCTCCCTACAGAAAATCCATAATCACTAAAGATACAAAAAAAAATTCCATACAGTTGGAGAAGTAAACAAGCTACATTTGAATTCATTGAAGGCATATTATTAAGTGTGATTATTCAATGCAATTTGGCAATAAGTTTCCCACACACTCATAGCTGACAAAAGTACAGATACGTCTGTTCCCAAAACATTGATTTTGTACATTAAATTTAAGAGATCTTGTGATCCTACACATGCCACTATCCCCCATTTACTAAGCCGCGCTAGCAGTTGCCGTGCATTAATGCCGACAAAACCAGTCCACTTTGAATGGGCTGTGTCAGAATTGCTGCAGCTTAGTAACAGGAGGGGGGGGTATGTTTGCTGGAATTAAGTTAGCAGTTTGTGACAGTGGTGAAGTAGTTTTGGAAAATAAATAATTTCATTGCAAAATGATTTTGATATTAAGAGAATGGTGATGTTTACATCAGATGAATAAACCAGTGATGCATGGAAGAAATAACTGTGGAAGCAACTTTGCATCAATCCATCCCTCAAGGTGTGGTGATGATGCTTGGAAACAGATTACATTTATGAGGGATATAGAAATTATTTAATGCTTTCTACACATTTTGTTTTATTTTTAGTTTTTTTACAGATCTAGTGTGAGAGGTGAAGTTGAATTAAATTACTAAGGCGGCAGAAAAGTGAAGCTAAACTTCTGAATGAAATCAGACAGTTATCTAGGCATTTTGTTGTTAGTCCTTTAAGTCCTTCAGTATGACATATTGATAGATTACTGCAGAGAATAAGCTGATGAAGACAATGACCCAGAGCATAAATATTGCCTTGACAAATTACATAAAGCAGAGTATCGTAACATTGGTTATCCTTAATTATGTTCTAAATGTTCAAAACTCTTCAAATAAGTTCCTTGATAACAGTGGAATCAATTTTGGTTTGCAAAAGCAAAAATCAGGAAGCTAAAGTCAGAGTATCTTGGAAAGAAGATTCATTTCAGTGAAACTGTATTAGAATTGCTATCATCTTTCAGTTCTTCTGTTAACACAGCTTCATTTCTTCAGTTTATTAAGCAGACATGCAATCATATAGAAAAAATATTTCTAGACCATGAATTTCAAGAATGGTCTCTGGTTGATAAAAGACTCACTACTCCATCCAACAGAGATATCTATACCTTTGATCATCAAAGTGCAGTACCAGCTAGCCAAAGATTAAACCTTGTGGACAGGAATTCTCTCAACAGTATTCAGAATTTAAGTTAAGTTACATCTAAGAAAATGAAAAGTGAGCTAGTAAAAATGATTGAGGATATACTAACATTCACACGACAACAGGAATAGTTTACTGAGCTGTATCCTCTATAGGATGTTTGTGGAACTTTTCAAGCTTCAAATTGTGACTGCAAGAGTATTCCGCTTAATGAATACCATCAAAACTAAGATGAGAAACCAGCCAGAAGTTTAATACCTTGACAATTTAATGAGTATTAAAATGTGCCTACACTCAGGAAACAGTGTTAATCCGGACAGTGTTTAGTAATCTGTGGGAGAGTGCAAAAAGGAAAAAAGTTTTTACTCTAATTTGTAGATACCCAGTTTTTTTCCTGTATGTTTTCAGCTGTGTCAATTCATTGGTCTATTGGTTTTCTCAGCAAATGACAGTTTCTCTGTCTCCCCAAACAATAATCCAGTCTGTCACTGTACTGATGGGACAACCCCAAGCTGAACACCCACTAAAATCCAAACATAAGACACAGAATCCACCCCCCCACCACCACCACCCAAATCACACACTCACCCAGGAAGGCATCCCAGTCATTCTACAACAATAAGACCTAGAGGCTGAAGTTGGGGCCCACAAACACAAGTTTCTGGAAGAAGCCCTGGTACTTTGTCACCATCTTAGAATTTTCACTGCAATGACTGGGTTAAATGGGATACAGAGTGGATATTAAAAAAAAAAGGAGAAAAACCAAGTAGGTGTGAATTAAGCCACAACACTGTAGCCTCACAGAGGCCAGTTCCAGTTGAGCTTGGAAACTAATGAGGGAGGAAATCATTAGGAATGTGCACAGGCAAATTTTGTTATATATATTTTTGGACCTTTTGACTTTTCCTTGATGTTCAGACTTTGTTAACTTCACACATTTATTTTAATTTTTAAAAAAAAATGTAAGCCCTGCAAATCAACGCTGGGGTTTACTAAGCCGCTAGTGCAGCTGGCTGTGCGCTAGTACCGACACTGCCCATTCACTTTGAATGGGCTGTGGTGGCAATGCCGTGAGAAAGCAACTAGCACAGCTTAATGAACAGACCCCAAATTGGGCACATATTAGTTCGATTCAGCATACACTAAATTTAAGGTGCACTAACAAATGTACATTCCCAGAAACTACTAATCTCATTACTGCTAACTTAGGGGTCTGATCACTAAGCTGCGGTAAGTACCAACATACCGCAGCTTAAAAAGGCGTACCATGAGGCACACTGAGGTATTCCACGTAAGTGTCAAATGTGCATATGCTACCCACCCACTAAAAAATATTTTTACACCTTTTTTTGGCCAAGGGGTATATCTGTGCTAATCACTTAGCATTTCAACATTGCTGTGCACTAATGACCACAGGATTAGCGCATCCATCCGTACCGTCTACAAAATCGCTGACGGTAAGGGCTCATGCGCTCACATGCTAATTTTTGTTAATCGCCCCATGCTAATGGCAACATTAGCACATAATCCTTTAATTCAGAAAATGGAAAAATCAGCCATTTTCCAGCTGCAATAGAAATGGCCTTAAAGCAAGGGAATGAGTGGTGAAAAGGTGTAAGGTAAATACAAATATCAAAGAAATAAAATATGAAAACATGCATAATTTAACATCAACTATTTTAACTTTGTAAATCAGAACCAGAAAGAGGGAGAAGGGTAAGGGTAGATATTCAGCCAGTGGAGCTCAGCATTTTGCTGACTGCCGTCAGTATTGCCCCTGGAAATTCAATGACAGGTCATGTCCAGGCTCAAGCACTGAATTTTCAGGTGTTCACAGGTTGGCAAAAAACATAGCCGGCCAAGTGCATTATTCACCACTTAAAATGGTTATTGTTAACTGCATAAAAACTGTGTTTTATACAGTTATTCTAACCACTTAAGTGCTGAATATCAGCACAGAATATCAGCATTTAAACTGGCTAAAAGTGTCAACTCTACCCCAAGTATACCCTCAAAATAGCTGGTTCCAGTTTAGTCACTAACCAGGCATTTTCAGCGGCACTGTCCAGTTAAATACAGCTGAATATGCCTAGTTAGCCCTGCACATAAACGTCAGAGGCCGTTTTTGGCCATAGATCTAAACTGCTTTGAATATCTACCCATAATATTTAGCATGGGGCGACGGAGTAATTTTTATAGATGGGAGTGCAAAAACAGCATTAGCCCTCTACGTCAAGCCACTGCTTATGCTGCAGCCTATAGATTCAGTGCCTATGGATTATTTTTTGTTTAGAAAAAAATATCATAAAAGCCTAGTTTTAAAATATACTGTTTATTCACCATAGATCATATTTATGCAGTGAAACCTATTTATCAGTAGTGTATACAACCGCCTTAGAACACTCTTCCAAATGTAGTGGTAAGTCTGTACCATAAGCAATGGAAAGTAAGTGAATTGCCAAAGGTCTGGGGATCTATCAAAAGAGGGATATGAATCCTCGTTTTTACAATTAAACAGCTGCACTAACCACTGGGCAGCTCACTCCTTATGATTCAGTAAAACCGCAGTAAGCTCAATCAGTTCATATCCTATTTACTAGCAAGTTTTATATATACTTATATATACACACACACGTAAACCTTTTCAGTTATATATACATATAAACCTTTTTAGATACCAATGAATCTCTTAAATGTTTGCAGTTTGTAGCCACGCATCTATCTCCTAGGTACAATGTCATCAAGAGCAAGGCCAGAAACCCAAGTATATTACATATACAAGCAGAATGTTTACTGCTGTTATATTAAAAAAAAAAATAAAGTAAAAAGCAACAAGACCGGCAAGAATAACACGGAAAATATGCATAGGAAACACCTAAACTACTTCCAGATCTTTGTTTAAAAAGCGACAACTTTTTTCCACTGAGTCTCTAGAATACAATGAGGCTCATTTTCAACGCACTTAGCCAACCTTACAAAGTTCCATAGCTTACTATGGAACTTTGTAAGGTTGGCTAAGTGCTTTGAAAATAGCCTCAATGACACTTCAATATCTGCAACCAAAATCTGAACACAAACGGCAAAGCAAAAACGGGTATACATTCACCCGGTCCATACAACAGTCGAAAACTGAAGAGAATCCAACAGAACACCACCTTTAACAAAAGTAATTAATACAGTTGCGATATTTATCATGGAACTAAACTTATCAAAAACTATATATATATATATATATATATATATATATATATATATATATATATATATATACTTTGTGATCACTGTCTACAAAACTTGGAAAAATATTAGAATACATCCCTTAAGATCCAATGCATCTACGCATATCTACACACAGCTACGCTGAATCGGGGAAACCCATGTCCGAAATAAAGAAATAACTCGGGCTCCCTGAGCCAGGTCTGGCAGCACTGCTTGAGGGCCTCTCCCAGGACAAGGTGAAGTTAGAAAAAGTAGGCGACCAGGCCTGACAGGAAGCAACCAGCCAGCCACCTCTCCAAACCCGGCTCTCTGCCATGTACACCCACCGGGCTCTTGGGGAATGTGAGAGAAAGACGAGCGATACAGGATAAGGAGTTCCCTGTGAAGGTGGCGGAATGTAAAGTAGGCCCGAGTTCGGACAGGAGCCGGGGAACAGGGCGCCAGAAATGACAGCGACACTCCTAATGGCCGCAGGGAGTTGAATGAGAAGCAAAGGGTTGGGGAGGGAAGAGACAAAAAAAAAAACAGTAATTCAGCCAGCTCCCCGGTGCCGGGAGGGCGGGCAGGCGGCAGTGACTCAGGCGCCCAGGCTGTGACAGCAACACTAGGCCGCGGCCGGTCCATACCAAGCCCCGTCGGCATCAGGGAGCAGGAAAGCGCCAGCCAGAACGGATTAAAAGGCGACACCAGTACAGACGGGCCCTGTCCCACGACTCCCCTTAAACTCCATGACACTGCAAACAGCACTTCGGCCGCCGACACCCCGCCCCAGGCCGGACGGAAGACCTCCCTCCCTCCTAGGACCCGGCTACGCGTAACCGGGGTGGGGAGTAAAGACAGGAGAATAACGATCCCCCGGCTCCCCAATACCACCATGCAGGGCGGCAGCTTCGCTCACCTTCATGTCGGGACATCCTAGTCGGTCAGGCGCTGGCACTCGGCCCTGGCGGCGGCGGCTCCTCCTCCTCCTCAGGCGGACACAGCCCGAAAGCTCCGTGGAAAAAAGGCCGCTGTTCTCCAGCTCCGGTGACAGTGGGGGCGGCGCGAAGCGGCGGCGGCGGCTCAGGCTCAACGCCGGCCTCCGTGCTCATCCAGAAGGCGGTGGTGGTAGCGGCGGCCCCTCCTCTTCTCCTTTTTTTTTTTTCTCCCGTGGCACAACACCGAGGGAATGAGAGAGAAGCGACTGCTGCGGCGGAGGCCTCAGACACTCAGGGCCGAACCCGCGCCTCTCTGACTCCTATTTCCTACCTCCAGACCTCCGTCAGGCCCCGGCAGCGCCGCTGCTGCTCCGTGCGCTTCACCAGCAGGGCCCTGCCCCCTGTCGTCCCCCCGCCTCCCTCCGCCGTGTCAGAGGCGCGCACGCAGCGCCCCGAGCCGCCACCGCTCCCTCCCAGACAGCAGCGTAGGAAAAGGGAAGCGCAGTTAACCCTGCCCGCCCCGCAACCGAGAGGGAGCCGCTCCCACTGCCCACACACACACTCCGCAGCCCTGGGCCGACGCGCTGCCCTCTAAAGCGACCCTGACCGTTTGTACACTCCCTGCACATTAGGAAACAGATAAGGAAAATACGTTTGTGTCTACATTATATATGTGGTATTATATATATATATATATTTTTTTTTTTCTTTCATTCATATTCACGGAATAAGAGCGAGGGGCTGGGAATTGGAATCAGCAAAGATTTGTCTTTTCCAAAGACAAAACGCTGTACATGAAAGGAGCACCTGCAGTAGCTCTTTAAAACTTGGAATGTATAGCCTTTTTTTTTCAACACAACTTAAAAATAAAAAAATGTTTACTTTTATAATGCTAACAAATGATTAAACTATAAGCTGTATAATAAGGCGATGGATAGACAGATGATGCGGGAAGTGTGCCTCGTTTGTCCAGGCCATCGCCACGTGTCTTTAGGCGTGAGAGCAGTTATGCCCAAACTCAGATCTGCTTAGTGATGGTGTGAAACGAGAAGACCCACAGTCAGCAGCAATACTATTTAATTTGTTACGTTTTATAATAAATATACCGTTGTTGGATTTTGTTAATATAAAACGAGCCCCCCACAACCCTAATGTGGAACTGTCCAACTGCCGTTCCGCTTGCACAGTGTGATGACCGCAGGCGCAGCGGCAGACCTGGTACTAGCTTCCGAGTTACGGGCGTGAAATCCAATGGAGGAATCTGATTGGCCGAACTCCCCCCTCCCCGGATTTTCTAAATTAACAGGTGTTGCAGCAATATTATTTTGTGAGGGTTTCTGCGTCTATATTTGCAAAGGAATCTAATGAGAAAAGCGAAACTAAGAGGCACATATCCTGTATAATCTTCTATTATTAATAAATTACCTATTGCTCTGTTTTTCTACTTTAAAAACTACCCCATGCTTCTAGTCCTTATACGTCAACTACATAAAGGAACCTGATGGGGAGGACGTGTGGGCGTAGCCAGACAACCAATTTTGGGTGGGCCTGGGCCCAAGATGGGTGGGCAGAAGAACTTTGCCCTGTCTGTAAATTTTAAAGGCCCTCTTAGCGCCCCAGGAATTCCCTTCTCCAGGGACGAAGGGTCTGCGCCTCCAATATATGTTGGGCTGCCTGCCTAAATCCTTTTGATATTCCATCCCAGTGATATCTCTATTGTGTAGATATCAGAAGGCGTAAGTCTAGGATAGTGTCCATGACCATGGCCTTCTGTCTATCAGGATCTAAGTGAATCCTTGGTCATCTATATAACTACATGTTTTCTATTAAAATGCAACAGTAATTTATATAGACATTGAGTGTTAGTTGTGTGTGTGGCTTAGTTTGTAGTATCAATGAAAGGTGAAGAATGCTTGAAAATAAAGACAGAGATAGATTTCAGAGAGAAGGCTTTATTCTTACCAAGTTGTTCAATTAAGTACAGACATCAAACAGATTCTGGTTTCAATCGCATAGGGCTCTGCTGTCCGAGAAAGCGTTGGGGAGGACTCCAATTCTCTCTCAAAATCTTATCTCTTTTATAGCCCCAAGTCTCAATACAAGTCTATTGTGAGGTACCTTTTTTTCTAATATTTCTCAATTTCTTAGGTCATACTTTCGTATCCGGCCAGATGCGCATCTGTACCATCTGTCTTTCCGTTCTAGCTATTTCAAGAGATTGCCCCATATCCGTCAAAGTAAACAGGTTTTTGGAACATTTTGTTTTTGTCGTTTACCAAAATATCTTTATCAGTTTCACATCTTCCTTTTGTAATACCTTTCATAACATCTTATGATCTGTGTGCCATCTGATGGAAAATAAGTCCCACTTTAAAAAACCTCATTTTATTCCTTTTATCCATTATTCTTTCATTATAGGTGCTATATTCAATTAGAAGTTTGTACCTGGTTGTGTTAAGACCCATTGTTCAAACCTGCTTTTTGCAGATTCTCAAATATGACATCATTAGCTTGTTATTTGGCCTACTCAGTACTTTTCAGTTGCTTTAGGCTGTGTAGCTTAGCCCACCACTATTCCAGTGGTAGGTCTGAAGCCTGGCCACATATTAACATTCCCCTCTTCACCCTATCCCATAGGGTGACACCAGGGTTAATACACCATGGTACCATCCATTCCAGAAAGTATCCTATCAGGCCATCAAATTTTCTGAGTCTTACGGTTAACTGGTACAGTCAAATTTGTTTTTTTTTTTTTGTTTTAGATTACCATCTTGGCACCACTTCATTTATTTCAATCTTACTTCTCTATGTCTATAGTTATACAAAAACTTATAATTACTATAATAATATTTTTCATTCAACCCTTTAATATGCAGGTTCTAACTTATTCTTACCTATGTGAGTATATATTGTTATCAATCATGAATTCTTTGGTTATATACTGATTATTTCTTGAGTATACATTTGCATAGATTTGCATAGGTTATGTAGACATTTTGCTCATGTATCACATCATCTTATAAAGCTTTATATGGTTATATTGTATCCCTGTGTGCTATTACCTGATTATACGGTTGCAGACATCTCTCTAGTGTCTCTAGCATTTGCATAGCGATTGGTCCTTCTCAGAGGGAGATAGTCCAATGTGTTATCTCCTGTGGTGTTGGGAAGGAGATTTTCGTACAGGACATATTGTCCTGCTGTTGTCTTTTTCATTATTGCAGTTTCAATTAAGCGTTCTACTAAACCTCTAGCACAAGGGATTATGCAACATCCTACTAATACAAAAATTGCTACCACTATAATTATAGTAGTGGCTGCTGAAATGATAAATGTCTTCCATTTACCAAAAGCTCTATCCATCCAACCAGTCCAGGATGTGTCAACGCCAGAGTTCTCTGCCAACTCTTGTGACAGTGAGGTTAAGCCTTCCAAAGCTCTGGTGATTGATCCATCTGGAGCAGTATTGTTGGGGATAAAGGTGCAACACTGTGTACCTATCTTCCGGCACACTCCGCCCTCTGCTGCCAGAATCTGGTCAAGCACTAATCTGTTTTCTAACGTCATCCTGCTGGTGGCGTCTAATTGCGCTGCAATTCCTTGAACTGCATCTCTGGTATAATTCACAAATCTCTGTTGGTTGTAATATATATAGTTGATCCAGTCTAAATTCTTATTTATAGTAGCCCACCAAAAGAAAGCTGATTCGAATCCTGCAGCTATTTGGTTTCTGGCTTTGAACTCATCAGGAACCCCTCTTGGAACTCCAATTGCATCTATATATACCCGATCATCAAAAGATCCAGGCATTGCATTTCTCTTCACTCGTGAGGAAGAGCTGCTATGAGGAGGGAGCAAAGATGCTATTATAATTGGAATTACCAATTTGACTAAGGCACATCTGCCTGTCCAACTCCTGTGGAGTGTATGGTAGATAGTGTGGGTTCCACAGTACCACCATATGTCTGCTCTAGCTTGTGAAAAGTCTGTGAGATTTAGATTTCGTAGAGTCCCTTTTTCTAGGGTTGTATTACAATTGGTCAAATTTCCTATAAACCGTGTATTTTTCACCCCATATCGTTCCAGACATGTATGATATCTGGTAGCAGGATCTGGAATCCTGAATGCGGGTGGAACCCTCAGCCGAGGGGGTAAGTAGGGGTGGTGCTCGTTAAGATGTTGACAAGTCTGGTTGATATCATCTTTCATTTGTAATAACTCTAACATACACCAAAAACCATCTGGATCATTGTTCAGATCTAAAGGAAAGGGAACTACAGTTGGTTCTGCTCTTGCATGGGCACAAAAATAACAATTAGAGACATTCAAACTCTTTGTAGTATAATGCGCCCATTCGAGCCACAGGTTTGTCTCTCCAAATCCTGTTTCTAGTGCCACTAAATCTTTAGAATTATTAATTGGCACAATCTGGTAAGGAATCTTTACTTCTGGGATTTTTGTTGGCATCAAAGGATTATTTTCTGGTTGGGTTGGGGGTGGAACAATCTTAAATTTTCCAACAGGGTCTCTACCTGAGGCATCAATTCCTAAGGAATAAGTTCTGTATGTAACAGCCGTTACTCCTCTGAAAGTGATAGCCACTTGATTACATTTGGTCATTGAACAGAGGCCAGTCACTCGCAATTTCATAATAGAAATGCTCTTTTTGAGATCTGGAATTTCGCTACCTGAGTAGGGAATCCATGAACCTGTGTACCACCATACTTGTGCCCAACTTCCGCAATTGGAGAAGGGACACAGGTATACCTCAAAGGCTGACAAATATTGCTGTACAGGATGTTCCCCACACATTGTGTAAGCACACACATCAAGGGTGATTGTGGTCGTGTTCTCAGTTGTGGGTAATGTTATTTCAGGGGTGGTAATAAACTGTTGCAGAAAACTTTCTAGATGCTTTGTTCCTTGTACCATAGGCATGGTGAGCACACACAACAGAAGGGCTAGGCACTTCATGTTGGTAGTTTTCATGGTTAAATGTAAGATCTGGACTGTACCAAAGACAATTGGCGGTTAATGAAAATGAGTAACAAAATTAATCCTAGGGTCTTAACCAGAACTGCAATTGCTATAATTAATATTCCTACGTATACCAATGCTTGATATATCATTAGGAAGAATTTGGGTAGGGTGGGTAAATTCTAATAGCTCCTCTTTCAGTAGGGTCGGGGATTTCGAAAAGGCTATATACTTCCAAAGGTCCCAATCCAACCTCTCTAATGAACAGGAAGGGTATCCAGTCAGTGCCCAGTACGGCGTATGTGATTAACCAAAAATCTACAACGTCACCAGTTTCTGGTCTTATTAGGAGGTCGTCGGTTTGTTCAACTTGTAAACCTAAGGTTCCTCCAAACAGTACCAGAGTGTGTGTGACCGTTCGACTAGGACCTAGTGTCCAACTCTCAAATAAGGGTTCACACAATGTTTGATATCGTGTGAAGGGGTCCCAATTGGGATCGTCTTCTGGAGCTGGGTCCCAATGGGGATGTATTAATTCTCTTGGATCAAAAAGGTACTCTGGGGGTTCAGGGATTAACTGTTCACTTAAATTTAAAGGCGACGGTGGGGGAGAATCAGGTGGAGAAGGCTGGTTATCTGGTCTATTCTGGGACATATATTGATAGCTACTTTGGGATGGTGAGCTATCTGGGAGGACGAGTAGCGGGGACTTTGGTACTCGAAGTGGCTAAGGTAGTATTCGTGGGAGGAGGAACGTCACTAGTAGGAACCACAGGATAAGGAGGAGGGGAGGTTCGCAATTCAAACAAGGTAATATTATCCTCAAAAGTATTTGTAATAGTGGGGACAATATTGTCCGAGCTACTGTTAGTATCGGAAACACTTGTAGAATGCAAAACAGGAGAATCAGTAAGGACAGGAATAGTCGCAGCGTTTTCAATAGGCACTGTAGGATTGCCAGTTGAAAAGTCTGTTGTGGCAGATGTGTCTGCCCAGGGGGTGGGAATACTGGTGGCAAGGGGACTGATCTTTTTGATCGTTTGGAGGGATGTGTGTCCGAACAAGCGTGTGAATGTGGTGTACTGTTGGGGTTCTGTGTAGGCTGCTGTAGTAGGTGGAGAAGCAGGAGCAGTTGCAAGTACAGAAGTAGTTGCAAGTACTGCTGGGGTAGTTGCAAGTACCGAAGTAGTCGCAAGTACCGCTGGGGTAGTTGCAAGTACCGTGGCGTTTCCAACGGGCAAAGTAACGTTGCCAGTGGGAAAGGCAGTGAGTGAGATCCAAAGATCTAAGAGGTTACTGTCAGCAGTATAGGTAAACAGGGTAGTGAAAAACAAAACCAAACCTATACAAAGTAGGATCATGCACACAAGTCCAACAGCAAACAATCGAGCAGATGGGAAGCAGAAGAAGAGGGTGTACTGATGTAACACCGTTACTGCTGCTGAGACAACACTTGGACGGGTGCTGGTTCCGTCCGTGTCGTCAGGAATGGTGTCGTCTTCCAAATAAGTGCGGTCAAAGTCGTTGGACCAATGGGAATTGGTTTCAGATAACTGCTCAGAGTCACACTTATCAACAGGGTAAAGTCCAGTGTTCTGTAGGTCTGGTGGATCTGGTTCCTTGATATCGTCAAGGGCAGCAAGGTTCTCAGCAGTTGGTTCCCTGCGGAGAACTTTACCAGTGGGGGAGGGTGGTGGTATTAAAACTTTCACAGGAGTGGTTGGGAAAGGTGGTATTGGAATAGGAACTTTATGTAGAGAAATAGTCTGCAAGGGAATGAGCTCTTCTGGAGTGAACAGCGGCGGAACTTGCTGTGGCATTTATCTGGCTTGATTCGGGAAGTACAAATGTAGAATGTCGAGCAGCTCACTGATGTTGCTGTGCAAATTCTGTACTGTTGAAAACGCAACAGACTCTTGTTCTTCCAGATTCAACTCTCCTGCTAAGTTGCGGATTTGGGTGAGATCTTCTGCAAGGTTACGGATTCGGATGAGACGGATGTGAAGATCAACGTAGGGAAGTGGGAAGGCTGGAACAGTGGGAGGTGGAGGTGAGGATGGCAACTCAAAAGCTGGTTCAAATACAGGTGGTTGTTCAGATGGTGACTCTGGAGATTCAGCGATGGTTTGGATGACGATGTCAGCCAGATCAAGGAGGTGTGATTCAGGAGATGGATGGTCTAAGTTGATTAAGTGGCTAAGTCGTTGGTCGAGTTGATCAAGATGGTTTAAGAGTGTTGGATGTGGGGTCGGTGGTCTTGGGCTCAGTGGCGGTGGAGATGGAGTTTGTGGCGGGACAGGTCTCTCCAGTGGCTGCTGTGCTGGAAACATCAATGGAAACATCCAGGAGGCCTGATTCGGTATTCGGGTAGACTCGTATATCTTTCAGATGGACCCAGGATGTGTGGTCCTCAAGCTTAGCAGCTGTAGCTGACAGAGCTTCTATCTTGAAGGGGCCAACGTAGATGTGATCTCGCCAGGTTTTGTGCGTGTAATAACGCCGATGCACTAGATCGCCCACTTGGTAAGGGGGGGGTCTATTGGCATCACAATCCCCTCTTCTGTCCGAAATGGCCTGTGGAATTGAGGACAGAGAACTTACAATAGTCTGCAAGATATCCCAATATACTGAGTATTGATCGGGCACTTGAGTGTCTGGATTGCCAGGTAGAAGTCGCATTGGGCGACCTGTACATAATTGGAAAGGCGTCAGTTTAAGGGAAGAGGATGGAGTGGCACGAAGTGATAAGAGTGCCAGTGGGAGGGCATCAAGCCAATTCTTTATCCCATTTGCCATAAGCTGACGCATTTTGGTTTTCAGCAATCCATTGTATCTTTCTACAAAACCATTACTGGTGGGTTTGTAGACACAGACAGTTCTGTGAGTAATGCCAAGTGCTGGAAGGAGATTCTGCAGCAGTTCATTTACAAAGTGTGTACCATTATCTGTGGTTATTTTGCCAGGAATACCAAATCGAGGAATAATTTCATTGCACAGTGATTGTGCCATAGTTTGTGCGGTTTCTCTAGAGCAAGGGAAAGCTTCCACCCACCTAGAGAAAGCGTCCACGCAGACAAGCAGATACCGTTTACCACGAACAGGTGTCAGCATATCTGTGAAATCAATATACCAATGTTGGCCAGGTCCCTGGACAACAGGTAAATGACCTGAAGGAATGACAGGTCCTCATTTAGGTGTATACAGAAAACATTTGTAACAATTATGAACCACAGTGTGACACATGGGCATCATTTGGGGAGCCCATAATTTGGAAGACAGTTGATCATACAATGTATTAGCATTCAAATGCAAAGGGTAATGGAGGGCATGCAGGAGGAGAGAGAAAACATGCTGTGAAACACATAATTGACCGTTGGGATGGGTCCAAATACCATTAGGATTAAGAAAACAGCCTGCTTGCTTCCACAAGGTGATTTCTGCTTGTGTAAGTGAGGACGTGAGGGTAGAAGAGAAGTCAGAAGTTAGGGATTCAGAGGTTACAGGAGGAGTAGGCTCGTTCCGAGGACACTGCGGTACAGGAGATAAGGGAGGTGTAATGATGGGAGGAGTATGAAAAAGGGGAGGGGTACTTGGAGAGGAGGAATCAGATTGTGTGGAATCGGAAGGAGTTGAAGGAGGCGTGTCAAGAAGTGGTGCCTCAGACACAATGACCGGAAGTGCCGCATCGGCAGCGGTACCGGAAGGAGGACTGGAAAAGGAAGTGACCTCACGGGCTAGTTCATCAGCAGCATGGTTGCCGTTGATGGCGAAAGAAAAGACTGTCTCCTGATGTGCCTTTATCCAGGAGATACTGGTGCGGAGGCCTTTTTGATGACGCAGCTCCAGCGCGTCAAAAAGAGCAGTCCACAATGGTAAGTGACTTAGGGGTTGTCCAGTTGAGGAAATCATACCCCTCTGGTTCCATTTGCGAACATGGGAGTGCAAGGAAGCAAAAACATAGTCTGAGTCAGTGACAATGCTCAAATCTGAGTGTAGTGCTTTGAATAGCAGAACGTACAAAACAGCAGCAAGTTCTGCAGTTTGGGCTGTGAATGCCTCTGGCAGTCTAAATTGTACAGGGTCGAGTATATGTTCTTCGGGTGTGTAGCGTAGGGCGGCAAAACCAGCTACCCCGTTTTGCTGAGAACCATCTGTAAACCAAACCTCGCCACTCTGCAAGATTTCAGAATGTACATGGAGAGATTCGGGTACAGATAATTGGGTAGTGCACTCATGGGGAAAGATAGCATTCTGTGCTGTCTCTGTTACAGTGAGCAGTGGATCCAGACGTTGAAGGTCAGTTAAGGTTAATGGGTGAATAGAGTGCACTACACTAAACAAAAGTACTTGATACTTTTGCAAACGGCAGACAGTCATGTGACTAATCTGTTTGTCTAATAGATATTTAACATCATGGGACGTGTGGAGAATCACCGGAAGGTGAGGAATGTAGCTGTATAGTTTGGTAACAGCAGTACTGGCGGCAACAAGACCGTTCTCACAAGTTGCAAATGCTCTTTCAACGGGTGAAAAAGTTCCTGAAAGGTAACCACATGCAAGATCATCGTGTTCTTGTGTGATTAGGCAAGACCAAGTATCCTCAGTATGTACAACCCAAAGGTGCACATCCTGAGAAACATCAATAGTTGCCAACGGTGAGGAAAGCATAACATCTTTCACAAGGGCCATAAGATCAGCTGTTTCCTGAGCTGTAAAGTGTAAGGGTTCATGTTTCACTTTCTGTTTACCTTGTAGTTTCATGTAAAATGGCTGAGTCCGGGCGGAATAATTGGGTATCCAAAGGCGACAGAAGTTTAGCATGCCAAGGACACCTCTGAGATCAGAAACAGTTGTGGGCATACGCAAAGAAGAAACGTGTTGCAGGGTATCGGGACCCAGGCCCTTCTGACGGGGGCCAATGTGATGGCCAAGGAAGGTAACATGTGTCTGAGCAACTTTTAATTTCTTTCTGTTAACTTTGTAGCCTTTCGTAGCAAGGAAGCCTAGAAAGTCACAGGTGACTTGAACACAAGTGTCAAAGTCAGGGCATGTGATAAGCATGTCATCCACATACTGAACAATAGAAGTATGTGGTGGGAGAACATACCTATCACGTTTAAATTCCTGTATGTGTTCTGCTAGAGTTTGGGAAAAGATGGTAGGACTGTCTGTGAATCCCTGGGGAAGACGAGTCCACTGATATGTTGTGTTATTGAATTGGAAAGCTGTAAGCGGTCGGCTTACAGGGTCAAGAGTGATGGAAAAGAAGGCGTTGGATAAATCAATAGTGGAATGGTAGGTCTGCAAGGAGATGCTATTGAGGAGTGTAGTCGGGTTCTCCACATTTGGGAAAGTAGCGTACGTGAGGTCATTTAGTGCTCGTAAGTCCTGCACTATACGGAAGGTTCCAGGATCCTTCTTTGGGACAGGGAACAATGGAGTGTTGTATGGTGAATTACACTTTTCAATAATACCCTGCTGTAACAAGGAATCAATTTGTTCCTGAGCTCCAGCAATAACTTCAGGTTTTAGCGGATACTGGGCGATTTTGGGGCCTTTACAGCCAGGTAAGAGCTGGATACGATGGGGAGGACCTGTAACTTGACCATAGGGCTTATCAGGTGTGGCCCAAAGGAAACCCGGCAAATAATTCAGCGCTACCTCTATTTGTTTCTCAACCATAGAAGTGACAGCCATCATGAGTGAAGTGCTTTCATTAGGGGAAGGATCAAAATGAATTTCAAAGTGAAACAATGTTAACAGATCTCTTCCAAGTAAATTGAGAGGACATAGTGGAGCATACAAAAAAGGAGCCGAAAGTTGTAGATCTGCATATTTAGTGGGCAGGGGTTCAAGCAGTGGTGTGTCCGTTGGGACACCATCAAATCCTGTGGTGGTGATGTTGTTTGGAGAAACTTTGAGAAACTTCTGTAGTTTGTGCGGAACATGGGCAAGCACAGAGCGAGAAGCGCCTGTGTCAATTAAAAAGGGAACGGGAACATCACAGATTAGCAAGGTGATCATAGGATCGTCCAATCCTGCTGTAGTGTGGACCATGCCTAGTCACTGTGGGCGGCGTTGATCCGGGTTCCATAATGGGAATGACTGTCGTTCTGGAGGGTTTTGGCGGAGCTGACTTCTGGGTATACAGTGTGGTGGTCGTGCACAATCGCGTGCATAATGACCGTATTGCTGACAGCGGTAGCACATGACATCGGGAAAGCGATCAGGACTAGGCCGGGAACGGTAGTCTCTGGGTCGTCTGTTATCATCTGGAGGGCCCCGTAGGGGACCTCTCCGAGGTTGAGAGCGGCGGCCTCGCTCTTCAGGGTAGTCTATGCTCTGATCTGGGCGGTAGGGACGTCGACCCTGATTGCGGGTGTTATTGTCATGGGGTTGATCAGCATACATAACAACAACAGGGGGAGAGGTCTCGGGGGTATTGGGATCTGCGTCAGGGCTCTTGGAGGCTCTTTTCTCTTTGAGATCTTCAGTTTGTAGCACTTCTAAGTTAGTGCGTACTGTCTTACGATGTTGAGCTTCATCTTGTTTGCTTTTAATAAGCCGTCTGCAATGATGAAGGATGTGTTCACGAATCTTTGGCCATTTTTCCAATTGGAGGCCAACTGTGTTCTCCAATTTATTTTTAATCTCTGCAGGTAAGGTTCCCTTAAGTAAATGGTAGAACACTGGAAGGGCATTATCAGAGTCAAATTTTTCCTCCGTCTCTTCTTTAAAGAGATCTTGGAGTCTGAGCAAGTAAGCCTCAATAGGCTCTGAATCCATTTCCCATCTTTGGGAAGTGATAACTGAAAAATCTTTAAGAGCCGGATACATGGTCCGGATTTCCTGGCATAGCCTGATTGAGTAAATATGTCAGTGACACTGGCGTGTGGGGTTCTGCCCAAAAGCGCTTTCATGTCACCAACTGACAGGGTGGTACCCAGTGTACTGTCCTGTAATTTCTTTAACCATCGGTTGCCTCCCATTGCAATATCTGGGAGTTGTAGTATTAGGCTATTTAATTCAACAGCCGAAAGTGGGGTGTACTCTGTATGAGGGACACCACCTGACATTTTATTTAACAAGGGAAAAAGTTTAACATTGGGCTGAGTGACAAGTCCGGTAGTGACAGTTGGAGGAAATTGATTCTCATACTTTTTCCAAACCTGAAGACCCTGGATTAGGTAAAGGGTTGTTTGCTGATCCCAATGGGGGTCAGGGTGGTCATAAATAAGATCTCGCACCAGCGAGAGCTTGTCAGACCGCAAGGATCCTTCACGTGGGAAGAGGGCAGACTGGGGCTGGAGAGCCTCAGACCATCCTGCAAGGTTATCAATCCATGGCTGGACATAATGCCATGAGTTCTCATGTAAGGCGACATATTGGACAGGTGTGCTAGGCGGACTAGATAAGATAGGTTCTGCACTAATATTCAGACCTGTAGGGTGACGGGGACTGCCAATGACTACAAGGCAGCGGCTGGATCCCTCATTAGTAAGATAACTTCGAGGGTGGCGCTGTCTGGTATGATGAGAAATAACATCATGTTGTTGGGGTAATTCGGATTTTGGTGCAACAGATGCAACAGTGTCCGGGATATCAGGGCGCGGTTGTGTTGACAGGGACTTGCGTAAGGAACGAAGTCCCTCTGAAACAAACGCGAGGTCATCTCCCATACTGGCCAATGTATGACCATATTGCATAGGTCGTTCTCCAGTGGGGACTGGGGTTAATACACAGGTGATTTGGTGTCTCCTCTCATCTGCATGCCATATCCCCCCTCTCCCGTATACCTTTTAAATAGCAGATTTTCACCAGCAGCAACTAATACACACTGCTCATGTTGGCCCCACACCCTCCTTCCCTCTGATGCAACTTCCTGTTTCCGCCTAGGCAGAAATACATCAGAGGGAAGGCTGTGGGGCCAGTGCGAGCAGTATGTATGTCACTGCTCACTGCAGGCAAAGATCTGCTACTTACAAGGTATGCAGGAGGGACACTTGTTGGGAGTTTTCGGCTGGTGGAGCTTTGGGATCCCTGCCAGCCACATCATACATCATAGGTATGCTGCTACTGGGTGGGCCTGAACCCAAAGTGGGTGGGCATGGGCCCACCCAAGCTCACCCTTGGCTACGCCACTGGTGTAAAACCAACGTACTTGCCTGTACTACGTGTTCTTCATGGACAGCAGGATGTAAGCTCTCAAACCGTGGGTGACATCACTGGTGGAGTCTGGCACAGGAAAGCTTCTTCAATTTTGACTCAGCTTTTGAAAAGCCTACTATGCAAGCACATCTTTTCCCACCTGCTGCTGTCCAATGGGAACTTCTTCAATCTTTATTAATCCTCAAAGTAGAATACAATTCCTTGGGGGTGGAAAATGGTATCTGAGGACCTATATCCTGCAGTCCATGGAGAACATCTGCTACAGGTAAGTCACTCGGGGGTCTTTTTACTAAGTTGTGCTGAAAAATGGCCTGTGCTAGTGTAAGAGCGTGTTTTTTGATGCACACAGATCCATTTTTCAGCACACCTGTAAAAAAATGCCCTTTTTAAATTTTGACCGAAAACGGACATGCAGCAAAATGAAAATTGGCGCGCATCCGTTTTGGGTCTCAGACATTACCGCCACCCATTGACTTAGCAGCAAGGTCTCATGCATTAACTGAGCAGTAATGGTCTACGCATGTAGAATGCCTTTTACTGCCCAGTTAGCGCCACGCACCAGAAAATAAAAATTATTTTCTGGCGTGCGTAGTGGACGTGCATTAAAAAAATGAAATTACCGCCCAGGCCACGCGGTAATTCCAAATTGACACACGTTGGGCACACATAGGAACTTGCAGCTTAGTAAAAGGGCCCCTTGGATAACAAGTCCTCACATCATGATACTTCCTAGCTACAGGCTGCCTTCAACAGAAAAATAAACATGAAAGGTGCTGCAACCTGTAGACACTAGGATATTTTTTGGTGGCACCAAGCCTTTTCAAAATGTTTAAATTTTTTATTTATTTATCCTGGAAATTAATGGGCCTAGTGGGGATGGAGTTGTATTCTGGAGAATGGACTGACCAAACCTACTAGCAGCAGAGAGGCAAAGGTTCCACACCAAACCGTGCATCTTAAAAGCAGATCCCCTACAAAAGGATTAACCAGATGGATAGTTTACAAACTTTATTTTGGCACATTTTGAGCGCCAGGTAGTGGGTAATTGTGAGGAAAATAAATGGAAGCCTTTTCAGAGCATATGGGAGTCATATTGGGCTGTATTACCTCACAGGGAGCGAAGCTTGTTACTCAATGGGTGAGAACATGAGGTGCGGGAGTGGCGTGGCTTGGTGGGATTGAGCAGTGGTGGGAAGGAGGTGGGTTTCATAGTAGAGGAGACAGGTAGCCCCAGAAGTGGTGGAGGGGAGAGGGGTTCCTTAGATGGTCTGGGGGGGATACATCCACAAAAATGGGAAAAATGTATGGGGGCTTTTCTTAAGTTGTTGGATTATTCCTTTTACTCCAGGGCCTACAAGATATGACTTTGCTCAGTTAGTAGGCTATAGTACTGAGGAGTACTGTTAGTTGTATATGTAGATGTATACATGAAATTTCTGTAGCCTCTGCTGTATGTTTAGTTCTGTTAATTGGTTTTGTACTATGGAAAACCCGAATAAAGATATTAAAAAAAAAAATCCAAACACCTACATGACTGTGTTTTGACAATTCTTCATCAGGGGTGTAATTACCACCTCTTAGAAGGGCATTCCAAATATGAAATTTGTCAGTGAACTGTGCTGCAAAAATCAACACCAGTTCCACTTGTGACCTGTCTGGCAGCAGTTGGTGCTGATTTTTGCAGCACAGTTCATGGAATAGCAAGTTTTATATTTGGAGTGTCCTGAGTGGTGCTAGTTACAACCATGGTGAAGAAATTTCAAAACATGGCCATTTAAGATGTTTGGATTTTATAATTAAAGTTTTGGTTGCTGCCTCTCAAAAAAGTTGTCACGGAACTGAAAAAGGTACAGAGAAGGGTGACCAAAATGATTAAGAGGATAGAACAGACTTATGAGGAAAGGCTAAAGAGGTTAGGGCTCTTCAGCTTGGAGAAGAGACAGCTGACGGGAGGTGTGATAGAGGTCTATAAAATCCTGAAAGGAGTGGAATGAGTAAACATAAATCAATTGTTTACGGGTTTTCAAAAGTTCAAAGACTAGGGGACATTTCATGAAGTTACATAGCACATTTAAAACAAGTAAGAGAAAATATTTTTTTAACTCAATAAGTAGTTCAAGTCTGGATCTCATTGCTGGAGCAAGTGGTAAAAGCGGGGTTTAAAAAGGTTTGAGGTTAAGAAGCATGGAGAAGATGGCGCCGTGAGCGGTGGTGTTGGAAGCGAGCTCCTGCCTACTAACTGCTGAAATTTGATTTAATTACCTGCTTTTGAGATATGCCGCATACTAAATGTAAGGGGACGATTCGGGGGGTTCCCCTTCACCCCGCGACGTCCACACCGGCAAGTGGAGGTTTGGAGCGCTTCTTCCCCGCATTGTCCCGAAGAAGCGGAGCGGAGTCCTTAGCGGGAGGGACCGGTGAAGCGATCCCCCCGCAGGAAACAGAAATATCTCTCTCCCCGCCTTTCTCTACGACGCCTCCTTGCCCTGCAACTGCCTTGAGCGGGACGGGGTTTCTCTCGGAACCCGGAAAGGGTGATTCCGAGGAGCTCAGAGGGGAGTCCAACTCTGTACAGATATCAGCAGCTGCAGGAGAGACGGAGGTGAGCCTGGGTAAGATCTGGCTGAAGTTACTGGAAATAGAAAAAACCCTTAGACAATCTTCGGACGAGGTAAAGACTCTGAGTTTGAATGTGCAGGAAGTGAAAAACTCCTTAGATATGGCAAAACAAGATTTTTCTTCTAAGATTGATGCCTTACAGAGAGAGACAAAGCAAACTGATGATTTTAAAATGGCAGTGATAAAAGATAATATGGAAATTAGAAGAAAATTGGAACAAGTAGAGAACTTTAATAGGAGATTAAATCTTCGAATATTGAATTTTCCTAGAATATTGGGAGTACCCCCAAAAGATATGTTCCAGAGATATTTAAAAGAAAACTTAAATTTTCCCCAAGAAGTATTTCCTCCTTTGAACAAGATTTATTACATACCAAGCACGATGAAAAAAGTTGGGACAGAGAATTCAATAGATCTACAAAATGTCACAGCCATTTTGGAGCAAACAATTGAAGAACCATCTGAAAGGGGGACGTTGATAATTTCTTTTGTATTTCAACAGGATTTAAATGCAGTAATGCGTCTTTACTTTAAATCAACTAACCGTGTGTTCGCCGGCCAGAAGATCTGGCTTTATCCGGATGTGACTAAGTTTACACAAGAAAAACGTAAACAGTTTCTGTCTATGAGGTCAAAAGTTTTGGAATTGGGAGGTTCTTTCCTCCTGGCTTATCCTTGTAAATGTGTCATCAGGTTAAATCAAGTTAAATATATATATTATATGCCTGATCAGCTTCAGACCTTCCTAGACAATAAACAACGATAGAGTTGAGAGATATATGGGAACCATATTAATTTTTATTTATATATTACTAGCCGTTAAACCCGTTAAAACGGGCAAGTATTGGTATGCTGTATTTTGATGTATAACTCCCTCCCTCCCTACCCTCAGCTCCCCGCCCTTCCTCCTTCCCTCCCTCCCAGCTCCAAGGGCCCCCCCTCCGTCCCTCCCAGCCAGCTGCAAGGCCCCCCTCTGTACATCCCTCCCAGCTCCAAGGCCCCCCTACTTCTGACCTCCCATGTCCAGCATCCTCCCTCCTTCCCTGCCAGCTTCAAGGCCCCCAGTCTCTCCCTCCCTCCCTAGCTCCAAGGCCCCATTCCCTCCCCTCCCAGCTCCAAGGCCCCCCTCCTCCTTCTGAGCATTTATCCTGCCTTCCCCTCCCCCCCCGAGGTCGCTGCTGTCGCCGCTACCGCTCCCCCCCCCCCCGAGGTCGCCACTGGCCCCTCCCTCCCAGCTCCAAGGCCCGATTCCCTCTCAGCTCCAAGGGCCCCCCCTCCATCCCTCCCAGCCAGCTGCAAGGCCCCCCTCTGTACATCCCTCCCAGCTCCAAGGCCCCCCTACTTCTGACCTCCCATGTCCAGCATCCTCCCTCCTTCCCTGCCAGCTTCAAGGCCCCCAGTCTCTCCCTCCCTCCTAGCTCCAAGGCCCCATTCCCTCCCCTCCCAGCTCCAAGGCCCCCCGTCCAAGCCAGCTCCAAGGCCCCCCTCCGTCCCTCCCCTCCCTCGCAGCTCCAAGGCCCCCCTCCTCCTTCTGAGCATTTCTCCTGCCTTCCCCTCCCCCCCCGAGGTCGCTGTTGTCGCCGCTACCGCCCCCCCCCCCCCCCGAGGTCGCCACCGGCCCCCTCCACCCGGGCCCTCCCTCCCAGCTCCAAGGCCCGATTCCCTCCCAGCTCCAAGGGCACCCCCCTCCGTCCCTCCCAGCCAGCTGCAAGGCCCCCCTCCTCCTTCTGAGCATTTCTCCTGCCTTCCCCTCCCCCCCGAGGTCGCTGCTGTCGCCCCTCCCCCCGAGGTCGCCACTACCGTCCCCCCCCCCCCCCCCCCCCGAGATCGCCACCGGCCCCCTCCACCCGGGCCCTCTGTTCTACATTTAACTTGCAGCACCGAAACCGCAGGCAGATCAGCTCCGTCGGCCTTCCTTCTCTGCCTGTGTCCCGCCCTCGTGTGACGTAACGTCAGCAAGGGCGGGGCACACAGGCTGGGAAGGAAGGCCGACGGGAGCTGATCTGCCTGCGGTTTTGGCGCTGTAAGTTAAATGTAGAAGAGAGGGCCTGGCCTGGTGGAGGGGCTTGGCTGCGACCTTGGGGGGGGGGGGGCGGCAGCGGCGACCTGCAGGGGGGGAGCGGCAGCGGCGACCTCCGGGGGGGGAGCGGTACCATTAGCGGCAGCGTCGACGTCCATGTGGCAGTGACTGCACTCCTCCTCAGCGCAGAGTTTCCCTCTCTGTTCCGTCATCACGTCTTGACGTGGGGGCGGGACAGAGAGGGAAGTCTCTACTGCGCATTTGCAGGTGAGTCGGTCACTTGCCATTTATATGTTTGATGATTGTGTTATCTTCACTAATTCCTACCCCCCTATTATTGAGGTCTAAGGAAGCCAAACTTTGTCTAATTTAGGCCGTTTTGGTCAATTATAATTTTCCTGTATTATTATTTAATGGCTGTATTACACTTTTGCAGTATGATAATTTCTGTAATAAGTATATAAAATTAATAAAAATTATGAACTATAAGAAGCATGGAATCTTGCTACTTTTTGGGACTCTGCCAGATAATTGTGACCTGGACTGGCCACTGTTGGAAACAGGATACTGAGCTAGATGGACCCTTGGTCTGACCCAGTAGGACAACAATTATGTTCTTATGTGAATATATGGAGAGAAGTCCATTCTGCAGCCTTGGAAATTTCTTCTATGGAGCTTAACCTCAAACAGTTTATTGATGCAGCCACAGCTCTGACATTATGACCCTCAAGAGTAATACCTGCAGGAGGGGTAAACAAAGGACATGCAGTCTGCCAGGTAATTGGATAGAGTGTGTTTGGTAACAGCAGCCACTGGTTTGTTAGAGTCAAAGGAAACAAAATGTTGGTTGGACTTTCTAAGGACTTTAGTCCACTCCAAATAGAAGGCTAAGGTTCATTTTCAATACAAAGTGGCCAAAGGCATTTTCAGCTTTGTAGGCATGAGGCTGTGGGAAAAACATTGGCGGAACAATTAATTAATATGGAACTCTGAAACATCCTTAGGAAGGAACTTGGATGAGTGCATAGAACTGCCCTATTGCTGTAAAACATTGTATGAGACATATAAGTCACTAAAGCCTGGAGCTCAATTCAGACATGCCAAATCACACACATTAGGTATGTCACACATACATTTGGACTCTGCTCTCCACTCCCATAGTCAGGCTTCTCCCCCCCCCCCCCCCCCCCCACCCCTCAGCCTAGCATTTCTTACTGCTGCTGACCACCTTTTGCTACCTGACCAGAGAGAGACCATCTGCCATCCCAGCTATGTTGCCTGCTCTATCCAAAGAGGTTCAACAAGTTCCTGACCGTCTCCAGATCCAGAGTTCATGAGTGTGGGAGAGCCTTCCCTATCTGTCAGGTTGAACTTTTCTTTCTTTTCATAGTGCCTTAGGGAGTCTGGTGTCCTAATAATTCAGGACTAGGTTGTGTGTGTATTCTCTACCCTGCCTTTGCAGGTACTTAAAATCAGTACTTTACCATCATTTTTTAGTAATTCTGCATAAGTACATTGTCTCTGATTTGCATTACTGCTGCCAGTACAATATATTTAATAAAACAGCGTTTCTATTTTCTTATAATATCTAAACCTTGTGCCCTATTCTTTCAATGTTTATTTTGGGCTTGTGTGAATTTCGGATCTGTAGGAGGGAAGCTTATGATCCATCTAATCCTAGAGTGCTAACTTACCATTTTGTACCTTCCCTCTTTGACCGCTCTCTACCTGAGGTACGGCAAATCTAATTAGCCCCCAAAGTCAGGATGTTAGGCTAGCATGCCATTTTCTCCCTTTCATTCACTTTCTCCCAATGCCAAATAGCTGGTTACAGTGAAATCTGTATTAGAAACTTTTGTTAGAGAGGAAATGGATTAACAGAGCTGCTCTTGGGGAAGGCAATGAATATTTTTCTTACCATTACTGAAGATAAATACCATTGTAGCACTAGCACAAACAGAAGGGGCCCTTCCTTCTGGCAAGCCCTCTTCCTGACTGTGCCACATATAAACTGTGATGGGGAGAGGCAAATTAGGAACTGAAAGTGATGTCAAAGGGGACTGTCTCTCTTTGTTAAATTGTACAGCGCTGCGTAACCCTAGTAGCGCTCTAGAAATGTTAAGTAGTAGTAGAGAAGCTATTCCAGGCATTTGATAGAACAAGATGGAAGGCACAAAGCTGAGATTTGGCAACTTACCAGGGGAACACAGCTCATGAGGAGGAACAAGTGGAATAATAAAATAGATTAGGTAATAAGGAGCTATAGGATGAAGGCCTGGTATTTTTGAATTTTAGTAAGGCTTTTACATAGAAAAATCTGCACTTCTAAAGGGCAATTGTATAACAAGTTGCTTACATTTCTATGTCAATTGCGCACTTAAATATATAGAATACTGACATTTGTACATCTAAGTGAACTCTTACCCATGAACATGCCAGTAGAGTGCCTAACCAGTATTTTACAAATACACACTCAAATGGCACAGCATGTATTTATTAGGAGGACATTCACATGGGCAGGCCATAGGCAAGGCTGACATTTAGGCAGGTAACATACAGAATACTGTAAGGTGCCCATGTGCCTGCTACATTAAGCATCTCTATTTCAAGTTTCACATTTTTATTTAGTCTTTGATATACTGCCCAGTGAGACGGCTTTCTGGGCAGTGTACATAAAAACTATAATATAAAACGTAAGCTAAAAGATGAAAGGAACTCCATTCATTAATAGGAAAGAGGGGACAAAAAATAAAATAAAGTGGTTGGGAATCATGCAGTTCTTTGACGATCAGTTTGGATCCATAAAAGGAGGGTATTCCTAGGGCCATAAAAGAATCATAAACTAAAGGCACGCTGAAATAAAAAAAGTTTTCAGTTTTTTCTTGAGCATCTCTTAGGAGCGTTCCCTGCAAAGTGACAGTGGCAGGCTATTCCATAATATGGGACCAGTAGCATTAAATAGCCTTGATCGAATCGTATCAAATGTAATAGGAGGGTACCACCAAACGGATACTCTCAGATGAATGCAGGGACCTAGAGGGGATATAGGGAGTGATTAACATTTGCAAGGTAAAGTGGCATTCCCAAATAATGCGCTTTGTGAACCATGCAAAGGACCTTAAAGGTTCCGATGGTTAATGGGTAACCAATATTCTTCACGGAGTAGAAGGGTTAATTTATGGCAGTTCTATGGCAGGTGTAAATGGGGGCACCTATATGTAAATGCTCTGATACCAGGTCTACGCTAGTATTCTATCCAGCTTATTTTCGAAAGAGAAAAACGCTTATAGTGCGACCTAAATCGGGAGATAGACGTTTGTCTCGCAAAGGCGCCCAAATCGGTATAATCGAAAGCCGATTTTGGGCGTTTCCAACTGCCCTCCGTCGCGGAAACGAATAAAGTTGACGGGGGCGTGGTGGAGGCAGAACTGGGGCGTGGTTATCAGCCAGGGAGAGATGGGCGTCTTTAGCTGATAATCGGAAAAAAAAAAGGCGTTTTTACCGCGATTTTGGGTCACTTTTTTTGGACCCTTTTTTTTCATGAACAAGTCCCAAAAAAGTGCTCCAACTGCCCAGATGACCACTGAAGGGAATCAGGGATGACCTCTCCGGACTCCCCCAGTGGTCACTAACCCCCCTCCCACCAAAAAAACCCCACTTTAAAAACTTTTTTCCAGCCTCTATGCCAGCCTCAAATGCCGTACCCACCTCCATGACAGCAGAATGTGTTCGATCCTCTCACAGCCTTTCCCTGGGTCAGATGTGGCTCTCGGGTGCACTACAGGGTCACATCAGCATTGCATTGTGGTGGGTGTAGGGTATTGGGCTCCGTGATTTCATTAGCTTGTGTTACAGTCTCACGATGTTGGTAGTTGGTAGGCTCTTCTCCCATGGTGCTTTTCCCCCTGCCTACTGGGTCAGAGTGTGCCCTGTTGTGTTTCCTGTTGTAGTCCATGCGGTAGTGGCCATTTTTGTAAGCCTGTTTTAGTTCCCTTTCCTGTGTTAGCCACGTTTGACAACTTAGTTCTTCCCTTGAATGTGGCTGAAAGAGGGCATTGTACAGCATTCTGCCAGCTCTGACCTACTGCTCATCTCAGTACCAGGGAGACTCGTTGCCAGTGGGGCACAACCTCTGATCTGCAGTTAACTGTGAGTAAAGGCGGTTATTCCAATAAAGGACGTTTTCGGAGAGATTAGTCTTCAGGTGTCAACTGGTGTGCCAATGTTATATAGCAGCAACCAGTCCTAGAGGCCTGCGTGTATGCAGGTCCCTGGAGCACTTTTAGTGGGTACCGCAGTGCACTTCAGCCAGGTGGCCCCAGGCCCATCCCTCCCCCCCCCCCCCCACCTGTAACACTTGTGCTGGTAAATGGGAGGTCTCCAAAACCCACTGTACCCACATGTAGGTGCCCCCTTCACCCCTAAGAGCTATGGTAGTGTTGTACATTTGTGGGTAGTGGGTTTTGGGGGGGGGGGGGGAGCTCAGCACCTGTGGTAAGGGAGCTATGCATGTGGGAGCTTTTTCTGAAGTCCACCGCACTGACCTAGGGTGCCCAGTTGGTGTCCTGGCATATCAGGGGGGCCAATGTACTACGAATCGTGGCCCTTCCCACAACCAAATGGCTCGGATTAGGACGTTTTTGAGCTGGGCGTTTTTAGTTTCCATTATTGCTAAAAAAAACAAATGCCCAGCTCAAAAACGTCCATTTTTTCGAAAATTCGGTTCTGCCCGCCCCTTCACGGACCCGGAGATAAACGCCCATGGAGATAGGCGTTTCCGTTCGATTATGCCCCTCTATATGGACATTTTGGTGCCAAGTGTCCATACAGAATAGGTTCTCACTCCACGTTCCTGGGATGTCTACTTGGAGGTGCCTTGTTGTAGTATTGCACTCAAAGAAGGTACTTTTCTAAAGTGTATGCTAACCATATACACCAACTAAACATGTAAATCAGTAGAATAATGGCATATACACGTGTGTGCACATACTTGCATAAATACCAAAATTCAGCCTAAGCACTATTCTGTAAATATGTGTGTATTTTACTGTACACCACTTTGAATTAATTCCTTCAAACAGTCAGAAAATAAATCCTAATAAATAAATAAATGTGTATTTTACAGGTAGGTGTATACATACGTGGAGTCTGGGTGGTGTGTGAGCACGACTCACACTTATGCACATAACTTATAAAATACTAGGTTACACATATATGTCTGGAACTTAGATGCACACACGTCTGTCAACTGTATAGCTAGCATAAATACTCCAGCCTAACTTATGTGGCAGGGAACAGAGCCTGACCTAGGACAGCCATGAAGCCCAGAGGAAGAAAACTCTGACTCAGCTAGATGATAAATGAGGTGTGTCTTCATGTGGTTCTTGATTGCAATGGTGCAATTTAGTCTAATATGCTCCTGCATCTGTCGTCCCAATTTAGGAGAAAATGTTTGGAGTCTATTTGTGCTGTCCATTCGTTTTTGTAGATCTGATGCCAGAATGTTACAGGGTCAATTTGGTCTCTCGTGGTGCAGGTTGTGCGTTCTTGCTTGAGGTACGTGCCTTTTTTTCGCCACTGTAGGGCTAGGTTTAATTTGTGGTGGTCTGACCATGGTATGTCTGTCCATTTTGTATCTGTTAGTATAAGGTTTAAGTCTGAGGATAGTTTGTGTGTGATGAGGTCAATTGTGTGTCCTTTGACATGGGTAGCTTGCATATTAGGCCAGCAGAGGTCCCATAGTTGGAGGAAGTCCTTGCATTCACGTGCATTGGCTGCGTTAAGGTCTTCTAGGTGTAGGTTTATGTCCCCTATTATAAGTAGATTGGAGTTAGATACACAGGTATTCAATATAAAATCCATGAAGTGTGGTTGGCATTTTTGCCAATTACCCGGTGGTCTATAAAACAGGACAACGTTTAGGTGGTCAAGCAGGCTAGTACGGTGAATTCTAACTGAGGCAATTTCAAGTTTTGGTGTTATAGACTTGGCAGTTGTTGTTACGGTGAAGTGAGATCTATAGATTAGTGCTATGCCTCCTCCTCTTTTTTTTTTCCTTGTCCAGTGAGTAATTTTGTAGCCTGGGGGGCAGAGTTCTAAAATTATGGGGTCCTTGTGATCGTGGCTCCAGGTTTCGCTGATGAATAGTAGATCGAGATTGTCTGCCGTGATCCAGTCTGTTATTATTGTTGTTTTGTTGACTACTGATCTGGCGTTTGTGTATCCCACTTGAATTGTTTGGTAGGGGTCCGTTGAGTTCGTGGTTGTATTGATTTTCGTAAGTTGTCTGTTCTTTTGTAGTGATTTTGTCCGCATGAGGTAGTTCTTCCATCGTTTTGGTTGTTATTATTCTGGTAAGGTGTGTTGTTTCTGGGTAGTCTGTAGAGGTTGTATATTGTGGGTATGTTGTTGGTGTTCGTGAGGGGGGGTGGTTAGTGTTTGGTGGATTAGGGATAGTGAACTGTACTACTGTCTGCAATGAACTCATTCAAACAAGCAATTGCAACTGGTAACAACATACTCCTCCTACAATTCGACATGTCCAGCGCCTTCGACATGGTTAATCATGGAATACTATTACATATACTAGAATACTTCAGAGTAGGAGGTACAGTTCTCACATGGCTCAAAGGATTCCTGACCACAAGATCATACCAAGTAACAACGAACGCGGACATATCACCCCCATGGATACCTAAATGTGGAGTTCCCCAAGGATCCCCCCTCTCACCAACTCTCTTCAACCTAATGATGATACCTCTAGCCAAACTTCTAGCCAACCAAAACCTCAACCCCTACATATATGCAGATGTTGTCACGATTTACATCCCGTTCAAACATGATCTAAACGAAATCACCAACTAGATCAACCAAAGCCTCCAAATCATGCACTCCTGGGTGGATGCCTTCCAGCTAAAACTCAACGCAGAAAAAACACAATGTCTTGTACTCACTTCACAACACAACACAAACAACTACTGTACCATAACCACACCATACTGTTCTCTACCCATCTCACAAAATCTTAAAATTCTTTGAGTTACCATTGATCGAAACCTCACACTCGATGCCCACGTGAAGAATACGACAAAAAAGATGTTCCACTCCATGTGGAAACTCAAAAGAGTAAAACCTTTCTTCCCACGATACATCTTCCATACCCTAGTACAGTCAATGGTAATAAGTCATCTGGACTACTGTAACGCACTATACGCTTGCTGCAAAGAACAGACTATCAAAAAACTCCAAACAGCCCAGAATACCGCAGCCAGACTCATATTTGGAAAAACGAAATATGAAAGTGCAAAACCCCTAAGAGAGACACTTCACTGGCTCCCACTCAAGGAACGCATTGCGTTCAAGATCTGCACGATTGTACACAAAATCATTCACGCAGACACCCCAATCTACATGCTAAACCTTGTGGACCTGCCTCCCAGAAACGCCATAAGATCAGCCCACAAATTTCCCAATCTGCACTACCCTAGCTGTAAAAGACTGAAATACAAGCTGATACATGCCACCACCCTCTCTTACATGAGCACGCAGTTGTGGAATGCACTACCTACAGCCCTGAAAACTATTGACGAAATAACTAACTTTCTCAAATCTCTGAAGACATATCTCTTCAACAAGGCCTACAAAGATAACCCATAGCCTTACAAAACTACCTCACCAACCCAGCCAGTATTATAGTCCACCTTCTATACTATCCTGCAAAACATCCTCCTTCTCTCTTCCCTTGCTTAAACCTTGTACATTACCAATTGTATCTGATAACCTGGAATGACTATGTCATAACAAAACTCTGTAAGCCACATTGAGCCTGCAAATAGGTGGGAAAATGTGGGATACAAATGCAATAAATAAATAAATAAATAGTGTGTAGATTAGTAGGAGTAGTTTGGTGGTGATCATTTTGGTGTTGTTTCTCTTAGGGCTGTTATATAATCGGGTAGTAGGCTGGCACTGTGTGCAGGGTCACTCTGGATGTAGATGAAATGGATATCACTAGTACACTTGGCTTAAAGGAACGCTCGTCTAGTGGACCATGTGTAAATTGTCTTTATCAGTCATTTCTTTATATGCTTATGAAAATCTTTTAATTTAGGAGGCAATCTAACAAAGTAGATTGTCACTTGGGGCCCTTGTGAGCTAGGTCACTCTGTAGATGCAGATGGGTTGACCTGCTAGGAAACTTGGTTTAAAGAAACATCTATCTGAGCCTTAGGGTGAGGCGTAGTTGATCAGGTGGACCATGTGTGACTTGTCTTTTTCAGTTAATTACCTTATGTGCTTTATAGAAAACTTTTTTTTTGTTTAAGAGGAAGCTTAATAAGGTAGATCGTCACTTACGGCATTAGCAGCATTCCTTGCTCTCTTGTCTTTGTGTGTTCTGGAGATCAGTTATGGCTGAGCTTAAAGTGAGAATTACCAGAGCTGAAGGGGGTGAGTTAGCACGACTGAGGACCTCCCTCTGACTCACATGTGATCTCCATGTTCTAGCTGTTTCTCTGGGAATTGATCTTGTGGTTCATACTGCTGGTGAGCTCTATTTTCCCTTGCAGGCCTGGAGCTAGTTCTTTGTTTTTGGTCTCCACCTTTACCTTCCTCCCAGGCTGGAGGTTTCTTGTGGGACGGGACATAGACCTTGTCACATCATCCCATAAGTCCCCTCAAGATTTTTGTGTTTTTTGAATGACCATAAACTTGTCCTCCCAGGCCTAGCCTGTGCATAATTGGACCTAGAGTTTCATTGTGTTCAGAAACTTCTTACAGACAATTTCTAACATCCGTGGAGATCTATTTCTTTAAGATGGATTTTGGAAGGAATCTAGGAGACTGATCTCCCTTCTTTCTCCCCTTCAGTGGTTGGAGAAAAGTAGAAGTGCTCAGGAAGGGAAACCTTTTCAATAAAATACTGAGATCTCTAGGTTTATATGTGTATCTTGAATGACTGTTTTCTCTCCTATTATTTAATGGCGTTCCTTTCGTAAATTCTATTTTTTATGATTGTTAACTAAGAAGCAAATAAGGCAGTATAGAACATTTTAATAAACGATTAAAAAATACATGTATATTCAGCCCTGCTATCTGGATAGGCAGCGGTCCTCAATATGTGTAAACAGTGCTTGCTGCAACTGCTACTGCCAGGGACGGATCAATAGTTTGTGGGCCTCTGGGCCAACTAGTACATAGGGTACCCTCCTCCTTCCCAGCCACAATTGCCAAGTACAGAGTTTTACTATCCATCACACAAGGAACATAATATACATACGTACACTTATAACATCAAGTCGCATATTAAAATTAAACAAATATGTGTTTAATATCAAGGATCTAGCTCATTGGCTGCTGTAGATGTAATTAGTAATTGCTGTCTAACATCATCACCCATCCCTGCTGTAACCACTGGCATTAACTTTCCTTCCTCCTCTAAGTCTGACTCGTCTCTTGCCTGATCTGTTGCTAGTCAGGGACCCTGGTCGCAATCCACCAACAAAGACACAAATCCAAAAGACGATATTGGTTTCATATTTGTTAACAATTCAAGTTCTTTCTGACCTTTTTCTTTCAAAGTTTTGCTTAGCAGCGCCACTTAAAGGCTTACGATCCATTTAACAATAACAATATTGACAACAACTGACAAAATGTCAATGACAAATGTCATAAATGATGTAAGCAGAAATAAGTTGCATAGGGTACGAAATGTAGTCTACGTAGATATTGATATATGGATGAAAAGAAAATAATTTGCTTGATCAAGTTGCTGTTAATGTTATAAGCTACGGGAACAAACATTAATAAAGGGTTAATATCAGAGTTTCAGCAGAGTTTATAAATAGATTTTATCTTGTTCCTGAAAAACACAGCCACTGGACTGTACAGGTAGATCTGTCCTTGGCTACTGCATATATGTAGCAGTGATATTCAGCTGCTATCATAGAGCTAAGTGGTATAATTTAGGCCAGGAAGTTTTGTGTGCTAACATAAAACTGCTTAGCTATATGGATATTGGCTGATATTGCCACTGTCTATAGCTAGGCAGAATGTTCTCTCTCCTCTATGGCAGTATATGGATAGTACTAGAGCAGTCAGAGGAAATTCCCACAGTACTATCTAAATGCAAATGGGGGAGGTGGTGTTACAAGGGCAGAGCATGGGAAGGACATGGGTAGTGCTGCCACTTATGAGTGAAGAATACAATAAATTTTGCATGTGGCATAGCGAGGAGGTTTTTTTTACAGGGGATGTGTTTACTGCATGCCCCCTGTCTCCTATCAGATATGGTTAGTTCCTATGCTGAGCAGTGTGCTGCCGGGTGTGAAAAGACACGGACCCGGGTTCTGCTTGGCGGCCAAGCAACCCCGAAGTTCACCTGTGGTGACCGCTGTTCCCCAAGGGTTGAGCCCCCAGATGTGGGCGGCCAACAGGACTTATACTGAGAGGGCAGGAAAGGGGCGCCCAGAGAGACCAGCCAGAGGAGAGCAGAAGGAAGAAGTTCAGGAGCGGGTTACAACAGAGTGACAGGCAGTAGGCTAAGAAGTGTCTTGGGTCCAGGCAGATATATAGGCGGCTAACTGACCCGGGAGTCACCAGGTCCAGCCAAGATATTCAGGCAGGCAGTAGACAGGAGAATAACCAGGTCCAGGCAGGATATATCCAGGCAGGCAGCAGACAAGAGAGTAACCGGGTTCAAGCAGGGTCTTACAGGCAGGCAGCCAGGGCCGGTCTTAAGGCGAGGCGACCGAGGCGGCCACATAGGGCCTCGCGCTCAGGGGGACCCCGCGCAGCGCGCCTCAGGTAGCCCCGCCCGAGCACCACTCTCCCTCCCAAGTTCAACAACGCGCTCCACCCCAGATGTCAGCGGGTGGTGGTGGGTAGGGGGTGCTCCCGGCACTGCTCGTCCTGTCCTGCCTTTAAAACCCAATTTGAAGCGCTGGAGTAACAGGCAGCAGCGCCTCGCGTCTGCCCTTCTACTAAAATCTCTTCGACGATGTCATTGGGCCTTCCCACATTGAGTCCCGCCCTCCTCTGAGGTAACTTCCAATTACCGCGAGGGCGGGCGGGACTCAATGTGGGAAGGCCCAATGACGTCGTCGAACAGATGTTTAGTAGAAGGGCAGACGCGAGGCGCTGCTGCCTGTTACTCCAGTGCTTCAAATTGGGTTTTTTTTAAAGGCAGTGAGGGTGGTGGGCCTGGGCGGCAGGAGAATGGAGCTGGTAGGTGGGGAGGGACTCAGATGGGAGAAGGGTGTGGGGCTCTCAGGTGGGGTGGGGAGGGGGTTCTCAAATGGGAAGGAGACTGAGGTGGGAGGGGTTCATGGATGGGAGAAGCAGAAGGGGGTGGGGAGGGGGTTCTTGGATAGTTGAAGGGGACGGGTGGGGAGGGGACTGGGGTTTTTGGTTGGGAGAGACTGGGGAGGGGGTTCTCGGATGGGAGAAGGGGAAGGATGGGGAGAGGACTGGGGTTCTTGAATGGGAGAAGGGGACTGAGGTGGGGAGGGGGTTCAAGGATGGGAGAAGGGGATGGGGAGGGGGTTCTTGGATGCTTGAAGGGGACGGGTGGGGAGGGGACTGGGGTTTTTGGATGGGAGAGACTGGGGAGGGGGTTCTCGGATGGGAGAAGGGGACGGGTGGGGAGAGGACTGGGGTTCTTGAATGGGAGAAGGGGACTGAGGTGGGGAGGGGGTTCAAGGATGGGAGAAGGGGATGGGGAGGGGGTTCTTGGATGCTTGAAGGGGACGGGTGGGGAGGGGACTGGGGTTTTTGGATGGGAGAGACTGGGGAGGGGGTTTTCGGATGGGAGAAGGGGACGGGTGGGGAGAGGACTGGGGTTCTTGAATGGGAGAAGGGGACTGAGGTGGGGAGGGGGTTCAAGGATGGGAGAAGGGGATGGGGAGGGGGTTCTTGGATGCTTGAAGGGGACGGTTGGGGAGGGGACTGGGGTTCTTGGATGGGAGAAGGGGACTGGGTCTGAGAAGGGGCAATATGAGAAAATGGGGGCCATGCCTGGGGCTGGTGGGGAAAATGGGGTATGCATGGGTCAGGTGGGAGAATGGTTCTGAAAAGGGGGGCCCTAATACAAGGCATGTGGATGAAGGGGGCTGGAACTGGGGGCTGAAAAGGAGGTTAGGTGGGATAAGAGGCTGGAGACTGAAAAGGGGCAGGGGCTGAAACGGGGGACTGGGGGCTGAAAAGAGGACAGGGAGAAGTGGCTGGGGGGCTGAAGCTTGGGACTGGTGGGAGAAAAGGGCTGGGGCTGAAATGGGGGACTGGTGGGATAGTGGGGCTGGAACTGGGGGCTGAAAAAAGGGGCAGAGAGAGGGGCAGATCCTGGATGGGGGAGCAAGAGGGAGGGCAAACCCTGGATGGATGGGAGAGGGAGGGCAAATGGTGGATTGAAGGAGCAGAGAGAAAGGGCAGACAGTGGATGGAAGGGATAGAAAGGGCAGACAGTGAATGGATGGGGGAGAGAGAGGGGGCAGACAGGGGCAGATGGTGGATGGAAGGGGCAGAGATAAAGGGCAGATGTGGATGGAAGGGGCAGGAAGAGAGGGCAGACATTGGATGGAGGGGACAGCAGAGAGGGCAGACACTGGATGGCAGAGAGAGACCGAAGACAGATGCTGGATGGAAGGAAGACAGTGAAAAGATGAGGAAAGCAGAAACCAGAGACAACAAACTGTAAATAAAATATATATTTAAATTTTTTTGCTTTAGGATAAAGTAATATTGTAGATATGTTAATAAATGTTTATAATAGAACATGCAAACAAGGTAATCTTTTTATTGGACTAATTTTAATACATTTTGGCTAACTTTCGGAGAACAAAACCCCCTTCCTCAGGTCAGGATAGGATACTGTAACAGTACTATACTGTATTGACCTGAGGAAGGATGTTTTGGCCTCTGAAAGTTAAATATATTAGTTCAATAAAATGGTATTTTATTTTCTATATTTGTTTTATTTCTATTTGTTAATTTGTAAAGTGGTGATTGGTATTTGTTAGTTTTTTTTCAAATTTACATCTGCTGTCTTTATATTTTGCACAGTACTAGGGGACATTTTCTGTTTCTGTGGTGTTGCATTGTATGCAGAGTCTGGCATCTTGGGGTTTCATTTTATTTTTTGTCTAAATAGAAAGTTTATGATTACTTATTCTATAGTGGATTGGGGTGTATCTGTGTTTGTGAAAAAGACATGGCTTTCAGTTGGCACTGACTGCAGGATCGACAAGCCCTGGAGCTGGGGGCCTTGGAGCTCGGAGGGAGGGGTGGCGGGCCCTGGAGCTAGGGTGGGGGCGGGGCTAGGGTGGGGCCCCATCAAATTGGTCTGCATAGGGCCCCGCACTTGCTAAGACCGGCCCTGCAGGCAGCAAACAGAAGAGTAATCCAGGTACAAGCAGGGTCTTTACAGGCAGGCAGCAAGCAGAAGAGTAATCCAGATACAAGCAGGGTCTTTACAGGCAGGCAGCAAACAGAAGAGTACGCTGAAGAGAAATGCTTAGCGAAGTAGAAGCCGAAGCAATGAGGCAGAGGGAAAGCGTCCCAGAAAGAGTGCAGGCTTTCTGATGTAGATAGGAACCAGCTGAAGAAGAGCGCTTCCATAGGTCAGGTAGACAGAGAGAAAGTCAACACAGGTGCATGGTAGCAAGGCAATTAAAGAGCCTGGAAGCCAGGCAGAGAGAGCAGATCCATGTGCATGAGGGCAAGGCAATCAAGGAGCCTGCAGCCAGAGAAGAAGTACACAGACATGGCTCAAGGCTGAGCCAGTCAAGTGTGTGTGTGTTGCCAGGACCCTGTGCAGCCCGAGGACGCCACTTGCATTAAGGTAGGGGACATGACACCTTCATGCCCACATCTCCCACACATTCCCCCCTCCCAGGTATCTTAAAATCAGCGGCAGCAGCACTCATAGGCTGCCTGCAGCCTGCACTGGGACTTCCTTTCTGAACCTTCTCACCCTTCACAAAACAGGAAGTTGCATCAGAAGGGGCAGGATGGTTCAGAGAGGAAGTCCCAATGCAGGACACAGGCTGTCCATGAAAAGACTGGAGCAGAGATGATTTTGAGGTATGGGGGCCAGGTCTGACAGGGGTGCATATGCAACACATGCATCTTGAATAAATATGCCACTGCCTTGTGGCATTTAGGCACCTACAGTTATAACATGTCTATTGCTGGTAGCACCTAAATGTTGGGAACATCAGTGCGGGGTTACGCTAATAATCTATAATGTAACCTAGGTACCTAGATGCCATAATAAAATAGGCTTTCTCTGCACAGCATCATGGTACCTATAAGAGGGCACCCAGCTATAGAATTGCCCCTCAGAGGCTATAAATGAATGCTAGCATGTATATGCTGAATATACATACAATTGATTAGAATAATGGCATATACTCAAATATGTGTGCACATACACACATAAATGCCAAAAATCTGCCTATGCACTATTCTGTAAACACACATATTTATTGATTGATTGGGATTTATTAACCACCTTTATGAGGAGATTCATCCAAGGTGGTGTACAGTAGATACAGTTTAACATAAAACTTACAATTTTGTTAACAGCATAACAATAGTAAAATATCCAAGAATAAACATAAATACAATAAATGAGGTAAACTTGAAAACAGTAAATTAAAACCTAATAATAGAACTACCATGAAACAATATCAAAAATATACACATTTAACAGCACTGGAATTCAAATACCAGAGCCATAATACAATGTCAGCATAATACCAATGATACATCTAATAAGCATGCAGTAGAACATTCAACTAACAACGATACGATGCTAAAGATTTTCTACTGTAGCATGATATGAATTATTGATTTTGCTGGATCAGATACCAATTGGGACAGAATCAGATAAACTGGTCTGGCTTTAATTTCACATTCACCTTCCACCTGGACTACTGATAACAAAAACTAGCTGGGTGTATACCTAAGTCCATCATCACATTTGCAAACAACAAAACTCTGAAGATGGACAGTAAACACAGAGCCACTCAGACTGAAAAGCCCATCTAATCTGACAAAAGAAGCCCCTCAGACAGACTCTTGTAATCCTGTCAGATGCCTTATGAATGTGTATATCACAGCAGAAGTCCAGACAGAAAGTCTTATGATGTCATTAAACATGGGACCAGTTACCATGCCCCATCTCAAAACCAGATGAAGCCAGTTCTCAGACACCCCATCTGACTTCTGCCTAGGGTCCAGCAAGAAAATATAAAAAGCCTGGAAAATACTCAGCTCTCTCGCTTGGGATCTGGTGCTCTTGGGATCTGGTTCTCTTCACTCTGCCTGCTTCTTCTCTCTGCTGGACTTCACACACACGCTGATGATTTTCTCCAGGCTCCAACTACACTCTGCAAGAAAGACTTCCTTCATCACTCCAACCAGCTACCAACAGACTCTATCAAAGTGAGTTACCATATCCAGCATAATTTATAATTCAGACCTGATATCTTAAGAAGCACATTTCCACTTGTGATAAGATTCTTAAAAACTACCTCTCTCTCTTGTAACATTATTACATTACCTGTATTGTAAATAAACCCTTTTTTAAGTTACATATATGGTCTTTATGTTCTGAGCACATGTCCTTAAACCTTGCAGTGCAGGTTAATGTAATTTAACAAATATAATATTTAATTCTCCTTTTTCTTACATATGCTTATCTTATTACCTTATAGGTAATTGGTGGAGAATAGATATATAATATTTCTTACACTACAATATGACTTACCATACTGCTGAGGGACCAAGAGCAGATATATGATGGGAACAAGATGCGTGGTATAGAGTATGATGGTTAGCTAAACTCAAGGCAAGTTCTTTGTATAGTTAAGCAAGAGATAAGGAACTGATCTAAGTTAAAATGTGTGTAGCAAGGTAGTCCAGGTGCAGAATGAGTGTATAGTCAGTCACCCTATGTATTAAAGGCTTGGGAGAAAAGCCAGGCTTTCACCTGCTTACTGATGTAGAGGTAGTCTCAAGTTATACATAGTCCCTCTTATTTCATATTTACATATCTTATTTACCCCCGGATTATATATATGATTGTCAAATTTCTGTGTGCATCAGAGATGCACGCACAACTAAATTAACTAATAAGCTTGGAAACATCAATAATTGGGTGCTAACAACCAGTTATTGATGTTAATTGACAGTCTTCTTGCACACGCATCTTGCAGCATGATCTATATATATAAAAGGCACCACTGAAGCCTCCAGCCGGAAGTGTGAAGCGCCAGAGATATCCGGTTTCCTCATGAGTGAAGGAAAATCAGAGGGGGGAGGGGTGGAGAGAGATGCCCTCACTCTCTCTGTAACACAAACACAGAACAGCAGGAAATTTAACACTGAAGGACTGAACTCGGAGAGGGAGGGGGAGGGGGCAGGGACACACACACTCCCACATGCACACTCTGAAGAAAACCTTGCTAGCCCCCCCGTTTCATTTGCATCAGAAACGGGGCTTTTTTACTAGTATTCTATAAAGCACAGCACCTAACTTCAATCACGTGTATCTGAAAAGGGGGTGTGACCAGGGGCATGTCAGGGGTGTTCCAGAAAGTTGTGTGCGGATTTACAGAATTCGCCTAAAGCACAGTATTAAGTTTGGTGACTAAAGGTTAGGCACGGGATCCACCCCAAACAGCATTCTATAAAGGGTACGCTCCCTTTATAGAATGGAGCTTAGCACTCAAGTTTTTCGGTGCCAAATTTTCTGCACTATTTATTGAATTCCCTCCATGACACATATTTTATAGGCAGGGTCTGAAAGAAGAGTGAGCAGCTCTAAGGCTGGCATACGTGCTCATGCCTAAATTATAGGCACATTTTTCACCTGTTATCCTAATACTCTAAAGAAAAAGTAGGCTGGCTAAAGAAGATTTGTACACAAACAACACCCCCCCCCCTCCCCGAGGCATAACAGGGCTACAGGAGGAGAGCGATGGTAGAGATATTTTGAACTATTTGAGGACCAACTTAAGAACTGAAAAATTGATTTATGACATTATAAAGAAGTCAGTAGCTTCTTCAAGTCTGACAAAATAGTCTATTTCAGTTGTGAAACGTCCACGTCCACAGTTGAAGAATGCAAACGAAACCCCGAAGAAGGCAGATACTCCTGCACAGCAGCATTTCTCCATCTTCAGCGCCTGGGAAAGTTGTCAAAGCAGTTAATCTGGAACATGATGTATGCTTACCAAATTTTCAGAACAATCAGCATTTGCTCCTCCTTAGTGACACAGCAAGCACTCCCTCTTGCTCCCCTGCCAGAATTTCCCCTAGCTGCCCGGGTTGGGTTTCTTAAATACCCTGTCCTTAATTCTGCAATCAAGGCACCTGAGCATAAGTACTGAGGAGTTTCAGACATCCTCTGCCTAAAGTTTTGTCATGGAGGCACAGTACTGGATAAGGCTGTCCTCTCTGCTAAAAGATCAGTGTCTACCTGGAGCTGGTCTCTATATGATTAGTGATTAATTTTTCCCTCACGCTGGCTATTAATTTATGTGCAGTGCTATTTCCTTTGCACAGAGTGTAGGGTTTATCCACCCTGTCACAAGAGGCAAACCTCAAACAAATCATGAGATAGCACCTGACGAGCTATCACATTACAGAACAAGGAAGAAATCTTACTCCAATGGAACATACAGAAATGACTTACTAGTACTACTAGTTTAGCTTCTCTGAAGTTGTTAGATAAGGAGGATGCAGGTGTGATGAATGGATTGTTCACCAGAATTTCAGCTTGCAATGTTCTACGGCCAGTGATTGTCACCAATGATAATGGTAGTTCTTTGTTTAGAAATTACATGGGTGCCACATCAGCTCTTATATGTTTATATATTATAACTTAGGGAGATGTTGGAACAGTTCTGAAAATACCAGAAGCAAAATGACAAAGTATTTTATTCATTGCCGGCATTAGTAATCACATGAGCTATTAGTGCTACCTATTTTGTAGGCAACAAGGGATCACATGCTAATCTTGCACTAATCAGTTAGTCTTTGGCAATGTAGATGCACTAACTAATTAGTGCAGAAACACCCACTCTCCCCCTCCCCCCCCCCCCCCCCCCAAACATGCCTCCTCCCAGGAAAATTAAAAATTATATTTTAGCGCATAGTTTGCATATGCATTGACCACAGGATGCCTCAGCACGTCCTATGGTAAGTTCTTTTGAGATACAGTAAGCACACACTAAGTGCCAGAGCCGGATTAAAGCATAGGCAAACTAGGCAAAAGTTTAGTGAGGCCCTCTCAGATGTACTCAGGAGTCAGGAGCCTAGGATGGCCAACTCTGGATTTTTTTTCAAGCTCTTCAAGCTAAAGGGTCTGGATATTTTTCAGCTCTCTATAGCTGCACTGTGTAGTCCGGACCAGCTTCCCAAGCTGCTCTGACACCAGCATCAGTTCTTGGTTTAATTTTCCACAGGTGCTTCCTTGCTCCAGAACCAGCTTCTCTGTTACTTATATTCAGATGCACACTCTGTGACTTATTATGTAAACTCCCCAGCTTGCCAATCACTTTCTCTCACTCAACCTACTGTTCATGTCCACACACTGTGCTTCCTCTTAGCCAGGTGCCCTCTGCAGCTCAATCAAGCTTCCAGCTTGTCAGAACTCTTCCATTTGTGGTTTAAAGCCACAACACACCAGTGGTGTACTAAGGGTGGGGCTGTGGGGGCGGTCCGCCCCGGGTGTCAGCAAGTGGGGGGGTGCTCTGCTGGCGCCGCAATCCCCATCTGCCTACCAGCTCCGTCGACAGACGACCCTCTTCTCCTGCCACCCGGCACCCAGCCTTTAAAAAAAATCTGTGAAGCAGCGGCGCAGCGCCTCACATCTGCTCTGCGTGTAAAAGAAGCAAATCGCCTCGTCGCATCAGCTCTTCCCTCATGGTGTCCTGCCCTCTGATGTAACTTCCTATTTCCACGAGGGCGGAACACCGTGAGGGAAGAGTCGACGCGATGAGGCGATTTGTTTCTTTTACATGCAGGGCAGACACGAAGCGCTGAGCCACCGCTTCACAGAGTTTTTTTAAAGACTGGGTGCCAGGTGGCAGGAGAAGAGGGTCGTCTGTTGACGGAGCTGGTAGGCAGATGGGGACTGGGTCGGGGAGGAGGGGCTCAGATGGGAGAAGGGGCCTGGAACTGGGGTCTGAGAAGGGGGCAGGAGAATGGGGCCGTGCCTGGGTCAGGTGGGAGAATGGGTCTGGGGCTGAAAAGGGGGGGTCCTAATGCAAGGCATGTGGATGAAGGGGACTGGAACTGGGGGCTGAAAAGGAGGGTAGGTGGGATAAGGGGGCTAGTACTGGAACTGGGGGCTGAAAAGGGGTAGGGGCTGAAACTGTGGGGACAGGGAGAAGTGGCTGTGGCTGAAGCTTGGGACTGGTGGGAGAAAAAGGCTGGGGTTGAAACTAGGGACTGTCACTGGGGGCTGAAAAGGTGACAGGGAGAAGTGGCTGGGGGCTGAAGCTCGGGACTGGTGGGAGAAAAGGGCTGGGTCTGAAACTGGGGACTGGTGGGATAGTGGGGCTGAAAAGAGGGGACAGGTGGGAGATGTGGGCTGGGGCTGGAACTAGGGGCAGGTGGGATAATAGGGCTGGAACTAGAGGCTGAAAAGAGGGGGCAGAGAGAGAGAGAGGACAGATCCTGGATGGATGGGAGGGGGAGGGCAAATTGTGGATTGAAGGGGCAGATAGAAAGGGCAGACAGTGGATGGAAGGGATAAAAAGGGCAGACAATGGATGGAAGGGGGAGGAGAGAGGGCAGACTGGCAGATAGTGGATGGAAGCGGCAGAGATAGAGGGCAGATGTGGATGGAAGGGAGAGAGAGGGCAGACACTGGATGGAGGGAACAGCAGAGAGGGCAGACACTGGATGGCAGAGAGAGAGAGCGAAGACAGATGCTAGATGGAAGGAAGACAGTGAAAAGAAGATGAGGAAAGCAGAAACCAGAGACAAGCTGTAAATAAAATACAGTGCGCTCCATTTTAGTGCACGTCGGATAAGCGCATGCTCTGCTTAACTGCATGCCGTACTTCGGTCCTGTTTTTGGCACCATCAATTTCTATGGGGACAAACTTCGGTTTAGCGCACCACTGATAAGTGCAAGATTCGCTTATGCATGGTTCGAGACCGCTCCTCTGCAGGAAAGACTCCACATAAGCGTGCACACGGAATATGGAAGCTGATTGGCACGTGACAACCAACAAGATTTCAAATTTACCGCCCCTTTAACTGCCACAGGCAGAATAAGCGAAAGAATGTTGTTAAAGCATACACCGGGGTCGTCGTCGCGGCGGAACTGTAAGACTTTAACACTGGCTGAATGAATAGAAGTTCTTAAAAAATTAGAAAACGAACAAAGTCAAGCATCTATTGCTAAAGAATATGGTGTCAATCCCAGTGAAATTTCACGTGTCTTGAAGCAGAAAGACCAGCTTCTGGAAGACTGGCAAAACAATACAAATCCACAACAGAAACGAAAACGGGTGGGAAAAGCTGAGGAAGTAGAAGATGCTCTTCTTCGGTGGTTTTCTCGAGGAGTGGACAGTTTCCTGTCAGTGGTCCACTGCTTATGGAGAAAGCTAACCAGCTAGCTGAAAGTCTTGGACTAACTGAATTCAAAGCCACTGTTGGATGGTTGGAAAGATGGAAGGAGAGGAACAACATAAAATTCAAGAAACAGCATGGTGAGAAACAAGACGCCGATGACTTTGGTGCTGAAAATTGGGTTGTTTCAGTTCTTCCTACCATCTTGAACGAGTTTGCACCTTGTGACATTTTCAATGCTGACAAAAACGGTCTTTACTGGCGGGCGATTCCTGATGGAACACTTGCATTCAAACATGCCGAAAATACTGGAGGTAAAACGTCAAAGGACTGACTGACAATCCTCCTTTGCTGCAATATGGATGGGAGTGAGAAGTTGGAACCCCTCGTCATTGGAAAGAGCAAACAGCCCCGTTGCTTCAAGAAAGTTAAGCGACTTCCTGTGTCATACGAGGCTAACACAAATTCATGGATGACTGGGGAAATTTGGAAGGAGTAGCTAAAGAAGTTAGACACTAGAATGCGGGCACAAAAGCGTCAAATTTTGTTGCTTTGTGATAATTGTGCTGCACACCGGGATGATGTCAGGCTGTCTAACGTCAAGGTGGTCTTCTTGCCGCCAAACACTACCTCTCTGATCCAACCTATGGATCAGGGCATAATAGCCAATTTCAAACAACATTATCGGGCTCTTGTGCTACGTGGTCTGATGAGCGTTATGGATGACCAAACTGGCAAGGATAAACGTGCTGTTGAACTGGCTCGTAATCTATCACTGTTGGATTCCCTACATATGCAGAAAGAAGCCTGGAATCATGTTACACAGGCAACCATTGTGAACTGCTACAAGCGGGCAAGCTTTGTTAAGGATGTGGAGAGGGACGAAACAGATGCAGCTGTTGCAAACGCATCAGATGAACAGGTTATTGACATCCCAGCCAGTGTTACTGAAGAGGAGTTTCATCGCTATGTAGCTGTTGATTACGATCTACAAACAGCTGACGCAGGGGCGTAGCTACGGGTGGGCCTCAGCTAAGGCCCACCCAGTTTCTGTGACCGCCAATCACAGCTGCAATCAGTCACATCACGTACGGACATGCAAGGCAGCCTCTGGGAGTCAGTCCAGGAAACAAGCAGCAGCACAGCAGCAGCTCTCCTGCAGCACCGATCTTTACTGGGAGTGTGTCAGCGTTTGGAGTCAGGCATTGGGGCGGGTCAGCGGGGACCTGCTTCGGTGGATGACGTGGTTGCGGCGCCGCATACCTCAGGATCTGCCATGCCATCCCCAGCTCGCGTCACGGTCAATTCTGCAGTGCTGCTCATTGCATGTGATGATGGTGATGCCTGCCTAGTGACCCTGCAGCCCGCGTCAACCGGTCTCCCTCCAAGCCATCGTAGTCATAGGTAAGCACAGCATTGAGCTCCAGGACTCAACGCGGGCTGGTGAAAACCTGCTGCAAGGGGCAAAATCGGAGAGTTTAGCTGTTGAGCAGTGCTGGAGAAATCGGGTTCACTGTAATCAGCTTGGTGATCTTGGGCCTCCTTTCCAGGCAGCACTTTGCACCAGGTGATCTTGGGCCTCATGGTGGGGGGGCAGTAGACCTCTGCAGGGAAGCTCAAACGCAGGTAAAAGTTGTTTTGTGTAATGCTGATGGGTTTCTGAGTGGGGGTGGGCTCTGTCTGCATTGCCCAGGTTAAAAAGTAAAGTTTTGTATTTCATTCATGGTGAGTTTTTGGGTGGAGATGGGCTCTGAAGTACCTAGGATGTTTAAAAAAAAGTGTTTAATGCTAGCGTGCTTCTATGTGGGGGAGGGGGAGGGAAGGGCAGGGCTGATGCCAGACTATGGGGTGGGGGGGGGGAGGTCAGGGCTGATGCCAGGGTAAGGGGGTAGGGGATAAGGGGATAGGGTAGGGCTGGCACTAGTTACAGGGAGGGGTGGGGGTAGGAAAGGTTAGGGCTGATGCTGAGTTATATGGATGGAGGAGTAAAGAAGGGAAGGGTAGTGCTGAGCTATAGGGAGGGATGGGGGAGTAGGGAAGGGTAAGGCTGATTTTGGGCTACAGGAATAGATTGGAGGGGATAGGAAGGGAAGGGTAGGGTAGGGCTGATGCCGGGCTATGGGGATGGATGGGAAGGGGGGAAGGGTAGGGCTGATGTTAGGCTACAGGGATGAATGGAGGGGGGGAGTAGGGACAATTTCAAATTTTTGGCCCTTTATTTTGTAATTGATCAGGGTTGATTTGTGTTCTGCATGTGACTGAGGTGAGAGATTCTGCTGGCATGTGGTTAGTGTCAGGATCTATATCTCAGTCCAGGGGCATAGCTACGGGTGGGCCTGGATGGGCCCAGGCCCACCCAGTTTTGTCTCAGGCCCATCCTCACCTTCTCCCACCCCCGCCGTAGCGCTGCCTCCTCTCCTGCACTTCACGGTCTCTGTCTCCCACCCTCGCAGCAGCGCTTGCAATTTGCTATCAGCGCTGCCTGCCTGACAGCTGACAGACGCGGCGTGACGTCCTCCTGCTCCGGGGCCTTCCCTCTGCTGCGTTGATTCAACTTCCTGTTTACGCAGGGCGGAATGCACGTGGCAGAGGGAAGGTCCCGGAGCAGGACGTCATCGCGCCGCATCTGTAAGATGTCAGGCAGGCAGCGCTGATAGCAAATTGCAAGCGCTGCCATGAGGGTGGGAGACAGAGACCGTGAAGTGCAGGAGAGGAGGCAGCGCTACGGTGGGGGTGGGAGAAGGTGAGTGGAGGCAGCGCCGATAACTTTAAATGTGCTGGACAGACGCGTGTGTGGGGAGGGGGGGTTGTAGTGCCCACCCATCCAACCCGTTGGCCCACCCAAAAATTGCCTTCTGGCTACGCCACTGTCTCAGTCTGACTTGTCTGGCGCTGTTGTGTATATTCACTGCTTCCTTTTTAAAGATACTGTCATTGGTATTTGTGAGTTCAGAATTGTTGTTGTTTAGGTTTGCAGCATAGACTCTGAGAAGCTTCTTCGCAGGATTTAGTGTTACTTCACTAAGTATCTGGCAGTGAAGGAATTTTGTGTTACTATTATTGAGGTACTCCCAGAATTTGAATATATTTTTCCTATAGAAAGCTGTAAGAAGAAACGTTTTGTATGCTACAGATTCCACAATAGGTGGGGAAAAAAAATCTTGATGTTGACAGTGTAATTTTGCTTATTTCATCAGTGAGAAATCTGGGCTTTGCTTCATGCAGTTTTTGATGTGTTGGTGTAGACAAAGGTTAAGATTTGTGAAAAATGTAAATTTATTAACGTGTTTAAATGAATTGATATTGAAAAGAAAGTAAATTCTGTCAAGAGCAGTTTATATTTCCCTTGCGTCCCTTTTAAAAAAATGTAAATAAATTATATTTTGGCTTTTTTTAGTTCTGCCACAGACTGCACATTTCAGTGTGCCATCAACATGAACATTTGCTATAAAGCAAAGTTTGAAGGATATGTGCCATTGCTATAATTATTTTGCAGGGTATTTTCATTATAATAGACTGGTCAAGTTTAAGTTATGGGATAATGTAACTATATATTAAAATGTCAGTGTTTCCATTAAGTATGTATGTGGTTTATGTTGATGCAGGACAGTTGGGCAGATTATTTATTTAGAAATCCGTCATCAAGTGTACTCTAAGGCATTATTTAGTACTATCCCAAGAAACATACCTATATACAGACCCCCTGATATTCAGTGTTAAACCCAGATATTCACTTCCAGCCATTTCCGGTGTCTGGCATAGAATATCCAGTTTCATTTTTTACTGTGGCAACTTAACTGGTTAAGTCAATATTCAGTGCTAACCCATTAAGTGCTTAGCGATTAAAGATAGGCCTGCTATTTATGCGGCCTAATTTAACTGCTAAACATACTTGGTTTGGCACTGAATACCTGTGCCTAGCCAGCTATGTTGCATGATATAGCCAGTTAGTGGCTAGCTGCTAAACGTGGATATTCAGCAGGAGATGACATGAATAGCCATGGTTATGTGCTAAAATGCTATTTAACTGGCCAGGAGCCGTTCCTGGCTGGTTAAATAATTTTGAATATCAGGCCCATAGTGCCCACCCATATTAGCTCTGGGCCCACCCAAAATGTCAGGTCTGGCTAAGCCACTGAGCTGACGACAGCACTGATGTCAAGATATGCGCCTACACGCAGACAACAACGGCAGCCACACTGAACCCGCAAAAAGGTGGGAAAATGTGGGATACAAATGCAATAAATAAATAAATGATGAAACAGATGATGAAATGAGCAGCCAGGCACATGCTGATGAAATTCAACAACCTCCTCTTGTCACTTTTGCAAGAGCGCTGGAAAGTCTCAACACCGTGCGGGCCTATCTGGAGGCCACTGTATCAGGTAGCTAGGGTGTGACATTTGTCAACCCTCTGTCTGCATTTGGCTTATCTCTCCTATCCTTCTCTGCTAGCCCTGCTAACTGTGGTACCTCACCTGTCTCCTTCCACTACTCCTCCACTTCTGCTGTGCAGTCCATTCCCTTTGTGATTCTCTCTGCTGATGTGTATGTGTCCAACTCTAGCCATTGTACTGTTGGAGGTGAGGTTTCCTTTGGGCATCCTGAAATGCTATTTCCAAGCCTGGATCAAGGCTACCCTGCAACCTCTGTGTGAGGTACTCCATATATAAACAGTAACCATGTAGGCTGGGATTGTGGAAATTGTGGTAATGTCAAGTGCACCTGTATTGTACCTAGTTGCCACCTATAAGTGGTGAGGGCTGAAATTATTTTCTGTCACCTATTGTAGAAAAAGAGCCATTTCTTAGTCTCCTAGTTGAAAGGTGCACCAGAGTGTTCATTCAAGATGTGGGAGAAAATTTTCTCATTGGATGAGGTGCTTGCCCAAAGGGTCATGACTGTGTCTGTAATTGCTTATGGTGCATCTAGCTTGTGCAGTCTCTGTGTAATAGAGAGGAAATGCTGGTCTGTAAACATAAGCCAGGCTGCTGTAACATGTTGAGGACAGCTCAGAGAGTGATATGCAAATCCCCACTTTGTGATAACATGGCCCTTGATTTTCATACTACACAACTCCTCCCAGGCCCTAAAAGTTTGTCATCGCTGCTTTGGCCAAATGTTAGTCACCTAACAGCTGGGCTACATGTTTGACACCACAAAAAGGGGCAGTCAGAGAAGTGTAGTGCTTAGAGCACTGTCTATGACATCCTGTGATGCTAGCTGCCTGACAGTTTGGATCATATACACAGCCAAAGACATTACAGATTAACATCTGACTAGTGTGAAAGGTTCCTGCATGTTACCTGCGTTGCACATTAGTAGATTCAGTGTTACAACCACAGGCGTTGGCAGATTTTTCACAACCGTACTTAATTTTTCACAAGAAGACTCAACAGTTTGGTATTTTCAGGACCCGATAGGTGTCTGATGTCACTAGGTATGACAGATGCCTGTTCTGTGAGGCTTTCTTATGTGTCTCCTGGACCATTGTCTGGTGTGACCATTACAATATATTAATGTCTGGTATAGGCATTGACACCCTAGAATTTGTATGGCCTCCATTTTAGCTGCTACACCTAAATGATACATCATATATATCATTTTGGGGGCAGCCTGCTGACTCTTGTGGATGTCAAACTCTGATGTTAGTGAAGATTTGCCCAGCATAGTTATGTTTTAGCTCTCTTTCTGTTTGTTGCTTATATAGAACATCCATGCTGTGCCTGTAAAGAGATGTCACCACAGCACACACAGTCTGCAGACTCATCCAGGTAGTAGGCATATGTATTGTCGTGAGCTTAAACATATTTTGGAGTAATGCTCCAGCACACTGGTGTAGGAAGCTGAATGCACACATACAGCAATGTTTGCCTTGATAGAATGCCATATTTGTGATTACAACCAAGTATCAGACTTGCAGGCTCAGGGGCCCGCAGGCAGATGTAACTGTTGGCCTGGATTCATACAAGCTTCACTACCAATTTCACACCTATTGCCTTATTCACACTTTGCAGACCAAAGCACAGATAGTGCCTATATGAGTTTTACCAGAGCCAAGAGAAGACACATATAGCTTGAGTACCATGTTAAGATTTTAATAGTCCAGTAGGACTATATTATAGTTGGAAGGTTTTCACTAATGTTGGGACACAGTAGAGTATGTTATATCAATTTGGGACTTGACTAGCTTAACAATTATCTGTAGATAGTTTGTTAACTCTTTTTCTTTTATTGCACAACTCATGCAACATATTCTAAACAAAATATGAGGTTAGCATCTTGACCCAGGAAGCAGTAGGGGTGGTTGAGCATCTCAATCATAGAACTTCTCTGTGGTATTTTTATATTTTATAAACCACACTATAATGCTCTAATAACTATTCAAAAATAACTTTAAATGTGAAAAACACTCACTTCTACCTCTTGTTCCACTTATCCTCTATCACTTCACTCTACCCTCTAAGGACTTCCGTGAAGAAAGAGATTATGGCCTTAACCCTAGTCCCTGAGGAAATTGTTTGGCGGTTTCAGGGGAAGGCGTCCTTTGGAGGAAGAAGAAAGAAACTTTTAGTCTGGCTTTATTTCCAGCGAGACATGTTTGAAGCTAAGTACATTGTGTTTCACGTTTTATTGTTTGTATGAAAGGTTTAAGTACACTTATAGCACTTGGGTGATGGGGTATGAATTGCATATAGAAAAATACCCTCCCAAAAAAAGTTATATGAGTGACCCGATGAAAGAAGTGCTATACCACTGATTGGCGGCTTCATTGTCTGCACTTACAGTGGGTTATATATCTGAGGGTACTAAAAAAAAAAAAAAAAAACATAAAAAAAAAATGTGTACTTGCAAACGTGAACACAATAAAGTATTTGTACTATAGTTTTTTTAGTAGCCTGAGTCCTGGTTTCTACAATACCAATAAGGGTCTAAGCATCAAAAAGAGGCACTTATCATATTTTTTTTTGTTACATTTGTACCCCGTGCTTTCCCACTCATGGCAGGCTCAATGTGGCTTACCGCTTTCCCACTCATGGCAGGCTCAATGTGGCTTACCGGGAATTGAACTCAGTTCCTCAGTTCCCCAGGACCAAAGTCCACCACCCTAACCACTAGGCCACTCCTCCTGTCGTTTAGCATCGATTGGCTGTCCTTTCAGCTACAATCAACTGCTCTCTCATGCTTGTGCTTGCCCATCCATCCACCTCATGGCAACATCTTTATGTTCTCTCCTTTAATCATTTATTATTAAAGGAGAGAACATAAAGATATTGCCATAAGGTGGATGGATGGGCAAGCACAAGCATGAGAGAGCAGTTGATTGTGAGCCCTCCTGGGACAGGGAAATAACGTATCTGTATCACTTGATCCTCTTTGATAATAACATCACTTTGTATCTGTTTTTCATCGAAGGCGACTAACGCCTCATGGTACTATGTAAGCCACATTGAGCCTGCAAATAGGTGGGAAAATGTGGGGTACAAATGTAACAAATAAACAAATAAATAAATTGTAGCTGAAAGGAGAGCCAATCGATGCTAAACGACAGAATATGATAAGTGCCTCTTTTTGATGCTTAGACCCTTATTGGGTCATTTTTTGATATTAAAGTGATATAGGATAAGTGGAACAAGAGGTAGAAGTGAGTGTTTTTCACATTTAAAGTTATTTTTGAATAGTTATTAGAGCACTACAGTGTGGTTTATAAAATATAATTATACCTCAGAGAGGTTCTATGATTGAGATGCTCAACCACCCCTAGAGACTAATAATACAAGGAGTTTAAAGTCTCGTTTGGGTGAGTTAATACTCTGAGAACTCTCCATAAACAAAAATAAAAGCAAACGCCTTAGCTTTTTTTGTATGTGTAATCACCCTTCTACTTGTGTGTGTATCCACTTTAGGAACCTCTGGTTTATATTTTGTTAATAGTAATGTTTTATCAGGGAGTTATTTTGGGATCTATTGTTTTTTGAGCTGGTTAACCACTTATTTCAGCATAATACCAGGGAAGGGTTGTTGGGTGGGGTGGCAGACAAGTATACTGGTTGTTTGTGGTGGCACATGTAAAATTTTAAATTAATGGGCTTACGTTTTAAGGCACAAAGGTTCCGCAGGGCAGCCTTCATCAGGTCGGGTTGTTTCCACCAGAACTCCTGGGCCTTTTTTTTTTCAGATTCTTGAGCTGCCATAGGAAAAGCACACACTGTAGTACTGTACATCCTTCACACGTATAGCATGTCATCATAACACAATGTTCCCCCTTATTACTGATTCCTCTGTTGTACCTCCACATTTGTCACTAGTTTCCAGGGTATGAACATGAAACCGTATTTCCCACAAACACATATGTGACACCTGTCAACTAACTATGCACCCACTAGCAGACATACGGCAGCTACCACCTCCACACGCATGTATCAGTGCCGTGTATGGTGGATGCAGTCATGCCTTCCACACCATCATTCTGTGCCCAACATGATCATAGTAGCCGAATGTTTTACCTAGGTAGGGTGATGCTCCTGAGGTTTGTGTGTATGGGAACTCATGTGTATACATGCCCCTCAGGTGCGTGAGGCAAAGTGTATCAAACAACTTTGCAGCACATTCACAGACCAAGGTTCATAACACCTGTGTATTTCATGTGCTATATGAAGAATAGCCTGGCTGGTGAAGTGAAAGGAAGGAAATGCTGCTCCAATGTAGGATGTCTGTCGCCCCAGCAGACTCAGTGATAGATGTCTGCATATGTAGGGTGTTACAAGCTGATACCTAGATACCTTCAATCAGTGGGCCCTGTATATTCAGTTGGCACCTCTGCATGTGTCAAACCTGTGAGTTCTTGTACCAAGTAGAGCGCTGCTGAGCTCGGTACTCAGACCAGGTTCTGCTTGGCGGCCGGACAACCCCGGGTTTCACCTGCGTTGACCGCCATTCCCCAGAGGTTGAGCCCCTAGGTGCGGGCGGCCTGCAGGGCTTACAAGATGGAGCAAGAAGCGGGGTGATGAACGTGATGGCCAGACAGGCAGCAGGCAAGAGAGTGATCCAGGTACAGGCAGAGTCAGTAGGCAGGCAGCAGATACGAGAGTAATCCAGGTACAGGCAGAGTCAGTAGGCAGGCAGCAGACACAAAAGTAATCCAGGTACAGGCAAGGTCAGTAGGCAGGCAGCAGACACAAGAGTAATCCAGGTACAGGCAGAGTCAGTAACGAAGAACAAAGTAGAGGAGAAGCACACTACTGAGCAAGTAACACCTACCAAAGTAGAAGCCGAAGCAAGGAGCCTAGGGAGAGCTCAGCTGATAAAGTGCTGGCGTCTGACATCAGCAGGGAGAAGGGACACAGCCATAGGACAAGAGCAGGGGAAGGAGGAACCGGAAGACCAATAGGAGAGAAGCAAGGGAAGCCAGGCAGAGGAAGAGCAGACCCAGGTAGGTGGAAGCAAAGCAATCAAGGAGCCTGCAGCCAGAGAAGAACTACACACACATGACTCAGAGCTGTGCCAGTCAAGTGTGCGTGTCGACGGGACCCTGCGCAGCCCAAGGGCGCCACTTGCATTGAGGTAGGGGACATGACAGCATGGCTGTGATCTCCAGTTCGCAGTCACAGCAGCTATGTGGTAATCATGGAGTGGCAGTGTCAGGGATACCTTGCTACAGTAACAGTTATACTCTGAGAATGGGATAACATACACACTCACACTAACACCTATAAGTGGTTGTAGGTAGCATCAGCATGGCATACATAGCTTGTGTGAAACATGAATCTTTGAACTCGGACACCAAATCACCACACCATGGATCACATAATACAAAATTGACACTGAATGTAGTATTTCCCAGAGTTGAGGAAATGGCCATCTAACCAAACAAGTATACCCAGTAGATGAGACTATGGGGCCCTTGGCACACTAGGCCCTACAAGAATTTACCACGTGGTGAAAGGATAGTACTGTATGATGCACTAAGACTTTCCATGGTACTTTTCCTGGCAGGATGTGACACTCCCATGTTCAGAAAGTTATCTGGGTAACCACACGAGGGGTACCTGGGCGCTAAGAGTAAACATACTAGCCCTAATCGGGGGCCACGCCTACAGTACCACATGACAACCAAAGAGCACAGCACAAGAGTAGGCTAGGGGCCCTTACCAGTTCCTACATAGGTGTCCATGAGGACTTCCAGCAGTAATGTCCACAAACTAATGTGGAAATAAGCACAAGGCCAGAATCACAAACCCTACATGACCATTTGTGCACTGTGATACTCAATGGTGGGATCCCATGGCCAACCCACACGCTCATCACAGCCCCAGCCACTTTCTGGCACACCTTATCAGTCAGTGCCTTCCTTGTTGAGATGTATTTCTAAACTAAGGTATATTTGTGACATGGAAAGATTGACTGCAATTAAGAGATGAATCCAAGCGAGATGGGAAGATGTTTGGGTCCCTTTTATACAGGCTTGCTCTGTGTAATGATAAGGGAGGGGGGAGAGGGCTAGGGGGGAAGGGAGAGGGGGAGGGGGAAAAAAGACCAGGGGAATTTGAATTTGGACGACATAAAGCTGTTGGTGAAATAGTGTCCTCATCCACCGGGGAAGGGAGGGGGTTAAGAGGGAGGGGTATAACTTCGGGTCTGTTGTAAAAGTTATGAATATTGTCTTACTGTATAGTGATCTTATTTCAAACAAAAACACGGAAGAATGGTTATTCTAGTTCAGTCTGTTGGAGTGGTCGGTCACTGAGTTCTGGTTTAGCTAACTATGTGTTTGCTGTTATTGTTGGATAAATGTGCTTGATCTCTCAATAAAATTCTTCTACAAGTAAAAGAAAAAAAGACATCACAGTGTGTTGTACGTCTACTGGTGGTGCCATCTGGTGGCAATAATACGATGAGATGTTGATGACATGACCTTCGCATAATAATGTTATATCTGAGTATTGTAAAAATCAGAACAAATAATGTTTTGCCTTAGGGGACTGTTGTTCCGTGTTGTACTGAAACCTTAGTCATTCCCTGCTGTGGCTACTTGGAAGAGACAGATAAATCCTTCCCCACCCCATCAATTGGGATTTTTACACATGGCCCTAACATTAGTTTTCCCTGGCAAACACATACAACTGCACCCTATTATTTGGAGCATGCACAGTATTTATTTATTTGTTACATTTATATCCCACATTTTCCCACCTATTTGTAGGCTCAATGTGGTTTACATAATACCGGAGAGCCGTTACAGACTCCGGTGTAAACAAATACAAAGTGATGTTGTGGTAAGATAAAGTTCATGTGGCACAGCCACACTAGGGAATCGTACAACGGAAGAGTTTTGTTATGTCCATTACGTTCTTTAGTTTTGTTGTGTTGCAGAGATCAGGCATTTATGTTGGATCGGTAGGGTATGCCTTTTTAAACAGGTTAGTTTTTAGTGATTTCCGAAAGTTTAGGTGGTCGTTCGTAGTTTTCAAGGCTTTTGGTAATACGTTCCACAGTTGTGTGCTTATGTAGGAAAAACTGAACGCGTAAGTTGATTTGTATTTGAGTCGTTTGCAGCTTGGGTAGTGCAGATTTAGGTACATTTGTGTTGATTCGGATGTGTTTCTAGTTGGTAGGTCGATCAATTCTGTATAAATTCACAACTACAGCTGTAGAGCTTGACTTACCTCACACCTGCATTGTGCCGTATTATTACATTCCTCATGAATCCAGGACCACCTCCACTGATATACTTCAGGGCCATACTTAGTAGATGACCCTGGGAAGAGGATAGCCTGGTGGTAGCATGTGAGGCTGGCCAGCAGACAAAGATCTGACTTGCGGAAGTGAGATTTTCTGCTTTTGGGTACCATGCTCCTGCAGAAAAGCAGTAGTACATTACTGGTGCCGAAGTGATGCATGCACCACTTGTGTACATACAGATGTATGTGTGTGTGTGTTTGCACATAATTACTGACTGTGTGCCCCCCATACCCTTCCCAGGCAATGAAGCAATGTGACTTCATTTGATTTCCTTTGTCGTACTCAAGTTCAGTGGCTCACAATTGATGTTTTCATCCCTGAAGCAACAGGTGTCCCAAGATCACATGAAGCTGCAGTAAAAATCATACCCATGATACTAAGCTCCAAGCCCACAGCACAAGCCATTAGGCCACTCCTCCACTTCAAGGTACCTGTTCCTAGTGAGCTGTCCAACACTGCTGGATGTTGCCCAAACACATACTGCAGGATAATAGCACTTGCAGCATTGATTCCTACATCCTTATGCTTCTGCCAGGGTTGTGGAGGGGGATGAAGTGCTAGCTGGGTCTTACACAGGTGGGTCATTGTACAGCCTTATGTGGCTCTCTGTATACACTGTCTTCTGTAGTGTTTTGTACTGACATAGATGTATTTGTTTAGGCACCTAGTTGCAAGAAATGTGGTCAGCCACTGAACTCATATACATGCATGAGATATCAGACCTCCCAACATCTTTCCCACTGAGTAATATATACTAGGTACTTGTTAGGGGTCTTTAAAAGACTGAGGCAAACAGACCACTGCATAGTATGGAAGCATCCATCCTATTCAAGTCTGTACAGTTATGTCTCAGTGGCCACAGACAAACACGTGTCTGTACAAAACAGCAGGGAACTAAGTGCATCTCTCCCCTACCCACTCTCTCCCACCTTCAGCATTGAAGAACCACATTTAGATGACACAGTACCTTGTGAGGAAAGATAGGACACTGTTAAGGTGTTGTCAGCACCTTAGAGGCATCAACAGACACACCAACAGGCATACAGGCTTCCTAAAGGAAGGCTAGCATGGGTTATTTAAATATGGTATGGGTAAGGGGGGGGAGGGGGGAAAGTACAGTAAAAGTTTGATGACATGTTGTCCAAATGTTTTGTCAAGGACTGACTAATTTTGTATTTTGTACATGTTTCTTGTTACTTATATGTTGCAAATTGTGCCATCAATAAAAAAGTTAAACTATAAGTAGGGAAGGTAGCTAAGCTGGCAACTTACCCATTCCAGGAGGGATACTTTGGTCGGTCCTCGTTATAATTCAAACACAGTATAGTATTTGTAGTTCCCTGATTCTACCCATTGAAATGAATACTCCAAGTCCCAAAATACACCAGGATGAAGTTGGCAGAAATCCAGGACTGGGCAAAATGTCTCCCTTCTGGAATGAGTAGCTTGGCAGCTCTAACATGAGTATTTTCCACAAGACACATCACTCTTTGACATTGGACTCAATGTTTGAACCACATTATCCAGCTTTTGTATAAGATGCCCGAAAGGCTGGGATGTGACAGTTGTGCAACAGATGAGAATGATATCTGGTATGTATGTTGCAACCAACAAGTTGGCCCCACAAATACCAGTTAATGCTCCTACTCCCTAGTAGACGCATTGGTAACCTCAGAGAGGTCAGCCAACAATCAACGCAAAACACACAAATATATCCTCTACATATGATGAAGGTCTCCAGTTGAAGGCATTGTGTTTTTTGTCCCAAGCAACCACATACAGAGAAAGAAGCAACGATTTCATAATCTGGACATGTCACATAGCCCCCACTCATCAAGTAATGTAGGAAGAAATGCATACCAATGAGGACACTGATTTCAAAAAATCCAGAAATACCATATTGGTAACTAAGTATGTTACATGTTCCTCTTGTCACGGTCTCAGGCTCTCAGGCACTGGAGCAACATGAGCCCTTGGACCACTGCCAACAAGCGGCAGCAGTAGGCAAGACCCCAACCAGGACTGGGTAACAAGCAAGGCAGGAGAAGCTGTAGACTGGCAAAGCTGGAACAACTGAACTGGAACCACAGGACTGGAACTACAGCAGTAGGCAAGAAGGGAATAAGCAGAACAAAGAAGCTGGTCTTCACCTGCGCTTGACCACCATCCCCCAGGGGTTGAGCCCCCAGGTGCAGGTGGTCGGCAGGACTTACTGGACTGAGCCTGCAGACAGACTGGACCAACAGGATTCTCACACCGGACACAGGACTCTAAACAAGCTTGACTAAAACAGGGTTCAGGATTAGGGTTCTCAGAGAGGAGGGAAAGGAAGCCAAAAGCAGACAGGGTTGGAATCAAAACAGAGGTGCCCACAGGCACGCAGACAAGACAAGGCTGAAGCGCAAATAGCTGACCAACACAGACAGAGAACAGAGCAAGGGTTGAAGCTCCAGTAGCTGACCAACACAGAGAGAACAGAGCAAGGGCTGAAGCTCCAGTAGCTGACCAACACAGACAGAGAACAGAGCAAGGGCTGAAGCTCCAGTAGCTGACCAACACAGACAGAGAACAGAGCAAGGGCTGAAGCTCCAGTAGCTGACAAACACAGACAGAGAGCAGAGCAAGGGCTGAAGCTCCAGTATCTGACAAACACAGACAGAGAACAGAACAGAACTCTAAACAAGAGCAAACAGAAGTGCCACAGGCACACCAACTAGAAGCAAGGCAGAAATGCAAACTGCATACAAACTACCCTCGACCTTTGGAGATGCAAAGGCCCTGAATGGAAGAACACCACTTCCTTATCAAGGCCCTGACTGATGATGTCACAACTACAGGACACAGGCAGAAAGCATACTGAAGCACAGAGAGGCTAAACACACACAGGTGCAGTATAGTGGAGCAATTAGAGCCATGCTGGAAGCAGCCAGCACACAGAGACAGAGCTAACTCAGGAAGAACAGACAGAAGCAGGGCCGTGCCGATGCGGTCAGCGGGGTAAGCGCCGCAGGGGGGCGCCCACCTCTGGAGGGCGCCGCCGCGGTGCTTACTCTCGCCCCGCGAGGCCTTTAAATCTTTTACCTGGTCGCAGCAGCGTCAGTGAAAGCGCTGCTGACGTCTCCCTTCCCTTGCACTCATTGGTTCTCTGTGTCCCGCCTTCTTCTGACGTCAGAAAGAAGGCGGACACAGACCAAGAGCGCGAAGGGAAGGTAGATGTCGGCAGCGCTCCGCTTTCACTGACGCTCATAGGCGCCCCGTATAAGAGGCTTGGGGAGGCTTAGTGACCTTTCCCGCCCATGCTGCATTGCCTCCCCCCCCAAACGTAGCCACTTTCCCTCGAGGCCCGCTCATCCAGACCTGCCAAGTCCGGAGTCTCCCGCACTCCCGAGTCTGGGCCGGCAAAGTGGGAATTAAAGTCTCCTCTTCAGCGCGAGTCGCGCGATAAAACAACAAAAAAAAAGAAGCAAGAGCGGGGCCGTGGCAGCCTTCAAGCATGGGCTGTCTGCGCTGCAGCCGCTCCTCTCTCTGCCCCTGGAGGAGCAGGAAGGAAGTTGACATCGACTTCCTGCTCTGCTCCGGGGACAGAGAGGAGCGGCTGCAGTGCCGATAGCCCATGCTGAAAGCTGCTACGGTACAGCCCCGCGCTTGTTCCAGCAGCCAACTGTTGCTCCTGGGGGCTCCAAAGCGGTTGAAGCTGCGTGTGGTGTCGGTCCTCTCAGCTGATTCCTGCACTTTGGGTGCGTGTAACGTGTGTTACCTTTGTTTTTTTTGTCTGGACTCGGGGCGCTGCTGCTGAAGAGGAGAAGCAGCAGCAGTGGCCAACAAATTAATGCCAGGTGGAAGGGGGAGCGAGAGGCACTAGGCAGGTATAATGGAGAGAGTGGGAAGATGGGGAGAGAAGGAGGGGACATGGAGAAGGGCTGGAGTCCTGAAGAAAGGGAGAAGCTGCTTAAAATGAGGAGAAAATGGGAGGGGGGGGGGGTGAAAGAGGGAAGACACTGGAAGGAAGAGTAGGGAGAGAGAAACTAACAGGAGGAGAAACATTGAAGGATGGGGAGAGAGAGGGGGGCATGATGAATGGAAAAGGGTAGAGAGAGAGACACTGGATGGAAAAGGGGATAGAGAGAGAGAGAGACACTGGATGGAAGGATTGGGAGAGAGGGGGTAGATGTTGGATGGCAGGATCGGGAGAGGGGGTAGACGAATGGAAGGACATGGAGAGAAAGAGGGAAGAGGAAGACAAGGATGGGGAGATAAAGAGGGAAAACGGATGGAAGGATGAGGAGAGGGGGGGGGTAGACGGGACGGGAGAGAAGAGAAATCACTGGACTGGACATGTAGGGGAGGGCAGGGGAGAGAGGAGGATTGCTGGCTATGGATGGAGGAGGGAAGGGCAGAGAGGGACAAGAATGGACATGGATGGGAGGGCAGGACCCAGGGAGAGAGGAGAAATTGCTGGAAATGGATATAGAGCAAGAAATGAAGAAGAAAGGAGAAAAGTAAAGAAACAAATGGAAAGGAAGTCCTGGAAATGGAGTTAAGAGGACAGATAGCAGCAGACTCAGATACTGGCCAGCATGATTGGAAAAAGAAAGTCACCAGACAACAAAGGTAAAAAAAATCATTTTATTTTCATTTTAGCGTTTGGAATATGTCTACTTTGAGAATTTACATCTGCTATCTTATTTTGCAATGTATAGCAATTTGTTTCTAAGAATATTGCTGACAATTCCTGTCAGTGTAGCAAGTGGTGAGCGATCATTTTCACCGGGGGGGCGCCAACTGATAGTCTGCAGGGGGGCGCCAGAGACCCTAGGCACGGCCCTGGACAGAAGCCAGCTCAGAAGCTGACCGCCGGAAATAAGGTGAGTCTGAGAGGGGTCACGACCACAATCGTGACTCCTCTGTGTAAAAGAAATGCCGGGGGGGGGGGGGGGGGCTGGCAAGGTCACGGTCCTTTGCTGAGTGCATATGCACTCCAACCCTGCCATCATCTTGCATGCACTTGTGAGCCCACTGAACTTTATGGGTCTGGACATTCTATACTCAGAGATGGGTCATATTGCCATCTGTTGCCCTAGGCCTCATTGCCTTCCAGCCTCCCCCATCCACATCCATAAAGACACATGGTGGTTGTTAGGAAAACAGCACAATAAGAACATAACAACATAAGAATAGCCATACTGGGTGAGACCAATGGGCTATCTAGCCTAGTATCTTGTTTCCAACAGTGGCCAATCCAGATCACAAGTATCTGGCAGAAACCCAATTAGTAGCAACATTCCATGCTACCAATCCCGGGACAAGTAGTGGTTTCCCCCATGTCCATCTCAATAACAGACTATGGACTTTTCCTCCAAGAACTTGTCCAAATCTTTTTTAAACTCAGATGTGCTAATCACTGTTACAACATCCTCCAGCAGCAAGTTCCAGAGCTTAGTATTCTTTGCATGAAAAAAATATTTCCTCCTATTTGTTTTAAAAATATTTCCATATAATTGAGTGTCCCCTGGTCTTTTTACTTTTTGAAATATTGAAAAATGAATTCACTTCTACTAGTTCTACACCACTCAGGATTTTATAGACCTCAATAATATCCCCCTCCCTCCCTCTGACATCTCTTTTTCAAGCTGAAGAACCCTAACCTCTTTAGCCTTTCATCATATGGGAGGAATTCCATTCCCTTCACCATTTTGGTCGCTCTTCTTTGAACCTTTTCTAATTCTCCTATATCTTTTTTGAGATACAGTAACCAGAACTGAACACAATACTCAAGGTGAGGTTGCACCATGGAGCGATACCCATCCTGAAGATAGACCCCTCTGCTCCTGGCATTTCAATGGCTTTGTCAAGACCACCTAATATAACTTTGGATTCCGTATGGTTAGCACTGGTGAGACTTCCGCAAGGGATATTTCTACATTAGCTAAGAATGTGGATAGACTGACTCAAGCATTGCTGGGTTTATTGAATAGAGTTGCAACATTTGAAAAGTCTATTGAAAATATTTAAAATGTAAATGTGGAGTTAAAGATAAGTCCTTGATGAATTGTTGTTTGGAACAGATGGAAAATTGTCATAAGAAATTTGAACCTTCATTTTCTGAATACTCTTAGAACTTTGGGTCAGAATCCAAATAATGGAGGTTCTGAATCTTTCTGAGAGTGTAATTCCACCCTACAATAAGATCTATTACCTCCCTATTAGAAGAAGGATGAACATTATGGATCAGGGAGGTACGGCACTATTTTGTCCAGATAGTTTGGATTTAACAGTGATGTTGGAACCGTCTGTTATGGATGAAGTTAATAGAGCTACAAGTTTGGTATCTTTTGTTTTCTCTCAGGATGTGGATATGATTATGAAACAATTTTAGGACAGCACAGATTCCATTTCTAGATCAAAGAATTTAGGTTTTTCCTGATGTCACTAAAGAGACTCAACGATGCTGAAAGCTATTTCTTGCTTTATGCATCTTTTACTTTGTGTTTTCTATGTAAATATGTTGTTAAAAAATCATTCATTTATTAATATGGTCTCTGTGGTTAGACATAGTGGAACTGCTGTAGGGGAAGAGGAGAAAAGAAGAAGCAGGAGACAATTGAGCAATCATGTTGAAAGTTTTTGACAAGGAGCCAAACAAGCCTATCCTAGTCTCACTTATCCCAAATCCTATGACTGATGACACCTGCTTCTCAGCAAGAAACTGAAAGCATGAGCAGTCCAGTACTATTTTCTCTCCTAGATTTAGAGGGAGAGAGTAATAGGAAGGTACTGGCTTATCAGACCTAGTTGCTGAAGTTATACTATACTAATGACATCCAGTTCTTCATTTTATCTGACTCATCATTTAGAGACAGACATTAGAAAGGACATCCAACTCAGACTAAGGACCTCCAAGTGAGTACATCACATATGGACATCCATTTCTCATGTAATTTAGAACAGGATCTGCCAACATACAGTCTGTTCTAAAATGTATGAGAAATGGACATCCAAGTGCTGTCTACATTCAGCATGAAAATCCATTTTACAAACTGAAAAATCTAAACTACGAATGGGGCAAAACAAGGAACAGGAACACCTGCCTTAGGCAGCATAGAAATATCCATATTATAAAATGGTCAGCCAGGTATCCATGTGGAGTAATGGATAGAGTATCTGCTTAAGAACCAGTACAAAGCAGCAGAGGATACCAGTTCAAATCTCACTGCAGCACTTTGCATCTTTCCTTTCTTTTTTTATTTGTGAGCCCTTCAGTGACAGAAAATATACCTACTGTGACCTCCCTTACTCCCTCCAGTGGAAAACTGCTCAATTGGAGCACCTTTCTGTAATCTGGATGCGCAAAGTACCAGGTCTAAATATGAACATATTTTTGGACATGGATGTCCCTTCCTCTCCTGAAATTGGAGTCGTCCATATTTTGGTTCCTCCCTAGTCCCACCTAAAACACACCCAGACCATGCCCCCTTGCCATATGCACTGCAGTTTTAGACGTCCATCCTGGCTTTATAAAATCGGGATTTGGACATCCATACAATATGGATGTCTAAATGCAAGTTTTGAGATGTCCAAAACACAAATAGAGCTTCTAGATTACGAGCCTTGCTGTGTATGTCAAAAAACTTCAACACTGTTTGTAAGCTGTTTGCTTTTGGTTGGTTGTCAATCAGTTATCCCTAAATCTTAAAAAATCTTTGAAATTATGGTTCTTAGTTAGTCCCCACCTAGGGATGTTCTTTTGTTCTTGAAGTTTGGTGATTTGCAAATTTTCATCTACAAGTAATTCTGCACTCTCTCACAACAACTTATCATATTAATCATGTTATTCAATCTTGTTTGTACCATCTGCAACTACTGAGTAGATTAAAACTAATATTTTGACTCCTAACCACTACTCACTTGCCCTGTCCTTTTATCCCCACCTCTTTAATTCCCTTACCTCTTAGTTGTTCTGTCTGTTTACCTGTCTTATTTAGATTGTGAGCTCTTTGAGCAGGGACTGTCTTTTCGTGTATGGTGTACAGCGCTGCGTATGCCTTGTAGCGCTATAGAAGTGATAAGTAGTAGTAGTAGTAATGTTAAAAAAAACATACAAGTGAAAAACATAGAAAATCAAGCCATCGGGATGTAGGAGGGGCCAGCACTTTTAGCACACTGGTTCCCCAGACATCCAAGGAGAGCAATGGGACACCCTAGGGGACACTGCTATGGACGTCATATAAATGCTCCCAGGTACATATCTCACCATTGCTCCCTTATCTTGTCTGCGGAGCCCTCCAAAACCCACTACCCCCAACTGTACACCACAACAATAGCCCTTATGGGTGAAGGGGGCACCTATATGTGAGTACAGTGGGTTTCTGGTGAGTTTTGGAGGGCTCACAGTTTCCACTGCAAGTGTAACAGGTAGAAGGAGGTATGGGCCTGGGTCTACCTGTCTACAGTACACTGCACCCAGCACTACACTACTCCAGGGAGCTGCAACTTGGATATTCATTACTAGCTCTATGCTAGTGACATCCAGTTCTTCTTTTTATCTGACTCATCATTTAGAGACAGACATGTAGGAGGGATTGCTCTAGTAGATCTGGCTATAACATCTGAGGCTGTCATACTGAGGCTAGTGAGTACTATTTGTATTCACATTTTGGGGGAATGGGAGAGGGTCAGTGACCACTGGGAGAGCAAGGGGGGGGGGGTCATCCTTGACTCTCTCCAGTGGTCATCTGGTCATTTAGGCACCTTTTTATGCCTTATTTGTTAGAAAAACAGGTCTAGGCCAAAACATTGAAGTTTTCACCCTAGACGTTTTTGTTTTGCTCCATTATGGCTGTAAAACGTCCTAGTGTTAGGTACGACCTAAGCCTGCCCTAATCTCACCTTCAAAACGCCCCTGACATGTCCCTTTGTGATTTGGCCACACTGCAGATAAAATGCATAGATAGGTTTCATACGTTTTGAGAAGAAATCCATGCAAATGGTGCTTTATGACACTTTTTGGACGGTTTTCTCTTTTGAAAATGAGCCCCAAAGTGAACTAAAGAACTGTTGGTTACAAGAGAATATGAAGTTTAGATAAACTGCCTGTTGCAGCATTCAAGTAAAGTTCGTGTTTGTTTCATAAAAATCTGACTGAAGAATTTCTTTGGAGTGAGAGTGAAATGAATTCGCTCCCAGACAGTGGTAAAAGTGTGGCCTACTGGAGTAAACCCAGCCCTGGCCTGAGCCCAGCTCAGAAAGAAAATAAAACTTTTGTAGTGACCCTGGTTTCGATGCTGACCTGAAGAGTTAGCTGGTGCATGGAACTGTGTGGTGAGACCAGGGTAACATATAGATGATTTTAGAATTGTTGTACAGAGTTTGGTCTTGTTGAAAATTGACTAGTCTAGCTCACATTAAGCATTTCACAATATCTGCTCACCTGTTAGTAGGTGTACTGAGATGTCATCGTTACATTATGCTCCATCTGAATGCTCTACATTGGCTGTGATTCAATTTCATATTTTGTTTTAAGGTTCTTCTGTTAATACACAAAGCATTACTTCAGGACACTCCATAACTGTTTTAAAAGTTTATAAACCATCCAGGGCACTGAGATCTGAGGTCACCCAGCATCTCTGATTTTCTCAATTGCTGGTCCTTTCGAGCGAAACAGGTTCCCTGATGACCCCAGACTACTACTGATTGACATACACAGTTTAAGAAACAATTGAAGTCCTTGCAGTTTGCCCTATGTTTAATCATTAATGCTCTTATTTTTAGAATATGTTGAATTACTACATGGCAGGCCAGAGCTGCTTTATTTCCTTACGAGTTTAGTGACATTTTTGCCCAGCTATGATATTCAGTGACAGCTGATGGAGCTTGGGGACCCCTGCCAAACAAGGTATGTGGAGTTGAGGTAGGGCAAAATGTGCCCCCCCCGCCCTGCTATGGGCTCTGGCTACCCCTATTTTTGTGGTCTAGCTACGCAGCGGTCCTGGAGGGGGCTGGCAGTGGCGGCCCTGCCCCGGGCCTGGCTCAGTCTCTCAGTGGCCCCTGGCAAGGGGTACTCCAGGACAAGATTTGGAAAGCACTGATTTACACTGTGTGGTCTTGAATGGATATTTAGAGCTAAATGGTTAATTACCTATAGTACTTCACTTGTGATCTACATCCTCATTTGTCCATGCTTGTTTATCTATATGGGCCACACAAAGCATATGGTGCATCTTTGGCTGGATGAACCAATTGTTTATCTACTCTTGAATGGCACCTGCCATGAAGTACTTTTGTAAGCCACACTGAGTCTGCAAATAGGTGGGAAAATGTGGGATACAAATGCAACAAATAAATAAATATCCAGACTGTTTTGGATCCTATTGTTTCTCATTGTATGGCATGTAATTGATTTTGTTCCACAGGAACAAGTAAAGTACAGAGGACAAAACTAGAATTTTGTTTTTAATTGAATTATGTGACGCCATTGGGTTTGAATGCGGATCTTGAGTGGATGCCACTGGTGTGGAGGACCATGTGGGATGCTCATGAGAACTGGTGCATATTCCTGTATAGAAGAAGTGCTTTGTTAGATGCTGACACCATTTTGTTCTACAGGATTTACTGTGTATGGACATTGCTGATGCTATGAGATCCGTGACGCAGATTTCAAAACATAGTATCATGTTGAATACCTCATGCTGCTGTTTTTGTTGAACGAAGATGATTTGGAACACACTTAAGTACACTTGTTTTTTTTGAATATTTTGATATGTGTGTGTGTGCACGTGCACTGAAGAATAAGATATGTGTTGTTGTTTTTTTGCACTAAGACTAATTGTGATGATAAACTGGGTATTTATAGCAAATTTTCCCTCATGTTCATCATGATCCATCACAAATAGTCTTGTATATACTTTTGGGGCGTTAGTTATGTGTTTTGATTGGCCCCCACATACATTTGAATTTTTGATTGTCTTTAAGAAACAGGCATAAAGGGTGTTATTCTATAAATGGACACTAATGCTTATGCACTGGTTGCATGCGTAACTGTATAGAATACTGGCATATACATGCATTATCCCCCGGATTTTGTATAGGTTGCCCAAATATAGGTGCAGATCCCAGATCAGCACAAAAACTAATTAGTCAGTTAGGCAATAATTCATTATTAGCATTAATAAGAACTTAATTGGCAGTAATTAGGAGTTTTGCATAGATCTTCCTTAAGCCCTATTCTATAACATGTGTGCCTGAATTTCATAGAGTGCAACTCCAAAGATGGTGATGCCATGGAAGAGTGCGGGTGGGTCAGGGGTGTTCCCAGAAATTAGCTGTGAAGTTCTAGAATACTCTATTTGCATGCCTAATTGCCATCAGTTGGATGCAAGCATTATGTCAGCCTTTGGCAGGTGTAGCTGCTTGCACCTAAAGTTAAGTGCTTGATATATTTATTTTATTATTTAGATTTTGCTCACACCTTTTTAGTAGTAGCTCAAGGTGAGTTACATTCAGATATTTCTCTGTCCCAGGAGGGCTCACAATCTAAGTTTGTACCTGAGGCAATGGAGGGTTAAGTGACTTACCCAAGATCATAAGGAGCAACAGTGGGATTTGAACCAGCCACCTCTGGATTGTAAAACTGGTGCTTTAACCACTAGGCCACTCCTCAGGGCACTCTATGGAATACTAGCTTAGCACAGATCATCCCAGTGCCTAACCGGGCGCCATTTATTGAATCTAGCCTTATATACAGTGGTGGAAATAAGTATTTGATCCCTTGCTGATTTTGTAAGTTTGCCCACTGACAAAGACATGAGCAGCCCATAATTGAAGGGTAGGTTATTGGTAACAGTGAGAGATAGCACATCACAAATTAAATCCGGAAAATCACATTGTGGAAAGTATATGAATTTATTTGCATTCTGCAGAGGGAAATAAGTATTCAATCCCTCTGGCAAACAAGACCTAATACTTGGTGGCAAAACCCTTGTTGGCAAGCACAGCGGTCAGACGTCTTCTGTAGTTGATGATGAGGTTTGCACACATGTCAGGAGGAATTTTGGTCCACTCCTCTTTGCAGATCATCTCTAAATCATTAAGAGTTCTGGGCTGTCGCTTGGCAACTCGCAGCTTCAGCTCCCTCCATAAGTTTTCAATGGGATTAAGGTCTGGTGACTGGCTAGGCCACTCCATGACCCTAATGTGCTTCTTCCTGAGCCACTCCTTTGTTGCCTTGGCTGTATGTTTTGGGTCATTGTCGTGCTGGAAGACCCAGCCACGACCCATTTTTAAGGCCCTGGCGGAGGGAAGGAGGTTGTCACTCAGAATTGTATGGTACATGGCCCCATCCATTCTCCCATTGATGCGGTGAAGTAGTCCTGTGCCCTTAGCAGAGAAACACCCCCAAAACATAACATTTCCACCTCCATGCTTGACAGTGGGGACAGTGTTCTTTGGGTCATAGGCAGCATTTCTCTTCCTCCAAACACGGCGAGTTGAGTTCATGCCAAAGAGCTCAATTTTTGTCTCATCTGACCACAGCACCTTCTCCCAATCACTCTCGGCATCATCCAGGTGTTCACTGGCAAACTTCAGACGGGCCGTCACATGTGCCTTCCGGAGCAGGGGGACCTTGCGGGCACTGCAGGATTGCAATCCGTTATGTCGTAATGTGTTACCAATGGTTTTCGTGGTGACAGTGGTCCCAGCTGCCTTGAGATCATTGACAAGTTCCCCCCTTGTAGTTGTAGGCTGATTTCTAACCTTCCTCATGATCAAGGATACCCCACGAGGTGAAATTTTGCGTGGAGCCCCAGATCTTTGTCAATTGACAGTCATTTTGTACTTCTTCCATTTTCTTACTATGGCACCAACAGTTGTCTCCTTCTCGCCCAGCGTCTTACTGATGGTTTTGTAGCCCATTCCAGCCTTGTGCAGGTGTATGATCTTGTCCCTGACATCCTTAGACAGCTGCTTGCTCTTGGCCATTTTGTAGAGGTTAGAGTCTGACTGATTCACTGAGTCTGTGGACAGGTGTCTTTCATACAGGTGACCATTGCCGACAGCTGTCTGTCATGCAGGTAACGAGTTGATTTGGAGCATCTACCTGGTCTGTAGGGGCCAGATCTCTTACTGGTTGGTGGGGGATCAAATACTTATTTCCCTCTGCAGAATGCAAATAAATTCATATACTTTCCACAATGTGATTTTCCGGATTTAATTTGTGATGTGCTATCTCTCACTGTTACCAATAACCTACCCTTCAATTATGGGCTGCTCATGTCTTTGTCAGTGGGCAAACTTACAAAATCAGCAAGGGATCAAATACTTATTTCCACCACTGTACGTATGCATAAATGCCAAAGTGCCACTATTCTGTAAATATGCACACATCTTCTAGGTGGAATCTGGGTGGAGCACTTACATGGGTAACTTATAGAACAGTAGAAGTTACATGCATATGTCTGACATTTAGGCACAAGCAGTTACAGTAGCTCTATGCTTGGCCTAAGAACTCATGCCTACATTTTAGGAATGTATGTCATCTGTTATGCTAGCATTCCATAAAGGAAGGCAGATGCCTTTTGTATGCCTATAGATGCACTGAATAGAACTGCCCTCCACATAGGCACCCTGTTATTAAATCACTCCTGTCATGCACAAATTGGACAGGTACTGTAAAGGCCCACAGGGATGTAGTTATGGGGAGCCTCAGGGGCCCAGGCTCCCCCCTCCACCTCCAATCTTGGCTCATTCCCCCTCCCCCAGTCAGGTGCACAGGCTTTGTGCACAAGACCTCTTTTACCAGTAGCAAATTTTGCCCCGAGTCTGCTCTCTCTTTTCTCCCCCTCTTCCACTCCCTTCCAGCTGTCTTCCCAACCTCTCTTATATTACCAGCACTGGCAGCGATTAGAAAATGCAGCTTCCAGCTGGCGTTGGAGCTTTCTGTCTGCAGGGTCCCATTCATTCTGATGCAACTTCCTGTCCCTGCGTAGGTGGGACTCTGCAGAGAGAAAGCTCCAACATCAGCTGGACTAATTGTTCCTGCTGCTGGTAATAGAGGAAAGGTAGGCAGGACAACAGGGAAGGGGAAGGAAGGGAGAGGGTGAGGGAGTGATGCAGGACCTGCGGGGGGACCTGAAGGGGGAGGAGAGACCAGATTAAAGGAGTGGGAGAAATGCCAGACCATGTGGGGGGGAGGGAGGAAGGGGAGAGGGGGAGTTATATTGTCCTGAGGTGGGGGAATGCTGGAAAAGAGGGAGATGGGGGCAAAAGGGTGAGGACAATGCTGGAAAAGAGGGAGATGGAGGCCAAGGGGGAGGGCAATGCTAGAAAAGAGGAAGATGGGGGCCTGGAAGGGGAGGGAGGCAGTGCTGGAAAAGAGGGAGACGGGGGCCTCGTGGGGGGAGACAATGCTGAAAAAGAGGGAGATGGGGTTCCTGAAAGGACAGATGCTGTACATGAGGGGAAAATAAGGATAGGGACACAGAGGGGAGATGCTGGACTATATGGCTAGTGATGCAGAGGGAAGATGGATGGTGAACATGGAAAGAAAAGAAATGTCAAATGGACAGGAGACCCTACAAGGCCAGGGGGAATAAAAAGAGAAAAGCAAAAAACAGACACTTGGACTAAAGAGATTGGGAAAATAAAATGCTCAGACAAGAAAGGTATAAAAAGTATTTCATACTGAATTCCCTGGACCGGATGGCATATATCCAAGGGTACTCAAATACCTCAATCATGAAATTGCAGATCTGCTGTTAATAATGTAACCTGTCTTTCCATATCATCATGCTGATCAATCCATAGACTGGTGGGTTGTGTCCATCTACCAGCAGGTGGAGATCGAGAGCAATCCTTTTGCCTCCCTATATGTGGTCATGTGCTGCCGGAAACTCCTCAGTATGTTCTCTATCTCAGCAGGTGGTGGTCACACACAGCAGCAGCTCTGGCTAGGTCTCCAAGCCTAAGTTTTAGGTTTTGTTGAGTACCTGGGGTTGAGGGCTCTTCTTGAGCAAGTGCAAACCTGGTGGCGCCAGGTCCCTCCTTTTCTCCCCCCTCCCGCTGGCTCCGTTAAAAAAAAAAAAAAAACATTTTGGACGTCCTTAAAGGCGTTTATTTAAACGTTTATTGCAGCTACTCACTGGGACACCAGGTCGTTACAGCTCGGAGCGAGAAGCAGGTAATTTTTACCTTTTTATAGCGGGCAGGGGGTTCCCCGATCGATCTCCACGTGGCCTATGGCGTCGGAGGGCGAGGGCGAGAAGAATCGCTCCCCGGACCGCGTGTGCGCTTCTAGCGGGGATGCGGGGGTCTTAAAGTCTGACTCGCCCTTGTTGGGTGTCAGTTCGCAGGCCGGTCAGTGTCCCGGGTCTTCCTCCGGTGCGGCGGTTTTTCCCGCCATAAACGCCCATCCCCCGCTGCTCGCCTCCGCCATCTTGGCCGGCCACGCTGCTCGGACAGCTTCTTCTTGGGCCGCCCTTGAGCTGGGAGACGTTAATGCCATGGCCGCCCTTGATTTGGGCGACGGCAAAAAAGCGGCTAAAGTTAAGCGCCGTTCTTCCCGCGCGGCTCCTTCGCGGAGTGTCGCGCCGGACGCCATCTTGGATGCGCATGTTTCTCCCCCGCTCTTGCGAGCGCCGGTTGAGGGTGCGTCTAGGGCTGTGGCCCAGGCGGCTGAAGTGCACAGTCTGGGGGGTTTCTCCCCCGAGTTTATTTTGCTGCTGCATCAGGCCTTCCTTATGCAGAACGCTGCCCCTTCTCCCTTGTCCGATAAGGGGTTGAGGCCCCCGGAAGTAAACGCCCTCGGGTGGATTCCCAGGCCTTAGAGGACTTTGTCTCCTCTGATGTAGATGAGGGCAGCGTATCTGAGTTCTCCCAACGGTCCTTTGCGGCTTCCTTGGAGGAGACGGATTCCCGCTCGGATGGAGCGGATGACCCCTCTGCAGCGCGGATCTTTCGCTCAGAGGATTTGCCCAACCTGTTACTGCAGGCCATGAGCATTTTGAAGATTTCCTCTCCAGAGGACGTCTCTCCCTCAGCCCCTGTTGGCTCCGCCATTATGCTGGGGACGAAGCGCCCGCCTAGAACCTTCCACGTGCATGATGCCATGCACACCTTAATTTTGGCTCAATGGGATGTCCCGGAAGCGAGCCTCAAAGTGGCTAGGGCTATGTCCCGCCTCTATCCTTTGCCTGAAAGTGAACGGGAAGCCTTTCTTTGGCCTACCGTGGATTCTTTAATCACTGCGGTGACTAAGAAAACGGCGTTGCCGGTGGAAGGTGGCACTGCCCTAAAGGACGCCCAAGACAGAAGATTGGAGGCGGCCTTAAGGTCGTCCTTCGAGGCGGCTGCTTTAAGTTTGCAGGCCTCAGTTTGCGGCTCCTATGTGGCCAGGGCGTGCCTCACGATTGTGCAGCGGGCTTCCCCTCGGATCCTTCCTTGAGGGCTGATTGGCCGGCCCTGGAATCGGGCTTGGCTTATTTGGCAGACTTACTGTATGATGTCTTGAGAGCCTCGGCTAAAGGTATGGCTCAGACAGTCTCTGCGCGGCGGTGGCTTTGGCTGAAACATTGGTCTGCTGACCACGCCTCTAAGTCCCGCCTGGCTAAGTTCCCTTTTAAAGGCAAGCTGCTCTTTGGGGTCGAGCTGGACAAAATTGTGACCGATCTCGGCACGTCTAAGGGCAAGAGGTTACCAGAGGTCAGGGCTCGGGCCAGTGCTCGCCTCGGTATCTCCAGAGGACGGTTTCAGGAAGCCCGTCAGTACCGCCCGGGCAAGTCGGGCTCCTCTGCCCCCTCTTCCTTCAAGAGGAACTTCTCCCCCAAGCAGCATTCCTTTCGCAGAGACCGCCGTCCCGGAGGTGCGCCCTCCGGTCCTCCCCCAGGGTCTCGTACCCAATGACGGGGTCCTGGTCCATGGCCCAGTGCAGATTGGAGGACGCCTGTCCTCGTTTCTGGGCGAGTGGACCAGGGTAACTTCAGACGCTTGGATGCTGGAAGTCATCAGAGACGGCTACAAGCTAGAGTTCTGCCGACCCTTAAGAGACGGGTTTGTACTCTCTCCCTGCAAGTCTCTGGTCAAAGCTGTGGCAGTGCAGCAGACCTTGGACAATCTGATCCGCCTGGGTGCGGTCGTTCCGGTGCCAGAAAATCAGCTTGGCAAGGGACGTTACTCCATTTACTTTGTGGTACCAAAGAAAGGAGGTTCTGTACGGCCTATCCTCGACCTCAAAGGGGTCAATTGGGCCTTGAAAGTTCGGCACTTTCGCATGGAGACTCTCCGCTCTGTTATAGCGGCAGTGAAGGCAGGGGAGTTCCTGGCATCCTTGGACATCAAGGAAGCGTACTTGCATATTCCCATCTGGCCTCATCAACGCTTTCTGCGTTTTGCAGTCCTGGGCCGACACTTCCAGTTCAGAGCCCTCCCGTTCGGGTTGGCTACTGCTCCGCGGACCTTCTCCAAAGTAATGGTGGTCATCGCGGCCTTCCTGCGAAAGGAAGGAGTACAAGTCCATCCTTATCTGGACGACTGGTTGATTCGAGCCCCCTCTTATGCAGAGTGCGGCAAAGCTGTGGACCGGGTGATTGCTCTTTTGAGCTCCCTGGGGTGGATCATCAACTGGGAGAAAAGCCAGCTGCGCCCGACTCAGTCCCTGGAGTATCTGGGAGTTCGATTTGACACCCAAGTGGGCAGAGTGTTCCTGCCGGACAATCGGATTGTCAAACTTCAGGCTCAGGTGGACCAGTTCCTAGTAGCCTCTCCGCTTCGGGCTTGGGACTATGTGCAGCTGTTGGGCTCTATGACGGCCACGATGGAAGTAGTGCCCTGGGCCAGGGCTCATATGAGACCACTACAACACTCTCTGCTGCAGCGCTGGACTCCGGTGTCGGAGGATTATGCTGTGTGCCTTCCCTTGGACCCAGCAGTGCGCAAGGCGCTGAGCTGGTGGCTGAAGACAGACAAGTTGTCTGCAGGGATGCCTCTTGTGACCCCGGAGTGGATTGTTGTCACGACGGACGCCTCTTTGACGGGCTGGGGAGCCCACTGCTTGGGAAGGACAGCGCAGGGGCTCTGGTCTCCTGCAGAGGCAAAGTGGTCTATCAACCTCCTGGAACTCAGAGCCATTCGGTTGGCGCTTTTGGAGTTCCTCCCGGTCCTGGCGTTGAAGCCAGTACGGGTCCTGTCGGACAATGCCACGGCTGTGGCCTATGTCAACCACCAGGGAGGTACCAAGAGCGCCCCTCTAGCCAAGGAAGCCATGAATCTATGCCAGTGGGCGGAAGCGAACCTGGAACAGCTGTCAGCTGCCCACATTGCCGGAGTCATGAATGTCAAGGCGGACTTTCTCAGTCGCCATACCTTGGATCCCGGAGAGTGGCAGTTATCGGCTCAGGCGTTCTTGGACATCACGAAGCGCTGGGGCCATCCAAGCCTAGATCTGATGGCGTCATCGGCCAATTGCCAAGTGCCGCGCTTTTTCAGCAGAGGACGGGACCCTCGATCCCTGGGAGTAGATGCTCTTCTCCAACAGTGGCCGACACAAGAGCTTCTCTATGTGTTCCCGCCCTGGCCCGTGTTGGGCAGGGTACTAGACCGGGTGGCAAAGCATCTGGGCCGGATAATCCTGGTGGGTCCGGACTGGCCCAGACGTCCCTGGTATGCGGACTTGATCAGGCTCTCAGTGGACGACCCTCTGCGGCTGCCAGTGGAGCAGGGCCTGTTGCATCAGGGTCCCGTGGTGATGGAGGATCCCTCCCCCTTTGGTCTTACGGCCTGGCTATTGAGCGGCAGCGTCTGAGGAAGAAGGGCTTCTCAGACAAGGTCATCGCCACTATGCTGAGAGCGAGGAAGCGCTCTACTTCTACTGCTTACGCCAGGGTTTGGCGTACCTTTGCAGCGTGGTGTGAAGCAGGCTCACTTTCTCCCTTCACTGCTCCAATTTCTTCAGTGCTGGCGTTCCTGCAAGAAGGTCTGGAAAAAGGCCTGTCGCTCAGTTCCCTTAAAGTCCAGGTAGCGGCTCTGGCTTGCTTCAGGGGCCGCCTGAAGGGTGCTTCCCTGGCTTCGCAGCCAGATGTGGTACGTTTTCTCAAGGGAGTTAATCACCTGCGCCCTCCTCTGCACTCAGTGGTGCCTGCGTGGAATCTCAACCTGGTGCTAAGAGCCTTGCAGAAGCCGCCTTTTGAACCCTTGTCGAGGGCATCTCTGAAAGACCTGACGTTGAAAGCAGTCTTTTTGGTGGCTATCACTTCAGCCAGAAGAGTTTCCGAGCTCCAGGCACTCTCATGTCGAGAGCCTTTTCTGCAGTTCACTGAGGCAGGAGTGACTATTCGCACAGTGCCTTCCTTCCTGCCCAAGATTGTTTCTCGCTTCCATGTGAATCAGCAGCTCTGTCTCCCTTCCTTTCGTAGGGAGGACTTACCCAGAGGAATACTCTGCTCTCAAATATCTGGATGTGAGACGAGTCATCATCAGATACTTGGAAGTGACCAATGATTTCCGGAAATCGGATCATCTGTTTGTCCTGTTTGCAGGTCCTCGTAAGGGTCTGCAGGCTGCTAAGCCTACAGTGGCAAGATGGGTCAAGGAAGCCATTGCAGCGGCTTATGTGGCCGCGGGGAAGGTGCCACCTATCCAGCTGAAGGCTCACTCCACTAGTGCTCAGGCGGCCTCGATGGCAGAGGCCGGGTCCGTCTCCTTGGAAGAGATTTGCAAGGCGGCAACTTGGGCATCAGCCCATACCTTCTCCAGGCATTACCGCTTGACTGTGGCTGCTCGGGCGGAGGCCCAGTTTGGAGCTTCAGTGTTGCGGTCAGGGATTTCTATGTCCCGCCCTGGGTGAGTACTGCTTCGGTACATCCCACCAGTCTATGGATTGATCAGCATGATGATATGGAAGGTAAAATTATGTATCATACCTGATAATTTTCTTTCCATTAATCATAGCTGATCAATCCATAGCCCCTCCCAGATATCTGTACTGTTTATATTCTGGTTGCATTTCAGATTCAAGTTTAGTCTTCAGTTCCTGTTCAGGAGGACTTCGTGTTCAAGTTTTTGCAATTGGATTCTTCAAGAGTTGAGACGAGTTTGTGTTACAGTGAGCTGCTGCATTCCTCTCCCCTCCGTTTTACGGGGCTGGATTGAGACATAAATTCTGCCGGCGCTCCCTCCCGCTTCGTGCGGCTGTAGGGCAGCTTTGTACCCCTCCCGCTTCGGCGGTGTTAGGGTCAGTCAGCTCCTCCCGCGGTTGCAGGATAAGCCAGATCCCCCCGCATCGGCGGGGTGGTGTCCCTCCCCCGCTCCGCGGGGATAAGCTGGACGGATTCCCCTCCCCCACTTGTGTGGGGATGAGCTGGGTTAATTCCCCTCCCCCGTTTCGGCGGTGGTGAGCCGGGCAGAGTGTCCCTTTGTGGGTGTAATTCTCTAAGTGCTGAGTCCTGCAGATGGAGCTTGGATATCGACATACTGAGGCAGCACATGACCACATATAGGGAGGCAAAAGGATTGCTCTCTATCTCCACCTGCTGGTAGATGGACACAACCCACCAGTCTATGGATTGATCAGCTATGATTAATGGAAAGAAAATTATCAGGTATGATACATAATTTTACCTTAAAATCGTCCCTAGTACCTAGAGATTGGAGGGTGGCCAATGTGACGCCAATTTTTAAAAAGGGTTCTAGGGATGATCTGGGAAATTACAGACCGGTAAGCCTGACGTCAGTGCCGGGCAAAATAGTGGAAACTATTATAAAGAATAAAATTACAGAACACATAGACAAACATGGTTTAATGAGACAGAGTCAGCATGGGTTCAGCCAAGGGAAGTCTTGCCTCACCAATTTGCTTCATTTCTTTGAAGGCATGAATAAACATGTGGATAAAGGTGAGCTGGTTGATGTAATGTATCTAGATTTTTAGAAAGCTTTTGATAAAGTTCCTCATGAGAGACTCCTGAGAAAATTAAAGAGTCATGGGATAGGAGGCAAGGTTCTGATGTGGATTAGGAATTTCGTTATTGGACAGAAAACAAAGATGAAGTAGGGTGACAATGGAATGCCGCAGGGATTAGTACTGGGACTGGTGCTATTTAACATATTTATAAATGATATGGAAATCGGAACGAGTGAGGTGATTAAATTTGCAGTGACACAAAACTATTCAAGGTTGTTAAAACACGTGCGGACTGTGAAATATTGCAGGAAGACCTTAGGAAATTGGAAGATAGGACATCTAAATGGCAGATGAAATTTAGAGTGGACAAATGCAAGGTGATGTATATTGAAAAGAATAATCCGAATCATACTTACCTGATGCTAGGGTCTTGGGGGGTCAGCACTCAAGAAATGATCTAGGTGTCGTTGTAGATAATACACTGAAATCTTCTGCTCAGTGTTTGGTGGTGGCCAAAAAAGCAAACAGGATGCTAGGAATTATTAGGAAAGGGATGGTGAATAAGGCCAAAAATACTATAATGCCTCTGTATACTCCATGGTTTGACTGCACCTTGAGTATTGCATTCAGTTCTGGTCTCCGTATCTCAATAAAAGATATAGCGGAATTAGAAAAGGTTAAAAGAAGAGCAACCAAAATGATAAAGAGGGGCATAACTGAAAGGGGCGCCCAAGTTTTCCTGAGGGCGTTCTCACAGGACGGCCCCGTGAAGGGGTGGAGAAACCCGTATTATCGAAACAAGATGGGCGTCCAACTTTCGTTTTGATAATACGGTCAGGGACGCCCAAATCTCAACATTTAGGTCGACCTTAGAGATGGTCGACCTAAATGTTGAGATGGTTGTCCCTGGTTTTCGGCCATAATGGAAACTGAGGACGCCCATCTAAAAAACGACCAAATCCAACTCAATAGGTCATGGGAGGAGCCAGCATTCGTAGTGCACTGGTCCCCCTGACATGCCAGGACACCAACCGGGCACCGTAGGGGGCACTGCAGTGGACTAACTGATGCACTAACTGAATGGAAAAAGCCCTTCCCTTATCTATCCCTTAGCGATTTGGAAAGGAATGGGTAAGCATGAAGGAAATCGCATGCAAATGAGCTGCTCACTTTTAGCTCATTTGCACACGATTTCCTTCCTAAGGAGGGGAAGCCAGTGCAGAGCAGCCAGGCATTATGCGTGGCTGCTCTGAGCATGCCAAAGATGGCTTCATACATGCAGACAAGCTGCGTGTATAATAGCCATCTACAACCTTATATAAATTGCCATCTACAACCGTAGAAAAATACAAGTCCAGGTGCTCGTCAGGGACGTCTTTTTTTTTTTTTTAAGAGTATGGGTGAAGGACGTTCTTCTATGCCTCTGTCCCTGCAATGGCAGGACGTTCAAAATGTGGATGTTTCTGTGAGAAGGATGTCCATGTCTACTATGCCTCTGACACCCCCTTTGTTTATTTGGATTTTGGATCACAAGTAGCAGCAGTGGGATTTGAACTGCCCACCTCTGGATTGTAAGACCAGTGCTCTAACCACTAGGCCACTCCTCCACTCCACGCCCTTGAAATTTGGCTGTCCCTGTGGGGGGGGGCGGGCAGCTCAGGATGTCCAAAATGTTTGAAAGAAGGACGTCCACGCCTTCATTATACCTCCACTGACATACGCATATCTCCCCTCCCAGCGACCTGCATACTGCTGCGATGGACCTGAGTATGGCATTTTAGGCTGGCAAAAAAAGTTTTTAAAGTTGTTTTTTTCAGGGTGAGAGGGGGTTAGTCACCACTGGGGGAGACAGGGGAGGTCATCCCCAGTTCCCTCCGGTGGTCATCTAGTCAGTTCGCACACCTTTTTGAGTCTTGGTCGTAAGAAAAAATGGATCAAGTAAAGTCGCCCAAGTGCTCCTCAGTGACGCCCTTCTTTTTTCCATTATCGCTCAAGGACACCCATCTGTTAGGCATGCCCCAGTCCCGCCTTCACTACGCCTCCGACAGGCCCCCGGGAACTTTGGTCATCCCCACAACGGGAAGCAGTTGGGGACGCCCAAAGTCAGCTTTCAATTATGCCGATTTGGGCGACCCTGAGAGAAGGACTCCCATCTCCCGATTTGTGTTGAAAGATGGACGCCATTCTCTTGTGAAAATAAGCCTGATAGGGGGTGGAACTCCTCTGGTATGTGGAAAGGCTACAGAGGTTAGGGCTCTTCAGCTTGGAAAAAAGACAGCTGAGGGGAGATATGATTGAGGTCTACAAAATCCTGAGTGGTGTAGAATAAGTAGAAGTAAATTGTTGTTGTTTTTTTTACTCGTTCCAAAAGTACAAAGACTAGGGGACACTCAAGGAAGTTACATGGAAAAACTTTTAAAACAAATAGGAGGAAATATTTTTTCACTCAACTAATAGTTAAGCTCTGAAACTCTTTGCCGAACTATGTGGTAACAGCAGTTAGCATATCTGGGTTTAAAAACGGTTTGGACAAGTTCCTGGAGGAAAAGTCCATAGTCTGCTATTGAGACAGACATGGGGAAGCAACTGCTTGCCCTGGGATTTGTAGCACGGAATGTTGCCACAATTTGGTTTTTCTGCCAGGTACTTGTGACCTGGCTTGGCCACTATTGTAAACAGGATACTGGGCTAGATGGACCCTTGATCTGACCCAGTATGACTACTCTTATGTTCTTATGTTCATACATTCTTAAGTATTAACTGGACTATGTCAGCTTTAGGAAATGTTCAGCAAATTGCTTTATTCAAAGATATTATAAGTGAAACCATAAAAATCACAATCCTGAAATTTCTTGGTATGCAGTCCAAAACTCAAACATCTCCCATCATCTGAAGACTCTTATCAATGAACTTTATAGATTTTCTTCATATAATTGTTAAATATTTTTAGTGACCTCAGTGATGTTCACCGCCAAAAGCCCAAAGAGTTTTCTATGGCGATGCATATAACATCAACATCTTCACAGATTCACTCCCATATCTGTTATAGAGACACACTTTTATCAGTAAATGTACTTATCTTATTTGATTCTCACTCAGTCGGACTCAGGGGTTTTACTGTCCGACATGCATGTTTTGCTTGAAAGTGAGCTGTCTCAAGGACACTCCCCTATAATACAAAAAGATACATTTTAGCAGTCTGTTGTAATCTTTGCCCAGACCCCAGCATTTACCTGGAATCTACGCAAAGTATATCAAATAGTTATTATTAACCCAGCAACTCACCCTGCTGCTGCTGCTGCTCCCTGCTCCTTGTTTCTGACTGAGCATCAGGCTGGGACTTTTCATGCAAGCGCAAGAAGGTTCCATCATGCTGCTCAGAGCCAGAAACAAGCAGCAGAGAATGGTGGCAGTCCATTTATTGGCTGGTGGGGCTCGGCAAAGGTATGCCTAGCGTGCCCGTACAAGGGAGGGGAGATAGAGGCATGTATTCCCCCCCCCCCCCCCCAAAAAAAAAAAATTTCAGGGCCAGCTATGCCCGGAGAGAGAGCCCGTTGTTAAAAATTTACCAGCACACCCCTGCCCCCACCCCCCAAAAAAGTTAAGTCTGGCATTCCAAAAGTGCAAAGGCTAGGGGACACTCAAGGAAGTTACATGGAAATACTTTTAAAACAAATAGGAGGATATATTTTTTCACTCAACAAGTGGTTGGGCTCTGGAACTCTTTGCTGGAGGAGATGGTAAGAGTGGTTAGTGTATCTGGGTTTAAAAAAGGTTTGGACAAATTCCTGGAGGAAAAGTCCATAGTCTGCTATCTTATATAATAATTCTCACCTCCAACAGGATGTGCTTGGGACCGTGCCTGCCGGAAGTGGTCTGCTAGGCAGGCACGCACTGACGTCAGTGACAGACAATTTGGCTAAGCAAAACAATCTGAGTGCTGGCCATTAGGACACAGGGTTGATAGGAGAGTTTTAAAAGACTGAAGGAACCGAAAGTGTTAAATGGGGGGAGGGGGGGATTGTGAACGACTGAAAGACATGCAAATTTGGGACAGGAAAACAATCTCAATGCTGGCCATTAGCACACAGGGTACATAGGAGAGTTTTAAAAGACTGAAGGAACCGAAAGTGTTCGAGGGGGGGGCAAGTTCTGAATGAATGAAAGAAATGAAAATTTATGAGAGGAACACAATCTGAATGCCGAGCATTTGGACACAGGGTAGATAGGACACTTTTTTAAGAAATGAAGGACGTGAAAGTGTTACATCTTGGGGGAGGGGTGAGGAGGAAAGCGGTGGGGTATCCGGATACTGGGCGTTAGGGCCACGGGGGTACATAGACTTTTGAAAGCCTTAAGGAACCCAAAGTGTGGGAAGGAGGAGGAAAAGGAAGGGAGGGAACGGGGTGAAGGGCATTAGGAACAGGGGAGGGGGCCCTGCCACACACTCTCATTCTCACACACACACTGTCACACAGACAGTCTCACTCTGTCACACACCCGCACATTCACTCTGGCTCTCTCTCTCAAACATTCACACTCCCAGGAAAACCTTGCTAGCACCCGTTTCATTCGTTCCAGAAACGGGCCTTTTTTACTAGTTGAGACATAAATGGGAAGCAACTGCTTGCCCTGGGATTTGTAGTATGGAGTGTTGCCACAATTTGGGTTTCTGCCAGGTACTTGTGACCTGGCTTGGCCACTGTTTGGAAAACAGGATACTGGGCTAGATGGACCATTGGTCTGACCCAGTATGGCTAATGCTCTTATGGCTATGCCACTGCTAAAGGGTGAAGCATTTTAACAGCAGGGTGTGCCCACATTCCGAACAAATGCAGAAATATAAAAATAAACTGTTAGGACAATGTAGATATCTGATAAGATCAAAACAGAAAATAATACTGCCAAGAATCAGGCAAGTTCTGATGCTTTGAAGACTCTGACTGCAGCTTCAAAGCTGGCCACAGGTGCAGGCTGGTATTGTCCAGTAGGCAGTGTAGAGGTACAGGGCTAAAAGATAACCACTTTCTTTATTGCAGCAGCAATTTCTTCTAAGCTCTGCTCAACATAACATAGTAGATGACGGCAGATAAAGACCTGTATTGTCCATTCAATCTGTCCAACAAGATAAACTCATAGCATAAGGTATGATGTGATACTACAAATATATACTTAATCTTGACTTTTTCTTGACAATTTCAGGGCACAGACCATAGAAGTCTGCCTGGAACTATCCTTGTTCTCCAACTTCTGAAGTTGTCATCAAAGCCCCACTCCAATTCATCCAGATCTGTCCTGCCATGATCAGGGCACAGACCGTAGAAGTCTGCCCAGCAGTGGCTTTGCTTCCAAATTACTGGTGTTGTCATCTAATCACCGCTAAGCTTGTTTGGTTCTATGCCTTCCATATAGGATTCCTGTGTGTTTATCCTATGCGTTTGCTGTTTTCATTTCCACCACCTCCCACAGAAGAGCATTTCAGGTATCTAGCACCCTCTGTGAAAAAAGTACTTCCTGACATTATTCCTAGTCAGCCCCCTTGCAACCTCAATTCATGTCCTCTAGTTCTACCACCTTCCCTTCTCTAGAAAAGGTTTGTTTGTAATTAATACCTTTCAAATATTTGAATGTCTGTATCATATCACCCGTCTCTCCTTTCCTCCAGGGTATGTATGTCTTCAGGTCCTCAAGTCTCTCCTCATACATCTTGTGATGCAAACCCCATATCATTTTTGTCACTTTTCTCTGAACCACTTCAAGTCTTTTTTTATGTCCTTAGCAAGATACAGCTTCCAAAACTCAACACAATACTCCGTGGGGTCTCGCCAACGACTGGTACAGGGGCATCAACACCTCCTTTCTTTTGCGAGTTATATCCCTCTCTATGCAGCCTAGCATCCTTCTGGCCATGGCTACTGACTTGTCGCATTGTTTCGTCACCTTGAGATCCTCAGATACCACGAATGCCAGTGTCCTGTTGGACTTGCCCTCTTAAAGGTACAGTAGTGGCCACTGGTGTTCAGACCACTGTAGAATTACTACTGGCATCTGGCTTACTTTTAAACGTTTAATGAGGCACGTCCGTTGGAATGCTGCTACTCTCAAGATAGAGGGGCACCCTGAGGAAGACGAGGCACCATTTCCACTCAAACATTTCATCAGGGGAGGGAGGCCTTGTTCCATCCTGCACTGCATCCTTGAAAGAAGATCTCCACGCCCCCAATGGCAGCAGCATTTATCAGAAATCTGTATAAAATGTGTTTGCCCCTGTTGAGGAACTGAAAATTGAAGTATTGAGCACGCCATAAGCATTTTCAATGTTACTATGAACAAGCTGTAAATTCTGATGGTCTCACTTCACTTTAGGTAGAGGTTGCTTATTCTTACATGGCAACGAAACAAGACATATACCCCCAGATTACGTATATAGCGCTCAAAATGACTTGCGTAAATATGGGTGTACGTAATTTGTTTGCACAATTGAATTGAGTAACGAACTAACTAGCAATAATTGGGTGCTAACAACTATTTATTGCAATTAATTGGCTCCAGTTAGGATTTGCGCACACATCTAATCTATAAAGATGTGCATGCAAATTTTTAGTGCACAACTGGAAAGGGGGCATACCAAGGAAGGGGCATGGGCAGGTCACAAACGTTCACTAAAGATGCACATTAGGGGCGTAGCCAGACTTCGGCGGGAGGGGGGTCCAGAGCCCAAGGTGAGGGGGCATATTTTAGCCCCCCCCCCACCAACTTTGATCCCCACTCCTGCTGACAACCCTCCCCCGCCACCAGCTACCTTTGCTGGCGGGGGACCCCAACCCCCGCCAGCCAAGGTCCTCTTCTTCCAGCGCAAGGCTTCGTTCTGTTTCTGTGAGTCTGATGTCCTGCACGTCAGACTCACAGAAACAGAACGAAGCCTTGCGCCGGAAGAAGAGGACCTCGGCTGGTGGGGGTTGGGGTCCCCCACCAGCAAAAGTAGCCGACGGTGGCAGTGGGGGAGGGTTGGCAGCTGGAGGGGGGATCGAGAGGGTCATCGGCAGAGGAGTCCAGGGCCAAATCTACGGGGGTCCAAGAAAACAGCACGGTAACCGATCTGCAAATTCCAAGATGGAAAACAGACAAAGCAGATACATATATGAAAAAAACAGTATTTAATGGAAATTCGATGAAAATAAAATTAGAAAGCCCGACACAGGCCGTGTTTTGCCCAACTGGTCTGCATCAGGGGCTAATGGATATCTGTGTGATCATATAATTTCCACTTAAAAATCTATTTGTTAAACTCACAAATGTAAAGTAGCATGAAAGGACTACTTAACCGAAGGCACTTCAAAGAGAAGAGTCACTCCAAAGCCGTAGGTCTACGTCTGTCACAAAAAAAAAAACGTAGACACAGACGTAGACCTCCGACTGTGCTACCTACGTCTGATGAGCATTATGGACAGTGCTTTTTTTGTAGGAAAAAAGGTGCCATACTCATTGTGGGCGGGGTCACCACATATGACTCCACCCCTATTGTAGCCACACTCACATTAGCCACACCCCTTATACCAGCCATGGCGCATATACAGACATCATTGAAAATATACTAGTATAGGAGAAAAAAATAACGTGATTTTTTTCATTATAAATAATTTCTGTAAGCTGTTACAGCTCCAGTCTACCCAGTGCAAAATAAGACAGCAGATGTAAATTCTCAAATTGGACATTTCTTGCCTTACATCCATAAGTAAAAGCTGGGTCCTCCTCCGTTGAATTGACAGGGAGGAGGTATAACGTGGATCCAGCTTTTGCCTATTTTCTTCATCCATGTGCAGTTTTTCTCCTCTCTTCCCTTTCCCTCATCTCCATCCATGTGCATCTTCTTTTTTCTTTCCTCCCCTCCATCCATGTCCAGCACTTCTCCTCTATCCTCCCCTCCATCCATCCATGCCCAGCATTTCTCCTCTCTCTTCCCTCGCCTCCATCCAAGTCTAGCATTTCTCCTCTCTCCCTGCCAACCCCGCCATCCATCCATGTCCAGCAATTCTCCTCTATCTCCCACTCTCCTCTCCATCCATTTCCAGCATTTCTCCTTTCTCATCCATGTGCATCTCCTTCCTGTCTTTCCTCCCCTCCATCCATGTCCAGCACGTCTCCTCGCTCCCCTGCCCAGCGAGTCTCCTCTATCCCATCCTCTCCTGCCATCCATGTCCAGCAATTCTCCTCTTTCTCCTGCCCTCCCCTTCCATCCATGTGCAGCGAATGTCTCTTACCTGCCCTCCCCTCCCATCCATGTCCAGTATGTCTCCTCTCTCCCCTGCCCTCCCCTCTCATCCATGTGCAGCAATTCTCCTCTGCCCCCGTCCTCCCCTGCCACGTCCAGCAATTCTCCTCTCCCCTACCCTCCCATCCATGTCCAGCGATTCTACTCCCTCCCCTCCATGTCCAGCGATTCTCCTCTCTCTCCTGCCCTCCCCTCCCATCCATGCCCAGCAATTTTCTCTTCCTTGCCCTCCCATCCATGTCCAGTGATTCTTCTCTCCACTGCCCTCCCATCCATGTCCAGCAATTCTCTCTTCCCTACCCTCCATGTTCAGCATGTCTCCTCTCTCCCCTTCCCTCCCCGTCCAGCAATTCGCCTCTGCCTCCTGTCCTCCCCTGCCATCCATGTCCAGCAATTCTCCTCTGTCCCCTGCATGACAACCAGCGATTCATTCAAACCCCACCCCCCCTACCCTCAGCTCCCTGACTTTCCTTGAAATCTTTAATTGACCCGAAGTTGCGGCAAACCGGCAGTAAAAACAGCTAGCTGGCTGGCAAGCAGGCATGCCTCCTCATCACTTCCCTTCCCTCTCAGTGCGTCCCACCCTCATGGAAAGGAAAATACATCAGAGGAAGGCAGGACCCACTAAGGACCCCACTTGTTAAGCTTCCTATGCCATATCTCCCAGTGAAGTCTGCATTTGCATTGGATGCTACATGAGCCACCCTCTCTTTATGAAATATTATATACTTATACATCTCTACACTGTAGTTATTACCACCACCATTTCTATAGCCATACTAGACATACACAGTGCTGTACACTGAACAGGTGGGAGCCTGAGCAGAGCTTACAACCTAAACAAATGAGGTGTAGGAATTATAGAACAGACAGTTCCAGTTGCTATAGCTTTTATCACTTTAAGACCAGATTGTGACACACTCATGTGAGTCCTTGAAGAAACAAGAGCACTTGTGGAAATAGAAAATGAGGGTCTCGATTACATCTTAGCAACCTTTTAGGACACCCACTGATTATGTGCCTCTTTGGACAGTGCTTACCAAGTCAGTCCTGAAGTACCCCTTACAGGTTAGGGTTTCATGACATCTACAACAATTATGTATGAGATTGATTTGCACACACACTACCACCATTGTATGCAAGATTTCATACATAAATCATTACAATACCCTGAAAAGCTAGTACTCCAAGATCAATGTGGGGAAACACTGTTTTTAGGCTATTTAGAGGAAGTATCTAATCTCCAGGTAGCCCTGGCATGATATTTGTACAGAACAATGTTCAAAGCTATCACACTAGGCAGTTACAGAAGATGAATGGAAAATTAAGCTTCTGAGTTCTTCAAAGGAGACTGTAGCATATCAGGAATGATGATTATGACCGCTGTGCAAGGAGCATAGCTAACAGAAGACATACCAAAAACCAGAAGTGCCAAGATTTACCACTGCATTACAAGAACCTTGGTTTGTAGGTAGCATCTCCACTCCGCTTATGTTTTCAGTTCAACATGCTGGTTAATTTTACAAGTTCCATCAACCAAACAGCATTAAGAAGTGCTATGTTGGATGAGACCAAAGGTTCATGAAACCCAGCCTTGTTTCCGAGAGCAGCCAACCCAAATAACAATTCACTCCCAACAATAAGAGATAGTGATGGCTAAGTCAACCTGCTAACAACTGGTATAGAACTCCTCCAGGCATTTGTCCTAACTTTTTTTTTTTAGAACAGAATCAATAGGTGCTAAAGGCTAGGCCTCTGTTCTTGACAGCAAGCTCTCTGCTAGCATTAGCAGCTGTCAGTGCTCAGTATTATTGCTATCACTATCTATACAAATGCAGTCTTCTTACGGTCTGAAAGCAGCCACAGCAGCATACTCAGACCTACACATATAGGCAAGAAGACTGACATTTACACTGCAAGCTAATGGAGCACTCCCTAACATTTAAATACTTAAGGAAAATTCACATTTTTAGTAGCTTCCAGTTCAATTTACCTTAAAACACATAGTATAGATATATAAAGCAAGGAACAGAACACCTCTATGGGGGGAGGGGAAGAGATATCCCACAGGTAAATATCCAGGAAAGTACACCTTTATCAGCACCAGTGCCATGTGCATGTGTTGCCTAAAGTCAAAGTGGCTAATGCTGCTCTTGGACCAAGATGGTATTGACCATTCCCATACCAACATTTTAAACGGTGAAAATCTGTCCATATTTATACACTTGTACCAATGTTCAAGATCTGCTAGTGTTTCCACAGCCCCCCCCCCCCCCTAATGGCAGATGGGGTTCTTACCCTAGAACACAGCCTGCTCAGGTCTACACTGGTGCCACTAAAGATTCTTTCCTGGATATTTACCTGTGTGGTATCTCATAGATACTGCAAGCTGCTTTTAGTATAGATGTGTCACAAATCAGAAGTACTCTTTAGTTTTCATGGTTAAGCAAAGTCTGCCAACTTGCTGCACATGCAGTGTTCTGGCCTAAGAGTAATTAATGCATGTTACTGTGATCTTCTACCCACCCTATGGTATGGCAGAGCAGATCATTTAAAGACAAAACTACTTTTTAAATGCTTAAATGTAGCCAAATTGCTCTCCTTACCATTTAAGCCCATGGCAGATTTGGTCCTGTTCCTTCCCACTCCCCTTTGTCCATACTAAAATATGCTTTTGTTACTGTTGCAAGTTCCACTGCTAGTGCAGTTCTATTAGATAGTGTCTTTTCTGCCTTCAAAATACATAGGACTCCTTCCCTTTAAGCTTCCCATGTGGCAGAAAATACAGTTAGAAGTCCTGAAGTGAATAAATGCCATTTCAGCAGCTATTTGTAGACTATATACAACATAAGCCTTCCTTTTAATTGTCTTTTACTTAATCATGCTCTTTAGTTCTGGAGATTATATAAGGGGGGCATAGAAATATAATACAATTGAACCCCCCCATCTGCTTTTATCAGACCAATCAGCTACACTGCTCCTAATAATGGTTTCATGGGCACCAATGCTTAACCAAGGGTATCAAAAACAGTACTAGTTACCACACCCTCAGCCTATTATAAAGAAGCTTACTTGCCATTGGGGGTGTTCACCCTTCAGCTCTCACCAAGCTAGCTCCTATTGGGCAACTGCTGGGTTTTCCCTACCATTTGGATTCCCATAACCCAACAAAAATCTTACTACTTTCCTCTCTTCAACCATGTTGACCCAGTGGATGTTTTGCAGCTACAAGTGGGTATGTAGAATCTGCTCTTGTAGTTCCACTCAAGCAGCAGCTGCTATTGGTGCAAACTATTCAGCAGTCTGCAGCAAGAGATTATGCCATTAAAGGCTAGGCTAATTAACCATGGCTTCCTTTGCAATATACAGTGCAAGCCCAATTTGAAAGCCAGTATCCCATGGTGAGCTACTTCATCTGGCCAAAGTAAAAGCCAATGCTTTTGCAGATAATCATGGCCACTTTAGTACCATCTATGGTAACCATTAGTAACCCTGCAATATACTCCACTAACTGACTTGCTCTTAAGGTTTGAGAAACCAGATAACTAAGCATCTACATATTTGCATAAAAAGAGAAGTTCTATAACTTCAAGCATGACCTTCAGCCACCTAGCAGACCAAGTATCAGTACATGGATGAGGTTGTGTAATAGCTTGCTTACAATTGGAAAGCCAAGACCACATTTATTGTTTAGTCCTTCGACATCCAGAAAAGGTGGTGTCTCCCCCTATCATACCTAGATTTTACAATGACTTTCCACTTAATGAAAAAAAAAAATCCACATTATTTCATAGAGCATTTATTAACATATCAGATTCCATGGGAACACATTTAGTTTAATATTCTTCATCATGGCTTATTTCATATTTACTCCTATTCATTCTGTTCACAGTGCAGGTCCAAGACAAGGTCGATCAAAGATAAAAGGCCGTCTTACTCAGTCCTTCTCTTTTTCCTGATCAATTGCTATACGAACGAAGAGAAAAAAAAAAAAAAAAAGTTACTCTTCCAATTATGAAGCTAGTTGACTATAATCAAAACTAGACAATAGGCCACAAATATCACTTTATAAGCTTAGGTTATTTAGTATTCTTAGGAAAAATAAAACTGAAGTAGGGAATACATTGAAGGAGCGAACCATTAGTTTAATATTTAAATACGACTTACTTTCTTGGGTGGGTAGAGTATTCTTCTCTTGCGTTTCTGTTTTCTTCAGTTTATCTTTGTCGAAGCTCTCGATTTCTTTCAGATCAGGTTTATCTCCCATTGTCACCAAGTTTCCTAAAAGACAAATCAGTTATCTTTAAGGCTAAAAGAGCTCCGGCTTATTACCACCATGGAAGTACCCACACAGCAGTACAGAATTTAAAACCTAAATGCTTAACTCGCATTTTAAAGCGAGAAGCTTTAAGATCACACCCTTACAAAAGGGCACAGAAACTAGTGTTTGACTACAATGTGCAAGAAGCTTTCCATTGCCAGCCCTTAACCCTCCCGACGTGCCACTGAAATGCAAATCCACACTGGCTACAATGCACTGTTAACAGTTGTGCACACCAACCACATCCAACCCAAATACGGTTTAAACAAAAAAGTTAAAATAAGCACATAAGTTAACAAAAGAAATATAGAGCCCACTTAGACAAGAGCAAACCTCACCCGACCACACTACTGCAACACTCGCGTGCACTCACACCGCGTGCTTCCACTCTCTCCACCTTTGCCGAGGAACAATAGAATGACTGCCGCGCCCAACCCTTATATACACCCTCCCTGCCCTGCTGCTGATTGTGACGTCACTGACGTGCACCTCATTGGGCAAGGCTCCAGGAAAAGGGACTAGAGAGTAGGGGTCTTGTGCTCCGTGGTGGGGGAGGGAGCGCGGGTTTCCCCTCCCCCGTGCGAGCTCCTACCCGGCGATCCATTGATTGGCTTGCTGCAGTGCAATCTACTTGATTTTTCCATTCAGCCAAACTGAAAAATTTTCAGCGTAGCAATTTCCTTTCGTTCCTTATTTGATTATCAATTAGTAATATCAATAATTAGGGGCAGATAATTAACTTATTTATTCATTATTTTTGTTACCATACATGTAATTATTTCATCGTTTTTCTCATAAATCCATAATGGATTCCCTACTGCGAATAGTAATTTCTCATGCAGGAGAATTCTACAATTAAAACTGTCTAGCTACTCATTTTAAGTGAATCTCATTTTCCCTGTATCATTAATGCACTCTCTTTGACTTAAATCACCTCATAAACCACAATGGCACTTTGTTTGCGGACACTTGAGATAATCACTAAAAGTCTGCTTTTTATTACGTTTTCTACCCATCACCCATCATAGAAAATAGTGAATCAGTAGGGTCAGCCTATTGACTAGGCATCCACTTAGGGCAGCAGCACTGATGTGGCAACATGTCTGCAGAAGACTCATTACAGCCAGCTTGGGACCTTTAGCACCGGTGCGTTTTCAAGGCCCCATGCCAGCCCTAATGAATCTTCATCAGACATGCTGGCTGCCACAGAAAAAGTATGGTAGGGAAGGGATGTGGAGTGGAGATGCTGAACATCTTGGAGGTGGGGGAGGAAAGGAGAGAAATTCTGGACACCTGGGTGGTTGGGGATGGGGAGGTAGGGAAGGGGAGATGCATGCTAGACACTTTGAGAAGTGAGGTAGGGAAGAGGAAATGCTGGACAACTTGGGGAGGGGTAAGGAAGGAGAGATGCTAGATAAAGGTGAACTAGTTGATACTGTGTATCTGGATTTTCAAAAGGCATTTGACAAAGTGGAGTGGAGGAGTGGCCTAGTGGTTAGAGCACCAGTCTTGCAATCCCAAGGTAGCCAGTTCAAATCCCACCACTGCACCCTATGATCTTGGGCAAGTCACCTAATCCTCCATTGCTTCAGGTACAAACTTAGACTGTGAGCCCTCCTGGGACAGAGAAATATCCATTGTACCTGAATGTAACTCACCTTAAGCTCAGGGGCATAGCTACAGGTGGGCCCAGGCCCACCCAGTTTTGTCTCAGGCCCATCCTCACCTTCTCCCACCCCCACCGTAGCACTGCCTCCTCTCCTGCACTTCACAGCCTCTGTCTCCCACCCTCGTGGCAGCACTTGCAATTTGCTATCGGCGCTGCCTGCCTGACAGCTGACAGACGTGGCACGACGTCCTCCTGCTCCGGGGCCTTCCCTCTGCCGCGTTGATTCAACTTCCTGTTTACGCAGGGCGGATTGCACGCAGCAGAGGGAAGGTACCGGAGCAGGACGTCGTCACGCCGCGTCTGTCAGCTGTCAGGCAGGCAGCGCCGATAGAGCGCTGCCGCGGGGGTGGGAGACGGAGACCATGAAGTACAGGAGAGGAGGCAGCGCTACGGTGGGGGTGGGAGAAGGTGAGTGGAGGCAGCGCCGATAACTTTAAATGTGCTGGACAAACGCGCGCGCGCGTGTGTGTGTGTGTGTGTGTGGGGGGGGGGGGGTTGTAGTGCACACCCATCCAACCCGCTGGCCCACCCAAAAATTGTCTTCTGGCTACGCCATTGCTTGAGCTACTACTGAAAAAGGTGTGAGCAAAATCTAAATAAATAATAATAAAAGTATCTCATGAAAGACTCCAGAGGAAATAGAAGAGATGAGATAGGAGGTATTGCTCTATTGTGGATTAAAAACTGGTTATGAGATAGAAAACAGAGAGTTAGGTTAAATAGCCAATATTCTTTATGGAAAAGGGTAGGTAGTGGGGTTCCCCAGGGATCTGTGTTGAAACTGCTGTTTTTTAACATATTTATAAATGATCTAGAGATGGGAGTAGCTAGTGAGGTAATTAAATTTGCTGATGACACAAACCAGCTTATAATCGAACGAGAAAAACGCCCAAGTTCCGACCTAAATCGGGAGATGGGCGTTTATCTCACAAAAACGAATAAAGCGGTATAATCGAAAGCCGATTTTGGACGTTTTCAACTGCACTCCGTCGCGGATGCGGACAAAGTTGATGGGGGCGTGTCAGAGGTGTGGTGAAGGCGGAACTGGGGCGTGGTTATCTGCCGAACAGAGATGGGCGCATTTCACAGATAATGGGACAAAAGTATGCGTTTTTAGCTAGAATTTAGGGCACTTTTCCTGGACCCTGTTTTTTCACGAATAAGGCCCCAAAAGTGCCCTAAATGACCAGATGACCACTGGAGGGAATCGGGGATGACCTCCCCTGACTCCCCCAGTGGTCATAAACCCCCTCCCACCTCAAAAAATGATGTTTCACAACTTTTTATTTTGACCCTCAAATATCATACCCACCTCCCTGGCAGCAGTATGCAGGTCCCTGGAGCAGTTGTTAGGGGGTGCAGTGGACTTCAGGCAGGTGGACCCAGGCCCATCCCCCCCCTACCTGTTACAATTGTGCTGCTTAATGCTTAGTCGTCCAACCCCCCCCGAACCCACTGTACCCACATGTAGGTGCCCCCCTTCACTCCTTAGGGCTATAGTAATGGTGTAGACTTGTGGGCAGTGGGTTTTGAGGGGGATTTGGGGGGCTCTACACACAAGGGAAGGGTGCTATGCACCTGGGAGCTCTTTTACCTTTTGTTCTGTTTTTGTAAAAGTGCCCCCTAGGGTGCCTGGTTGGTGTCCTGGCATGTTAGGGGGACCAGTGCACTACGACTCCTGGCCCCTCCCACGAACAAATGCCTTGGATTTATTCGTTTTTGAGCTGGGCGATTTCATTGTCCATTATCGCTGAAAAGCAAAAACGCCCAGCTCACAACTTGGCGAATAAAACATGGACGTCTAATTTTTTCGAAAATACGCTTGGGTCCGCCCCTTCACGGACCCGTTCTCGGAGATAAACGCCCATGGAGATAGGCGTTTCTGTTCGATTATGCCCCTCAAAGTTATTCAAAGTTGTTAAATCACAAGAGGATTGTGAAAAAAGAGGAGCTTACGAGACTGGGCATCCAAATGGCAGATGACGTTTAATATGAGCAAGTGCAAAATTATGCATGTGAGAAAGAGGAACCCAAACTATATGTGATGCGAGGTTCCACATTAGGAGTCACCACCAAGAAAGGGATCTAGGTGTCATCATTGATGATACATTGAAACCCTCTGCTCAGTGTGCAGCGGCGGCTAAGAAAGCAAATAGAATGTTAGGTATTATTAGGACAGGAAAGGAAGACAAAAATGTGGACGTTATAATGCCTTTGCACTGCTCCATGGTGCAACCGCACCTCGAATATTGTACGCAATTATGGTCACCGCATCTTAAAAAAAAAGATATAGAAAAGAGACAGAGAAGGGTGACAAAATGATAAAGGGGATGGGACGACTTCCGTATGAGGAAAAAGATGGTTGAGGGGAGATATGATAGATGTCTACAAAATAATGAGTGGAGTGGAACAGGTAGATGTGAATCGCTTCTTTACTCTCTCCACAAATACTAGGACTGAGGGCACGCAATGAAGCTACAAAATAGTATATTTAAAATGCATTGGAGAAAATATTTCTTTACTCAACGTGTAATTAAACTCTGGAATTCTTTGACAGAGAATGTAGTAAAAACAGTTAGCTTAGCGGGGTTTAAAAAAAAGGTTTGGATAGCTTCCTAAAAGAAAAGTCCATAAGCTACAACTTAGAGAATCACGTTGTACGTTACAAGGGGCCTCATGCTTACTAGCACGGAAAACTATTAAACCTAATATGTACTTCCTGCATAATTGAGGGGGACCTCTTAAATGTTATAGGTTTTTTTTTAGTTTCAACACTTTTTTATTGACAAGTCAAAATATTTGCACAAAGATAAAGACCATGCAAGAATAATATCTGTCACCAAATTTAACCATTTTAACCCCCACCCCCCCTTTCACCCCTTTAATATTTAACATATACCAGTCCCCGGAAGAGAAAATAGTGTTACTCATCTACACACAATCCTCAACCAGAAACATGTTCAAGACCAAGCCCCAAGAAACACACCCAACATAAAAACATCCAATTCCCAGCAAGCTATTATCAACGCCCTCTCTCCCCCCGCCCCGCTCTCCCCCCATCCCTAATCCCAAGACGGAACTGCGGTGCGTCTCACTGGCAGCTAATATAAAAGTGTCTCTTACACACCAACTAAAGAATTAACAAAAAAATAGGACGCACAACCCATTGCAAACAGTAAGTAAGCACCTACTATAACTGGAACTAAACTCCTCAATAAATCCCTCTCTCTTTCTACCTAACCCTACAAATCCTATATAAAGGTACCTTCTGTATCATTCCCATACCTAAAAGACAAACAAGCTCCAATTCCCAGGGATCAAAGAGAATTAACCACTAGACTTCTGCCCCGAGTATGCAAAGATTGTATATATGGCCCCCAAATGTCAAGAAATTGCTTCCGTCGCTTAGAAGATCCCCATACCCCTCCAAACGCTCAAAAAGCATAAACTCATGTGATTTATTCCTCCAAGAAGTCCGGGGCAGAGGTGCTAACCGATTGACTCAAAATGAGCCTCTTGCCAATCAAGCAAGCCTTACGAATCAGTTGCTTAGCCAGCCTGCTCTGCAATGCAAAAATCTCATATTTGTCTAATAGAATTCCAGCAGGACAGCTCAAAACTCTGGAACCTAGTAGAAACATCAGGTAGCGAAGAATAGCGGCCCAAAAATTCTGCACCCTAAAACAATCCCATAAACAGTGGAAAAAGGAACCTGGCACCCTCCCACACTTCCCACACAAAGGAGTGCCCATCCCCCCATCTTGAAAATCTGAGCTTTCGTAAGATACGCTCTATGAAGAATATGGTATTGATATTCCTGCAAGCCAGCATTGCCAGTCAACCAAGGAATCCTAGAAGTCAAAACATTAAGGTGTAAGGAGAGGTTGGGTCTTGACAAATCCCGGGCCCAACGCTACCTAATCAACTCCCGGTCCTTACAAAGTGGCAACGTTCCTAGGGCCTTATAGAGACCCAAGACTGAGAGTTGATCCCCCGCACCAATTGAAAAAAGTGTCTCATTTGATGACTATGTCGAGAACGTAAGGTGGTAGCACCCAAAGAATTGACATAATGTGCCAGTTGATTATAAGCGAAGATGTTATTGATTTCATAACCAATGCCCAAGGCTCCCAGGTTCAACAATGAACCCTGCAAATTCAAAACATGCTCCAACCGAGTTATGCCCATCTGTGCCCAACATCAGAATGCAATATTATCAATCCCAGGTTTGAACAGCAAATTTCCACAAATTGGCAACAAATCAGATGTACGTAAGTCCAATCCCCAAGACCTCACCATGTCTCTCCAAAGTACACGTAAGGAAGACAACAGTAGGCTATTTCGCCAGTGGACCGGGCTAACAGGACCTGGCACTTGCAGCAAAAAATAAAAATGACAAGGGGCAAAGTATTGACGCTCTAGCTGCCAAGGCGTATAATCTTCCTTGTCAAAAAAAACCAGTCACCTAGATGACATAAAAGACATGCCCGATTATACCGCCTAAGATCCGGCAGATCCAACCCCCCTCACCCCAAGAACCCATTAGCAAAGACAACGTGAGCTTAGCCTTCTTCCCTCCCCAACATTAACGCCCAAGCAGACTATGAAGTAATTTAAGATCTCGCTGACGACAGCTGTAACAGGTAAAGCCATCTAGTGAACTCCACCATACAAAACAACTGAATTCGCCCATATAGCGTAAGAGGCAAGGACACCTATGCTCGCAATCGCGTTTCTGTGGCCCGTAGTAATCGCGTAACATTTAGATGATATAAGTCCTGCAATTTCATGGACAAACAAAGGCTCAAATACAGAAAAGAACCCTTTGCCCATCGAAGAGGTAAACTCGACCCCCACTTCTGTCGTATGGCATCCATAGAGGCCAACGCCAGGAATTTAGCATAATTAAGCTTAAAGCCAGCAAAGTCCCCAAACTCTTGGAAGAGCTCCAACAATGCGAGCAATAATCTAAAGGGGTCTGTAAGATGCACCAGCAAGTCATCTGCAAAAGCCGACAGAAGAAACCTCGAAGAGCCTACCAGTACTCCCGTAATGTCTGAATGAAGAGCTATCTCTCTAACCAGGGGATCCAACGATAACACGAACAAAAGAGGAAACAATGGGCACCTCTGCCTCATACCCCTAAAAATCCGAAACCAGTGCGAACATACCCCATTCACCCACACACACGCCTGGGGTTCTAAATACAGAACACGAACAGCATCCAAAAAAAACCCCTCAAAACCGTAATGCCGCAAAGCAGCAAACAGATATGGCTAGCTCACCCGATCAAACGCTTTTTCTGCATCAAAACTAACTAAAAGGGAAGACAAACGTTTCTGAGCCACCACTTCCAAAGATGCCAAAACAGAACGAACATTTTTAACTGCTGTCCGTCCTTTCACAAACCCCACCTGGGCCACATCAGCCAGATCAGGAAGTACCATAGCCAACCTATTTCCTAAAATCTTTGCGTATAATTTGACATCAACATTAAGGAGAGATATAGGCCTATAGGATCCCGGGTCCTCTAAATTCTTCCCCTCTTTAGGTATCACAACTATCTGGGCTAACTTGAAGGTCTCTGGATTAGTCTGACCGGTCACCATTGAATTGAACAAAGCCAATAATGGCGCTTTAACTCGTTCAGAAAACTGTTTATAAAATTCTATGTGATATCAGTCCGGACCCGGCGTTTTATGAGAAGCGCTCTGTTGCAGAGCTAACATAAGGTCTCCTTCCATAAATGGCTTATTCAAAAAGCTCAACTGCCGGGGAGAAATCTTGGGCAACACCAAATTGTCCAAATACAAGTCACTATCTAACCCATCCTCGTCTGGAGTTGCAAATAAAGTCTCATAGAACTGGCCAAATCGATCAGCTATCTCTCTATCCAAACGTAACATTTTACCATCTAAGGCCTTCACCTGAGGAATCCGAGAGAACCCCTCCTTTTTCCGAACCATACAGGCCATCAGCTGCCCAGCCTTATTACCATAACGAAACAATTGATATTTATAATTGGGACTTAACCGCCCTTTGATGTAACAATTAATTCAACTCCTTTTGAGCCACTAACAAAGCCTCTCGTTGCGCATCACAGGGAGAATCTCCATACTTAATTCTATGTCTCCTAACCAATTTCTCCAGACGAAGGATTTCTTTATCCCTAAGCTTCTGGGCTCTCGCTCGATAAGAGATGATATCTCCCCGCAACACAGCTTTCGCCATTTCCCAAAAAAGAGCAGGCTGTTGCTTGTGAATACCATTATGAAACTCATAGTCATCCCACCATTCAGACAAGTAAGCCTGGAACCCCTGATCTCCTACTAGGTCTAGGGGGTATCTCCAGAAATGATCTCCCTCTCTATATGGGGGACTATCAAGCAGTAACCAAATCAGGGCATGGTCCGACACCGCATAAGGGCCAATTTCCGCCTGAGAGATCTGAGAAAAAAGGGGACCCGAGACAAAAAGATAATCTATATGGGATTGAGAAGCATGAGCTCTAGAGAGATGAATAAAGTCTCTTTCCGAAGAGTGCAAAATGCGCCACACATCCACTAAATCTAAAGCATTGCAGAGCAGCGATAAGGCACCATGACCTCCCCCGGAGCTCCCTGCACCAGGGCCCGACCTATCTACCGACGGGTCGAACACCAAATTTAAATCTCCCCCAGGATTATATTCCCACCAGTATAAGGGGTCAATTTAGCAATCAACCCTTGAAAGAAGGCTTTGTCAAAAACATTTGGGGCATATACATTGCTGCAGAGCACTAGGGGGTGACCTGCTACTTCCACTGAGGTAAAAATATACCTATCCTCAGGGCCTACCATCATAGACTTGAGGATCTTAGAGTGGAGGCAGCGCCGCCGAGAGGGGGGGACAGGAGGGGGACAAAAGTCCCCGGGCCTCCGGGGGGGGGGGGGGGCCGGCACCACTGCAGTCCGGCCCGCCCTCCATAGCTCCCGGAACTAACCTGAAGCGCCTTCACGTTCACATTGCAGCAAGCAGCAGCAGCAGGGCAGGCCACTCCTTCCTTCCGTGTCCCGCCCTCGCCTGATGTAATGTCCGCGAGGGCGGGGAATGGAAGGAAGGTCTGCCCTGCTGATGCTGCTGATGCTTACTGCGATGCGAACGTGAAGGTGCTTCAGGTTAGTTCGGAGGGTCCGGCAGCGGGTGGAGGGGGGGCCCAGCGACTTCAGGTGGGGGGGCAGGGTGTGACGCGACCTCGGGTGGGGTGGGGGGCCCGTGGGCGGTCTTGTCCCGGGCCCGGCCCGGCTCTCGGCGGCCCTGAGTGGAGGAGTAGCCTAGTGGTTAGTGCAGTGGACTTTGATCCTGCAGAACTAAGTTCAATTCCCACTACAGCTCCTTGTGACTCTGGGCAAGTCTCTTAACCCTCCATTGCCCCTGGTACAAAATAAGTACCTGAATTATGTAAACCGCTTTGAATGTAGTTGCAAAAACCTCAGAAAGGCAGACTATCAAATCCCATTCCCTTTCCAGAAGAGAATCATCACTCCCACTTTTCAACCAACTGCAGGGGCTTCTACCAAAGACCCAACCCAGCCTCTTTTAAATTTAGCATGTTCCCCTGAAGATAAATGTGTTTCCTGTATAAAAGCAATATCTGCTTTATGTCTCTGCAAAGCCTGCAACACCTTGGTTCTTTTTATAGGGAAGGAAACCCCCCTACATTCCAAGAAATTAACTTAAGTGATCCCAGAGACCCCAAATTCACACACAGTCAGAACAAAACATTTCTGTTCAAAAAGCAAGGAGGAATGCCCCCCAGCCCCCGGGCTCCCTCCCTCCCTCTACCTCAAAGGGCATTCTAGCAATCTTCATGTAACAAACCCAAAGGTACCTCACATGCACACCCCATAACTGCAACCAACTAACCTCTTCCTCCCCCCCCCCACCCCCCTACCCCATCCCCTTAGAAATCCCCACATATCTTCCCATGAAGTAAGATCTCGCGAGCGAGCTCCCCCGCACCCACATGGCAAAAAAAAAAAAATCTTATGCATACATTATTCCCCATATAACCCAAGTAACCCCCTATATTAATACATCCTAACATTGTAAAATACATGTACTTTCTCCATAGGGAGCGCACAAACCTCCCATAGCCCAGTCCAAAGTAAAGAAAGGCTACACTTCCAACATAGTTACTTCTGTTCCCACTGAGCAACAGCTTTTGCCACTGGGAGGAGAAGAACATCCTCTTCTGCTGGGTCAAATATCCACCAAAAGACGGCATCATGAATGAACATCTTACACGGAAGGTCCACATCCTTATGACTCTCAGCCAGTTCCAGTAATGAGTGTGTCTAAATATTTATAAGCTCATCCAAGCAAGGCTGACTGCCATAGCCAAGCACAAACAGTCTTGCTGACTTCGGGGCATCTTTCTCCACTGCCCCAGCTGGAAGGTTCTTACTGCTACACAAACATACTTAAAACAAAAAACATAATGTCAAAATATCAAGATTCTATCTCATATAGATTATTCCCATATGGACAAGTACTGGTCATATTACTGTCTTCAACACAGCAGGTCATGTCCGCTCCAAAATGCCCACTTCTTGTTGCACAAATTTTAAGGCCTCTTCCGCCGTAGTACTACTACTACTACTACTACTACTACTATTTAGCATTTCTATAGCGCTACAAGGCGTACGCAGCGCTGCACAAACATAGAAGAAAGACAGTCCCTGCTCAAAGAGCTTACAATCTAATAAAAAAATAAATAAAGTAAGCAAATCAAATCAATTAATGTGAACGGGAAGGAAGAGAGGAGGGTAGGTGGAGGCGAGTGGTTACAAGTGGTTACGAGTCAAAAGCAATGTTAAAGAGGTGGGCTTTCAGTCTAGATTTAAAGGTGGTCAAGGATGGGGCAAGACGTAGGGGCTCAGGAAGTTTATTCCAGGCGTAGGGTGCAGCGAGACAGAAGGCGCGAAGTCTGGAGTTGGCAGTAGTGGAGAAGGGAACAGATAAGAAGGATTTATCCATGGAGCGGAGTGCACGGGAAGGGGTGTAGGGAAGGACGAGTGTGGAGAGATACTGGGGAGCAGCAGAGTGAGTACATTTATAGGTTAGTAGAAGAAGTTTGAACAGGATGCGAAAACGGATAGGGAGCCAGTGAAGGGTCTTGAGGAGAGGGGTAGTATGAGTAAAGCGACCCTGGCGGAAGATGTGAATATAACATGTGTCCGTGTAACCAGCCCCTCCAACTGACCACTGATTAAGATTTATAACAAATTACTACTCTACCTATGAAAAGTTATTCCGTTATTATACTTCCTCTGTGTACATCCGTATGCTGCACAAGCTGGCATGTTTGAAAATATAAGTGAGATTAAATAAAAATGCTACCAACAATGTAGAACGACAAGGTGGATACACCAGCTCATAGGTTTGCTTGCTTTGCTTTGACTGAACGGGGATGTCAGCTGCGCTGGGAAGGGAAAACTTAGATTGACCTAATTGGTTTCAGCGTTCTGACGTCACTTCATCTCCCGTCTATGAAACCTGCTTGGGTTGTTGTGGAACGTACTGTGCTGCGTTTTGGTTTCCACAGCGACAACAGAACACGGGAGGGACGTGTGCTCTGATGGCACAACGTCGTCCGTTCGTTTCCGCTTTCCGTTTCCCTGACTGGGAGGGAGTGGTTAGCAGTTGCGGGATGGAAGCGCTGGAGGAGGCGGGTGAGGAGCAATGCAGAGAGTCTGGGGAGAGCCACGAGCCTAGTAAAGAGGAAGAAGAAGAGGAGGAGGAAGAAGAAGAAGAGGAGCGCGGCTCTGAGTCCGCCGCTTATGTACTATACAGGTACCGGCACAAGGGGCCAGGCTGTAATATATACCGGGGCGATACTTTTCTTTTAGCCGCCCTCCAGCGTGAAGAGATTTAACGGAAGAGAGGGAAGTGTTCTGGCTCTTTGCGCGTGTATATAGATTTACTTATATTCATGTTGCAGAAATAGTAGTGCCGAAGCACGTGTGTGTGGGTGTGTTCGTATTCTTCTACTAGGTTTCGTACGTCCTGTTTCTCATTTTCTCAACCCTTCATCTAGCTGGGTGTTTGCTTTGAAGGGCTATGTTTGTAAACATTATTGTTATTATTTTGTTTGGCACTTACCTGTCACATTTTTATTGATGTGTTCTGTTTTCTTTGAGAATCAGTATCTGTGTAAGCAAAACAGATTTCGAGTTAAACGTGTGAGGGCGTTACAAAGGGAGAGAAAATTTGATTGGACGGTGTGTTTAAGATCTGGTGATGATAAAAATGAGTATTTATTTATTTATTGTTTGCATTTGTTTCCCACCTCTTTGTGGGCTCAGTGTGGCTTACAATAAGATAAGAATAATGAAAATACATTTGTTGCAACTTGGTTATGGGTTATATTGTACAAGTTATGCGAGATAATCGAATAATCATTAGGAAAATCACAATGGGACATCAACATTAGGTTGGTTACGTCATTTATTCAGGATACGACACGTTTTTGGAAAAAACCTGAAGGGGTATGGCTATTTGTTAATTCAGTGTTCTTAACTTTAGATGTACTATGTTTGTATACCAGAATCCCACAGGATTTGGTTTTATTTGTCATACAAAAAAAAAAAAATCAGATTTGCAACCTGCTCCACAGCGACTTTCTACCGGGTTTCTTATACAATTAGTCACTTCAGTCATTTGTAACAATTTATTTTCATGAACAGTGTTGTGAGCAATACGGAGATATAGCCGATTGGGACTTGATATACGCCTTTCTGTGTGTGTTTTTTTTTTGCACCTACATTCAAAGTGATTTACATAGTCTATATTATTATTATTTGTTGCATTTGTATCCCACCTTATCCCACCTCTTTGCAGGCTCAAAGTGGCTTACAATACGTCATGAATAGTGGAAGAATGTTAGTTAATAAACATTTAGTATTGCAGGGTTTTGGTCAGTATGATTAAAATAAGACAAAGTAATAGTGTACAAGCAGATATTAAGAGACACTTCTAAATATAGATGGGCACAGTGGCGTAGCCAGACATGACATTTTGGGTGGGCCCAGAGCTAATATGGTTGGGCACCATGGGGTTGATATTCAACTGCTGGCAGGCTGTGCAGTTAAAGCCTGCTACCAGTGCTGAACCAGGAAATTCAATGTTGCACCCTATCCGGCAATCAGCATTGAATTTCTAGTTTTATTTTTGGCCGCTAGAATTTAAAACGGTTAACAGATATTCAGCGCTAAATGGTTAAGGTCCTATCTTTAGACAGGACTGCTATTTATGCAGTACTATTTAACTGCTTAACTCAGCACTGACCATCGGCACTAACTGGCTAAAACGGGCGACATAGCTGGTTAGTCGCTATGTGCTAGCCGCAAATATTTAGCGGAGATTACTGGCTATCTTCCGCTGAATATTTGCGGTTAGCCAGTTAAATGATATTTAAGTGGTCAGTGGATGCTGCTGACTGGTTAAATAGCACTGAATATTGTGGGAGTATGTATATATAAATTGGGGGGGGGGGGGTGGTATGTATATATAAATAATGCCTTAGAATGCTCTTGATGATGGATATCTAAGTAAATAGTCTGCCCAACAGCTGTCCTGCATCAACATAAATAGAGAAGAACAACAACCAAGAAAGTGCCAACCAAGGGATATTTTATGAAAAATATCAAAACCAAAAGGTCAACTAAAATGATATACAGTTCATAGGATCTATTTTAAAAAAAAAGGTATCAAGACTCGATGCAGTCCTGTGTTTTGGTGCATGGGGCATCTGCCTCAGGAGTCTCAATTTTAGTTGGATATGTAAGTCCTTTGTACTGTTAAAGGACAGATATGAACACAACACAATCAAACAGCCACCCACACTATTAGGCTGTTTAGGCCAGTTACAGAATAAATGACCAAAAATTAGAAATGTACCTGTAGCCTGGCATAAACAGTGGCCTTCCCTTCCCTACTCCCCCATCCCTCCCTATAACCCAACATCAACACTGCCCTTCCCTACTCCCCCATCCCTCCCGGCATCAGTACTACCCTTTCCTACCTCACACCACTCCCTGTACTCCAGCATCAGCCCTGCCCTTTCCAATCTCCCACCCCCAACCAGAAACACATCAGCATGAAATATAAAACTTTTTTTTTTTTTACCTGGGGATTGCAGAGCCAAGCCCACCAAAACGAAATTATAAAACTTTTTTTGTAATCACCATGATACAAACAACTATTTTGTTTAACCTGACCAGTGCAAAGCCCTCCCCAACCAACCCCCTACCCCAGCAATCCAACTTTACACAGAAACTTTTTTTTTTAACCTGGGTAGCACTTCCCTGCAGAGTCTACTGCAGTACCCCCCCCCCCCCCCCGATGAGGCCCTGAAGCAGTGTGCTGAAGAGGAGGCCACTGGGGAGAGTAGGCTTGGCTGGGGGGGGGGGGATGCTGCACTTCTAGCCTCTACTCCTGCCTCCACGCACCTGTACGGCACTGCTGCTTCCACTGTGCAGCAAAATTGGCCCAGGAAGTTGTTTATTTGGAGCTCTGGCACTCCTTGTTTTTAACTTAGCTTCTGCCCTCCCCCCAGTGCTGTGCCATGCTGTTGGAGAAATATGGATCAGCCCCAGACGCTGAACCAGGTGTCTGGGGCTGATGAGTGTCCAAATTTCTTCAGCAGCATGGCACAGCATGAGGAGGGGGGGGGGGGGGGGGGCAGCTGCTAAGTTTAAAAAAGCAGTGCCGAGCTCAAAACAAATAACTTCCCTGGCCGATTTTGCTGAATTTCTTTTCTCCAGCGGCACAGCAGAGGAGGGAGGAGGGAGCAGCATTTAAGTTATAAAACATAAAAAAAAAAAGCAGTGCCGGAGCTCCAAAACTTCCTGCCCTGGGCTAATTTTGCTGCAGAGCAGGAGAGGTGCCTTACCCTTTAGATAAGTTTGTAGTGAAGGGTCCTCCCCCTCCCGAATCCATTCCCAACTCGACTTCAGGGCAGCCCAAACAGCAGCAAAAAAGTAGCTCTGCAGCTGTGCAGGGTAATTAGTATATAAAGCACCTGATTGGTGCAGAGGCAGAGATTGGGCGGGCCTGAGCTGAGATTAGGCGGGCCTAGGCCCACCCGTAGCTACGCCCCTGGATGGGCAATTTGTACATATTCACATTGGTTGATCTTTGAGGTAGGCTTTATTAAAGAGGTGGGTCTTCAGTAATGAGCGGAAGTTCGTTCTTTCGTAAACCGGTTTCAAGCTGCGCGGTAGTGCATTCCATAACTGTGTGCTCAGGTAGGTGAAGTTTGACGCATGCATTAGTTTGTGTTTCATTCCTTTGCAGCTGGGGAAGTGCAGATCAAGGAATGTGCGGGATGATCTTTTGGTATTCCTAGGTGGTAAGTCAATCAGGTCTGACATGTAAGCTGGTGCGTCTCCATGGATAATTTTATGAACTAATGAGCATACCTTGAAAGCGATACGTTCCTTAAGTGGGAGCCAATGTAGTTTTTCTTGTAAGGGTTTGGCACTTTCAAATTTTGGTTTGCCGAATATAAGTCTAGCTGCAGTGTTCTGGGCTGTTTGGAGTTTCATGATTATTTGTTCTTTGCACTCGGAATATAGTGCGTTGCAATAGTCTAGATGACTGAGCACCATTGATTGTACCAGGTTGCGGAAAACACTCCTTGGGAAGAAAGGTCGTATTCTTTTTAATTTCCACATTGAGTGGAACATCTTCTTGGTTGTGTTTTTCGCGTGGTTCTTATTTGTACCTGGGGCAATGGAGGGTTCAGTGACTTACCCAGAGTCACAAGGAGCTGCAGTGGGAGCTTCACTAGCCCCTTGACATAGTAACATAGTAGATGACGTCAGAGAAAGGCCTGCATGGTCCAGCCAGTCTGCCCAACAAGATACAAATCAAGGTCAGGTAAACTCATATGTGCTACTTTTTGTGTATAGCAGCCATTTTCAGGGCACAGACTGTAGAAGTCTGCCCAGCACTAGCCCCCCCCTCACAACCACAGGTGCTGCCACCCAATCTCCGTTAAGCTTCTGAGGATCTGTTCCTTCTGAACAGGATTCCTTTATGTTTATCCCACGCGTTTTTGAATTCCATTACCGTTTTCATCTCCACCACTTCCCGTGGGAGGGCATTCTTTAGTGGCAACACTGGTAGTGGTAGAGTTTGAGGACAGATTTATCCCTTACATTGGTTTCAACATGTGAAATTATGGAAGTGGTGTTTAGATAATATATTTTTTATATAGTAGGGAGATAGTGATCAGTTACAATTGTTTTCACTACTACTACTATTTAGCATTTCTATAGCGCTACTGGTGCACTTCAATTCACAGCTACCATTGATAGTCAATAGATAGTGTTTTTATTTAGACAGGGAGAGAATGCAAACTACTGCACCTCGTAAATCAGTTACTAGAAACATTTTATTACAGTTTAGGAGCTTTCATCCTTACAATTTGAGATCTAATCTTACTATGAGTCAATTTTTGAGATCTATTTGCATGTACTGCCTCCATTGTATGCAAATAGATCTCGTGCTTGGATGAATGTGGGGGTGTGAATGTGTGTGTATCTGGTTCCTTGCTGATAAAAAATGTTTTTATGAACTTGACATTTGTGATATAAAGAGCAATTTAATAATAGTTGATATTTTGTTGAATATCTAATGCATAATCATTGCGGAAATCTTGAATGCCTGACCAGGCGAAGTTCGAAGTTGGCCCCCTCTGATTTAGAGAAACCTTTGAGGTCTATTTTCAAAGCACTCAGACTTACAAAGTCACATAAGGGCTCATTTTCAAAGCAGTTAGACATACAAAGTACCATAGGTTACTATGAAACTTTGTAGGTCTAAGTGCTTTGAAAATACACCTCATAGTAACCTGTGCTTTAAAAATGAGCTCCTTAGTCATTCATTGTAGTCTAATTAGTTGGTACTGTGGACTGGGAACCAGGGGAGCCTGGTTCATATCCCACTGTAGTTCATTGTGATCTTGGGCACATAACTTGTCCCTCTATTACCTCGGGTACTAACTCAAATTGTGAGCCTTCCAGAAACAGAAAAGGAAATATCCATCTGTGCCTGACTCTGCTTTATTGTGAGGAACTGTATGAGGTGGGATAGTCATCCACAAGCTCACTTGAGGAATTATGGAATCCATGGCTTTTTCCTCAGTATTCTTAAGTGTCCCCCCACCCCAGAAGTCTCCTAGATAGTCCAAGCAGTTTGCATCTCAACAGTCAAGCTCTCTAACAGGCACTCTCTGCTTTAACTAAGTCTTCTAATGCCTTCTTCCTCTTACTCTATCCCCCCTTTCCAACTTGAGGGCTATCTAAACGCGATTCTATGCCACAATAATTTTAAGGGGTCACTTCTGCACATTTGCTTTAGTCTAATTTTCCAGCATACGCACTGGGTTTCCTAAGTTCATTTTCATTTGTATTTTTTCTACCTGCCTGTACTGTCTTTTCAAGTTATTGTTGGACCAACTATGAGGTCTTCGAATTTATATCTGTAGAGACTGGGGTAATATACTGAGCTGTCCTTAAAGCTTAGTAATGAACTTTTCCCAACTGTCATTCACTTTATGGAGTACCTGCTTGCATCATCGGCATAAAAACTTCCACCATTTATTGCTTTAATGTGTCCTAATCAAAGACTCTTAACATTCATGAGAGATTGCAGAAGAAAAGTGAGGTTATGTTAAGGTGGCGCATGTGAATATTGAGAACGTTACATTAGGCTACAGTGTTTTGTTATTTTTCTTTAGACAGTCGCATTGCCCACGGACCCTGAAGCAGGACCCGAAACTCTGGCCATAGTTGGCCGTGGATGAAAACAAGAAGCTACATGTCTGAATCCCACACTGATTTCTAACTCACACTAGGCAAGCAACCTATCCACAATGTATTATACTGTGCCCATAGTGGTAATGAACCTTGCTCCTAAGTCAGGGCCTGTAAGTACTTAGTGGTTGATTTAGTGGTGTGTGTCATCATGACTTGCAGAAATATCCAACCTCGCTTTGCCCTCCAGTTTCTACAGTGACTGGGGGTCATTAACTTCTAGGATATATATTTTTTTAATTTATTTATAGTAAGTTTAAAATATAGCCATATAAGAAAACAATTCAAAAATGAGTTTACATTGAACTTAATAATATATAACACAACCAGGTCAATACGAACATACCTAAATCTCCACTACCCAAACTGCAAAGGACTCAAATAGAAATCAACTTGGATAACTTTTAAAGTTTGTACCCTGGTGCATAAAATCCTCTACGGAGAAGCTCCAGCTTATATGGATAACCTTATCAACTTACCACCTAGGAACTCTGACAGATCATCTCGTTCGTACTTAAGTAATGCCACACTGGGAAAAGACCAAGGGTCCATCGAGCCCAGCATCCTGTCCACGACAGCGGCCAATCCAGGCCAAGGGCACCTGGCAAGCTTCCCAAATGTACAAGCATTCTATACACGTTATTCCTGGCATTGTGGATTTTTCCCAAGTCCATTTAGTAGTGGTTTATGGACATCCTTTAGGAAACCGTCTAACTCCTTTTTAAACTCAAGCTAACCGCCTTCACCACGTTCTCCGGCAACAAATTCCAGAGCTTATCAAGGTTTTCTTTTGCATTTTTAAGGTGATGACTTTTATAATGGGGTCATATAAGAAGAAAATCTTTTCTAATTCTCCTGTGAAGGTCATTGTATAGGAGAGGCTGAACTGTGGGCTTTTAATATCTGCTAAAGTTCTTCAGCAGATTGTTTGCAGTGATCTGTGGGTTCTGCTTTACAGATGTGACCAAATTATTCTTGGATTTTCAGATTTTGCTGTGACTTCAGAAATTCCATGTAGCTTCTATTTCTTAACCACATCTGACAGTTGAAAATTAGTTGCAAACAATTTTTTTTGTGGCCTTCCCTTCAGTGTTGTTAGAATGTATACAGATTTTGAAAAATTCCAGGAAACCTTAGGAAGTTGGAAGACTCTGCAAATGGCTGATGAAATCTTATGTGGACAAATGCAAAGTGATGCACATTGGGAATAATAATCTAAATCATAGTTAATGCTAAGATCCACCTTCAGGAATCTGCACCCAATGAAAAGATCTAGGTGTCATACACAATATGCTGAAATCTTCTGCCCAGTGTTTGGCAGGCATAACTTTATGCCTAAATGCAGCACTTTAGTGCATAACTTAAGTAAATTATAGAACAACGCTCTAGCACTTATGCATATATAATGCACACATAAGAAAAGTGGTTAATATTCATTATCATATCTGCACAAGTGGTGCCTAATGTTAGGTGCCCTGTTATAGAATTAGGGGATATATTATTTATATTAGGTTGAGTAAATGTAAATCAGTAATAGAGCTGGGTTGAAGCTTTGAGTTCCCCCAAACAAAGGTTCTGCTACCCCTTGGGAGGGGATGGTACAGATAAGGGGAATGCTAAATGATGGAAATTGGGAGGAGGGAAGAGAGGCGATACTGGATTGGGGGGTGCGCTGACTTATAGTTTGCAGGGGTTCGCCAGAAGCCCCAGCACCGGCTCTGCAAATTCATTTTGGTTTGAGCTGTGCTTTTGCATTCAGAGTACAAGGATAAAGAGTTATACCCTTGACAAGAAAATATTTACATTGTTGAGCACTGCTTTGCTTAGATCTGTGATGTGCATATTTTGGGGCACAGGTCACATGAAACTCTGAAAAGGTATAAAAATGGGAACTGAGTTTTTGTCCTCGGCCCTGCTTTTTTTTTTTTTTGTAGAGTATAAGTTAAAATAAACTTACTGTATGAACAGTTTTTTTTTTTCCCCTAGGAAGGTAGAAAAAAAACCTCATACTAAGAGGTGGTTTTAGAAGGGCAAGGTATCATTTACATGTGAAAAAAGTCTATTTCCACATATAACTAGTGATTTTAGAAAAGCCATTACTTGTATACCCATGGCATGCACCTACTGTATTTGAAGGGAACCTATTTTGGGAATGTTATTTAGGGGGACATAAAATGCTAAATCTTTGATATGACAAGTAGGGAATGTTATAGATTGCAGAATGTGAATCTGTGTGACCTGGTCAGCATTCGATCATGCATCCTTCTGTTCTATTAAGCACTAGATGTGGTTAGGACTTTGGTATATATATATATATTTTTTTTCTTCATGACTTTATTTTTATTGAAGTTGAATTTTTTAAAAAGATTCTTGGAACAAAAAAGCAAAATCAAAGAGTGGATGATGTTTTACCTACAGGGATAGAAAAGAATGGGCTGATATTGATCCTGTACCTCAAGATGACGGACCAAACCCAGTAGTTCAGATAATTTACAGTGAAAAATGTAAGTATTTTTAAAAATGTTCTTTCCTCCCCCCCTTCTATTTAATACATCCCACCTCTATATAATCTGCATAGCATCCTTGATGACTTTCACTGCCTGCTATGCAGAAAGAGTAGTATTTCTTCAGCACTGTTTGACTGACAACATACACTTTCTCCAACACCAAGATTTCCTGAGATAGGAGACAAGCATGAATTTTGTATCACAGTTGACTTCAGTTTGGGCAGAGCCACAGTTCTGGTCCCTTTTTAAATCTCTTAAACTTTCTGAAGAAAGTGATACTGGTGTGACTTAGTATTATAATATCCATAAAATGCTCTCCCTCCCCGCCCCCCCCCCCCCCCCCCCCCCCCAACCAAAGGAAATTGTCCACCTGTGTGCCTGTGGCAAAACTTTTTTTTTTTTTTTTTTTTGGACCAGCAGTTTCCTTTTCTTCATTTAGGAACCACACTGAATTGGCTGGTCCACAGGTCTTCATTTGTAACCTTATTGGGGTTTACCCCTTATTTTATAAGCTCTCCAAAATCAATCCAGCCATCAGAGTGGCACTCTTTAGCTAGTGGCCACAAAATACCGTTTCTTCTAGAATTTGACTTGCATCGGTTCCTACATGGCAATTGAGAAGAAGCCCATAGGAATTTAATGGACTTTCTCTCATTTTGCCACGTCGAGAATTGGTAGCACGGCTTTGTAATAGAAGCCCTTTGTCCCTGTCCTCGCCCCATCCCTGTGGGCTCTGTCCTCATCTGCAGAAGCCTCAAACACTTTTTTAGGGCAGGTTTTTTTTTTAATCATTTTACTTAATTACATTCACATTTATCACTTAAATGTAAGGGAAAACAGAAATTAATATTAAAAAAAGAAAAAATTTTCTCTCACCAATATATATTATATAATCGTCCACAACTGGGAGATCCAAAATCAGGAAAACAATCTCAAAGAAAATAAGAAAAACTCAAAATGGTTAATCTTACAATTCACTTTTTCTGAGGGAGGAAGGTTAATCGGTAATTGCAGCCGGTACAGTGGTAACTAAAAGTAGTTGCTGCAGAGGGTTCTTCATCTGTTCTTTCAACTCCACAAACTCTTGTAATTTCTTAGGTTCAACAAATAAGTAATTATTAAAATTCAAAGAAATAGAACACTTACAAGGGAATCGCACTAGGAAGGTCCCACTTAGGGCAATGATCTTTGGCTTAAAAGCCAAGAGTTCACACCTCCTAGTCTGCGATTCCCCTTATAAGTCAGTAACTATATTTATCTTTGAACCCAAAAAACTATCAACCATGTGTCGGAAATACAATTTCAAAACATTATTCCTATCTAAATCAAAGGCAAAAGTCACTAGTAATATAGCTTTTCCAAAATATCAATTAAGTTCACATCTCTTTTCTCTGATAAAGAAGATTATTTAGGGGAAATATAAATCGCTTTAGACACCGGAGGGTGGCTATCAGAAAATGTTTGCAAATTATCAGAGAAATATTTCTTCAACAGTTCAATAAAAGAAAAAATTCCATAGTCAGTCTCTATTTTTATGTCTTGGACTTCCACTTTGTTAGATAAGTATTGATATAAATTCTTTAATTCACATGTTTATTCCTGAAAAATTTTAAACATCTGAAGAAGAAAGTTATTCACACTCTGCAGCACTTCTCATAATGCGTCCATTGTGACATTTTTTGGCTTCACCAGGTCCAATTTCTACACAGAAACTGCTCCAGATATCTTCGGGGGGGGGGGGGGGGGGGAACTCACTCTCCAATCCCCCAGTTGGTTTATTATCCGGAGTCGATGCTGCACCAGGACCTCCTCGGGTCGCGTGAAAATCCTAACCCACTTCGGGCGTTTCCACTGTCGACCTCCATAGCGAAGCGTTACTATTTCTGGGTCTTGGAAGGGTCATGCCAACAGGGGGACTCAAAGCCACTCCCTCTCCACTGAGATTCGGCAATAAAGCCTTGCTGTTCCCCGAAGCAGGAACCGATATCCCCGACGTTATGACCCCGAATCTCTCCAAAGTAGGCTGAGAAGTGGTGGGAACCCCAGCCGTATTCGAGGAGGACAACACCACGGCTTTACCTTTTCTCTTCCCCATTCTCTGGGGAGCGCGCCCACTTCTACAGGTATTCTGGCGTAAAACGGGAACTCAACTAATGTACGTCCTCCCTCAACGCCATCTTGGATCCTCCAGTTTGGGACACTCTTTGCCTGGTTTCTCCTCAGAGGCCTGTCTGATATGGGTAACCCTACAGCATAGCCCTCTGAGTCATTGAAAGACTGAAGCCCCTCCACCCCGACAAGGTGGTGTCCCTTCGGAGGAGCCTCAAACACTTTTAATTTTATATTTAAATCCTTTTTATTAAAATATAAAAAGGAACAATATACTGTGCAACTGTTTATAAATCACAGAAAACAATAATAAGTAACTATAATAACCCTCACCCACCAGCACCCTCTACTCTTCCATCCCCAACAATTGCTGACTTCTGCTACCCCAAGGAACCCTAATCCACCCTGTTTAAAATGTCCAGGGGTACAAAATACAATCTCTTCTGTGTGCCCTATGAAGCACTGTTATGAATAAGTCATGAACAATCTCAGGATTGTCTAGCTCTCCTGTCTTTCACAGTCCCTCTTGCAATAAAAGATGTTGTCTTAGAAGATGTGCTGGTAGCAGAAATGTATAGGATCCCCCATGCAAATTTTGCTAGTTTTGGCCAGCATGTTTGCTTGTTTTCCAGAGAAAATCTAAATATTATTGTCTGCATCACTCAAACATAAATAACAGTTCAGTTCATTAACAGGCTTCAAAGCAGAAAATGACACAGGGACAAGGTTTGTCCCCGTACACCGTGTCATTCTCTACTGCTTAGCCACTGGACTGACCTTGATGAAACCTGCTTGAAAGACAGTCTCTAAGTAGTGCCTGGCATTAGGTGGACTGTCTTTAAGCTAATCCTGCTGTTGGGTATTATTTGTCTTTTGCTTCTTTTTTTGGCGCTTTTTATTTATCAATACATACAAGCAGAAACACTTGAAAACAAAGCACAAAAATGGAAATAAACAGAACAAAAGAGAAATAACATTTCCTTGTCATCAAGCAGATGAAGCCATTACATATAGGTTATGTCCATCAACCAGCAGGGGAGATAGAGAGCACTCAAACTTTCACAGTGCCCTCTTGGCCAGCTAGCTCCACTGCCTCTTCAGTATTCTCTATCTCCCCTAGCAGGGTGGCTGCAGCTTGTTCGAGCTCCAGAAAAATCTGCCGGTAGGTGGTTCCTGGCTTGCCAGTTGTTAACCGGGGTGTTGGAGGCTATAGCAGCTTCACTTTAAAGGCACATAGGTTAGCCCTTTCCCTGCCTTACCCATACCTCTGTGGATGTGGACATATTGCCTTGCTTTCCCTGTCCTTACCCACCAACAGTGGATGCAGGCATATAGGTTCGCCCTTTCCCTGCCTTTCCCACTCATCTGAGCCTCCGGAGTCTTCAATACCTCTGCTTTCCTCACAGCTTTAAAAAAAAAAAAAAAAAAAAAAAGTCGCGTCGCGTTTTTAAACGCAGAGACGCTGGAACGGAGGTTTTTGACCTGATTTAAAGCAGGATCGTAGTTGTACACTAGATCCTTTGAGGTAAGAGTGTTTTCCAACTCCTCCGGGGTGGGCCCGCGATCGGGGTGATTTTGGCGCGAAACCGCCATTTTGGATTTTACCGACATTTTTCGGCAATGGCTGCGGACAATGTAAAGCGCTGTTCCACTTGTGGCAAGCGCAAATCAGCAGCAGGGCTCTGTAAATCGTGCTGTACTGGCGTAGGAGCCGGCCCGAGCATGGCGAGCGATGTTTCTTCCCGCTCTGAGCTGGCAGCGGGCGCGATTTTGCTTACACTGCATGGCGCGGCCTCCGTGGACACGGAGAGACCTGAGCCGGGTGGGGCACCTCGAGATGAGGTTATTTCAGGAGTGGCTAGCACCGGACAGGATTTGGGTGCCCAGGGTGAGATTTTCTCCCCGGATTTTGTGCCTTTGCTGCATAAAGCATACATGATGAAAAGAGCCCTTCCTCAAGGGTCGCGTGAGGCTCCTCTGATTGCCCCCCCCCCCCCCCCGATGGATTCTGGCCTGGGACTGCCCAGTGAGGCTTTTTTCCCCGGATGCTTGGCCTAAAGATAAGCGCAGAAGGGTTAATTCCCCTTCAGATTGTGGTGCACCTTTTTCCCCCCCCCCGTGGTCAGGGTGTGAGGATTCGGAGAACTCTGACAGACGTTCTTGGTCTGAGGAACCAGAGTCAGGTGCGGATTTACCACAGGATCTGGATGATCCCTCCGCGGTGAGGTTTTTCCACCGTGATGAGCTGCCAGCGCTTATTTCAGATACCCTGCAGGCCCTCTCGATTGAAGATCCTGACAGTGGCATGGCCTCCTCTGGTAATCCCAGGATGGCTAGTACCAAGAAAGCTGCTCGGGCCTTCCCTTTGCATGACTCCATCCTAGAGCTTGTTTCAGCTCAGTGGGCTGACCCCGAGGGACCTTTGAGAGTTTCCAGGGCTATGGGGCAGTTATACCCTCTGCGTGAGGGACATATGGCTCGTTTTCAAATGCCTACAGTGGATGCCCTAGTCACTGCGGTGACAAAGAGAACTACCCTCCCTGTTGAAGGAGGTGTTGCCCTGAAGGATGTTCAAGACCGTAGGCTGGAAACAGCATTGAAACGGTCCTTTGAAATTGCAGGTCTCACTGTTCGGGCGTCTGCATGCAGCTGTTATGCTGTTAGAGCCTGCCTAGCTTGGCTGCAACAGGCAGTGGCTCAGCCCGGAGATGGAGCGGAGCCCTTCTTGGATGTGGCTCCGCGGATGGAGGTGGCCTTGTCCTTTCTGGCTGATGCCCTTTCTGACCTTGTCAGAGCTTTGGCTAAACAAATGGCAGTAGCAGTGGCGGCTCGCCGTCGTCTGTGGCTACGACACTGGGCAGCGGACATGGCCTCTAAGCAAGGTTGGTGAAGTTGCCTTTTCAAGGACTTCTCCTATTTGGTGAGGAGTTGGAGAAAATTGTGAAAGGCCTGGGTGATCCAAAACCCCAGCGCTTGCCCGAAGATAGGCAGAGGCCTTCCTCTAAGGGCCAGGCGGTCCACTCCTCGTACAGACCTCGCTTCCGTGAAGCTAGAAGGTACCGCCTGGGGCGTTCTGCTGGGTTCACTTCACGTGCCCGTGGTCAGCAGAGGAACTCCTTTCGCTCGGACAAGCGTTCCGCAGCCGGTGGCTCAAGACCAGGAGTTCAGGGGTGACCCTCTCAATGATGGTGCGCCGGCCCTCTCCTCGATGCCTGTCATCGGAGGACGGCTTTCCCTCTTTGTCGAGGAGAGGGCCAAGATTTCCTCAGATCAGTGGGTTCTGGACATGATCAGAGATGGATACAGAATAGAATTCAACGCCCCAGTAAGAGACGTGTTTGTGGAGTCCCGATGCGGTTCTGCCGTCAAACGGGCGGCGGTGGAGGAGACTTTACAAGGTCTGATTCAGTTAGGGGTAGTGACCCCGGTGCCTCCCGCCGAGCAAGGCTGCGGCCGATACTCCATCTACTTTGTGGTGCCGCGAAAAGGTGGGTCCTTTCGCCCTATTTTGGACTTAAAAGAAGTGAACAAGTCCCTGAGAGTGCAGCATTTCCACATTGAATCCCTGCGCTCTGTCATTGCGGCGGTTCAGCCAGGAGAGTTTCTCACGTCTCTAGACCTGAAAGAAGCTTACTTGCACATACCGATTTGGCCCGCGCACCAGAAGTTTCTGAGGTTTGCGGTGTTGGGAAAACATTTCCAATTCAGGGCCTTGCCTTTTGGCCTCGCCACAGCTCCCCGAACCTTTTCAAAGGTAATGGTGGTAGTAGCTGCTTTTCTCAGGCGAGAAGGTATCAGGGTTCACCCGTACCTAGACGACTGGCTCATCAGAGCAGACTCTGCAACAGAGAGCTTACAAGCTACAGCCAGAGTGGTCTCAGTACTGCAATCTCTAGGCTGGGTCGTCAATATGGCCAAAAGTCACGTGACCCCTTCACAATCTCTAGAGTTTTGGGGGGCCAGGTTCGACACGGGCTATGTGTTCCTACCCGAGCTAAGGCGGTGCAAGCTTCAGAATCAGGTCCGTCTGCTCCTGAGGATGCCCCGCCCGCGAGCTTGGGACATTGTCCAGCTGCTGGGATCGATGACAGCCACGATGGAAGTGGTACCCTGGGCGAGAGCGCACCTGAGACCTCTACAGTATTCCCTACTCCGGAGATGGTCTCCTATTTCTCAGGATTACCAATGCAGACTTACTTGGCTCCCTGCGGCCCGACTCAGCATGGAGTGGTGGCTCTCAGACAGCATGCTGCGGCGAGGAATGCCGCTGACGCTCCCCGTTTTGTGCCTAGTGGTAACAGATGCCAGCCTGAAGGGCTGGGGCGCACACTGCAAGGGGAAGCATGCCCAGGGTCTATGGACACCCGAGGAGTCGGAGTGGTCCATCAACCGCCTAGAGTTGAAAGCGGTGTTTCAGGCGCTTCTGGCCTTTCAAGGGACCCTGGAAGGATTGCCTGTCAGAGTGATGTCGGACAACACGACAACTGTGGCCTATATAAATCGACAAGGCGGAACAAGGTGCAGAACACTAGCCGCGCAGGCCGAACTGATTTGCCACTGGGCCGAGCTGCATCTTCAGTGTCTGTCGGCAGCTCATATTGCAGGTCAGAGCAATGTGCAGGCCGATTATCTGAGCAGGCATCAGATCGATCCAGCAGAATGGAATCTGGCAGACGAAGTATTCCTGCAGATCTGTGCCAAATGGGGCAAGCGCGTGATGGATCTAATGGCGACAAGTGCCAATACCAAAGTCCCGTGCTTCTTCAGCAGACCGAGAGATCCTCGCTCGGCGGGGTTGGATGCCTTGGCTCAACCCTGGCCTCCGGGTCTACTTTGTGTTTCCCCCATGGCCCTTGATAGGGCGCCTGCTCTTGCGGATTCGGCTGCACCCAGGAGAAGTGGTCCTCATCGCCCTGGATTGGCCAAGGAGACCTTGGTATGCAGACCTCCGACAGATGCTCCTGGAGGCTCCTCTGCCGTTACCTCTGGTACCGAACCTGTTGACTCGGGGACCGGTAGCCGTGGAGGACGCCGGCCGCTTTGGTCTTACGGCATGGCTATTGAGAGGGCGCAATTGAGGGATAAAGGTTATTCCAATAAAGTTATTTCCACTCTCCTGCAAGCCCGCAAGCAGTCCACTTCCGTGGCTTATGCCAGGATTTGGTGCCTGTTTGAGTCTTGGTGTGCTTCCAGATCCATTGCTCCAGTGCGGGCTCCTGTCTCGCCGATTCTGGACTTTTTGCAGGAAGGTGTACAAAAAGGCTTGGCCTATAATTCCCTGCGGGTGCAGGTGGCAGCGTTGGCCTCCCTTCGTGGTAAGGTGGAAGGTGTGTCTTTGGCTGCTCACCCAGATGTGGCACGGTTTCTTAGAGGGGTGCTTTGGCTCCGACCTCCAATGTGAGCACCCTGTCCAGCTTGGAACCTGGGGCTAGTTTTGAAAACCCTGCAGTCATCTCCTTTTGAGCCGCTTCGGCGAGCATCGGAGAAAGATTTGACACTGAAGGCCGTTTTTCTGGTGGCCATTACCTCGGCGAGACGGGTGTCAGAGCTCCAGGCGCTGTCCTGTAGAGACCCATTTCTGCAATTTTCAGAGTCCGGAGTCACGGTTCGGACCGTGCCTTCCTTTATGCCTAAGGTGGTTTCAGCCTTTCACCTAAACCAGCCTATTTTCTTGCCCTCTTTTTCAGAGGAAGAGTTTCCAGAATCTTTTAGGCAGCTGCACCTTTTGGATGTGCGCAGGACTCTGCTGCAGTATCTGCTAGTTACTAACTCTTTCAGGACTTCTGATCATCTGTTTGTTTTGCTATCCGGTTCTCGCAGAGGGTCTCCAGCGTCTAAAGCCACTATTGCCCGCTGGCTCAAAGAAACTATCTTTTCAGCTTATCTGCTGGCCGGCAGGGTTCCGCCTGTAGCCTTTAAGGCGCATTCTACTAGAGCGATTTCTTCCTCTTGGGCTGAAACTGGAGCACTCTCTCTTCAAGAGATATGCAGTGCAGCAACATGGGCTTCTAAGCTCTCCTTTGCCCGACATTACAGGCTGGATGTGGCTGCCAGGAGGGATGCGCGTTTTGGTGCACAAGTGCTAGCGCTTGGTGTGGCTTGTTCCCACCCTATCTAGGGATTGCTTTGTTACATCCCATACGTAATGGCTTCATCTGCTCGATGACAAGGAAGGGAAAATTAGGTTCTTACCTTGGTAATTTTCTTTCCTTTAGTCATAGCAGATGAAGCCATGAGCCCCTGTATGATTGTCTGTATGCTGTGAATCTGTTTTTCAGGTTCTGTTCTAATTTCCTGAAGTTCCTTCCTTGGGAGAAAGTTGGAAAACAATCTTCAGGATTCATGTTCAGTTTAAATTTAGGAGGATGTGTTCATTCCCTCCAGCATGTTTTTTTTTGTAGGATGTGTTGATTCTCTCCAGGAGGCGCGTGTGTTCCCCTCCAGTTCTATAAATAGGAGGATGAGTTCATTCCCTCCAGTGTGTTGGGAGGATGTGTGATTCCCTCCAGGAGGCGCGTGTGTTCCCCTCCACTTATACAATAAGGAGGATGAGTTTATTCCCTCCAGGAGGATGTGCATTCCCTCCTTTATGAGTTCATGCCCTTGTGATGGGCCATCGTTCGCTGTGAGGAAAGCTCTTGTGATTCCCATTGCGGTTTGCCATACTGCTTTGGAAGCTTCAAATACTGAAGAGGCAGTGGAGCTAGCTGGCCAAGAGGGCACTGTGAAAGTTTGAGTGCTCTCTATCTCCCCTGCTGGTTGATGGACATAACCCATACGTAATGGCTTCATCTGCTATGACTAAAGGAAAGAAAATTACCAAGGTAAGAACCTAATTTTCCCTTTATACCACCAAGGTATATGCTACTTAGTCCACAAATGGGGAAGAACCAAGACAGAAATACCCGTTGAAGCAACAGGGATTATTTAAGGAAAACATACAAAGCATATAGAGATGGGGGACAAAGTCCTAACTAAAATTCTTCTCGTTCCAAATAGCAGTTATCAATCTCCAAAGGAAAAATATAAATATAAAAACCGCTTTCCAATTTGTTTAGCCTCTACCAAAAACCACAGATTGTCTGGGTCAAAGAAAACATATGTAGATGATAAAATAACCACACGTTTGCATGAATACTGGAGTTAAAAAGTGCCCCCTAAGGACTGGACCCATTGTCTATATACCACAAACTTCTTCCTTCCCTCTTGAGTTGATTTAGTAATGTCTGGGAAAACCCAAACCTTTTGCCCCATACAGTTCTCATTTTTTAACTTGAAGAATAATCTCAAAACATGGTTATAATCTTGAGAAAATACAAATGTAGCAAACATGACCGATTGCTACAGATTCAGAACTTTCTAAATACCCTGTTAGATCTTGAGTTAAAATTAGTACCAACTGCAGAATTATCCCTTCTAGTCTTGAGGTAAAATTTTATAAGAAATAAAGTAGGCTTTTGCAAAAGGAGGCATTGCTTCTTTAGGAATATGTGCAATATGTCTTCCATATATATATATATTTTAAAAATATCTCCAGGTGATGATATAGGGTGTTTTGGAAAAAAATTTTAAAACACAGATTAAGTTATCGGAAGGATGGAATTTTCTAGAGTCTCCAAATGTCTATCGATAAGCGTTTTATCTTTTATAATAACTTTTTGCAAATCAGTAGTTCTTGGCTATTTTTAACCACTTACTCATGACCTTCACATCAGTTGGAACTGGAGCTGGAATTCTGCTACCATGAGTCCATGCAGAATTTTGGTGGGACTACATCTTTTCTTGGGGCGTGAAGGACCATTTTAGGAGGACTGGTTGCTTCAATAATCTAGCTTCATAGGAGTTTAGAAGAAGGTAGGTTGCAGCATCCACTGCTGCTTTATAGAGTGCTGGAAGCTCTTCACTAAATTATATATTGAACCTTCATACAGTTTTCTGTATGTTTTGACTGATCTAAATATCATAGTATTGGTTTGCATATAGAATTTCATTTAAAGTATGGGCGCTAAAGAGATGTTTCCAGTGAGTAGAAAGTTCTCAGCCTTACAAGTTAGGAATAGGAAGTCTAGCTCTGTTTTCATGTTTCTGTCCTGAGAAGAACTGCTTGACACTGGCATTACAACTAACTTGTAGTGGTGTGTAGGAAGCATGATTATGGTTGAGTTCTATGCTGAGTGGTTTAATATACTATTATCTCTTCAGTTCGGGATGTGTACGATTACTTCCGGGCCGTCCTGCAGCTGGATGAAAAAAGTGAGAGAGCTTTTAAGTTGACAGGTGATGCCATTGAACTAAATGCAGCAAATTACACAGTGTGGTAAGTAAAGGAATCCATTCATTAGTGACACGTACCAAAGTTTTACTTGCATAAAGTTTGACAGAATCCTTTATTCTCCATCGTTGAACTTGTATTATTGTAGTTGTATCATGGTTTTATATGCAGTAGACAAAAGTGTTTTGTTTTAAATTTATGTATCTTACCAAAGAATGGTTTGCTTTATATTTGAAGTAGAGAATGACACGGGGACAAAGTTTGTCCCTGTGGGTTCTGTCTCCATCCTCGTGGGCTCTGTCCTCATCTGCAGAAGCCTCAAACACTTATAATTTTGTATTTAAATCTTTTTATTAAAATATATAAATAGAAATAAAACATAGAAAAAACTTTTTTTTTATTGGATAACTTAATACATCTTTTGATTTAGCTTTTGAAAGTAACTCTACTTCAGATCGGAAATAAGCAAATGGACCAACACGGCTACCACACCACTTTATTAAAGTATAAAAAGGAGCAATGTGCTGTATGACTGGTTATAAATCACAAATAGGAAACAATAATAATGAGCAACTATAATAACCCCTCCACCACCACCTCCTCCTACCGTTCTACCCTTCCAACCCTAACAATAGCTGACTTCTACTACCCAGAGGAATCCTAATCCATCTGGTTAAAATGTCCAGGGGTACAAAATACAGCCCATTCTGTATGCCCTAGCAGGGTAGAAATATGCCCTATAAAGCACTGTTATGATTGTTGACTACTTATTTATCCACAGATTTAATCTGAGGATTGAGTCTAGCTCTCCTTTCTTCCACAGTCCTTCCTGCAATAGAAGATGTCATCTTAGATGTGCTGGTAGCAGGAATGTACAGGATCCCCCATGCAGATTTTGCTAGTTGTTGCCAGCGTGTTTGCTTCTTTTTTTCCAAAAAATCTAAATATCGTTGTCTGCATCACTCAAACATAAATAACAGTCCAGTTCATTATCAGGCTTCAAAGTAGAATATAAAATGGGGACAAAATTTATCAATCCCCACAGCTCTGTCCTCGGCCTTGCGGTTACCATGGGTCCCCATCCCCGTGTCATTCTCTAATCTGATGTATGTGGATGCCAGCTGAATTATTTGCTGCTGTTTTGAATGTGTGGTCATAAAATGTCCTCAGGATAGTCACTCCTGCTGTAGTTTTCTTTTGAATCCCTGCAGCAACTAGATTTATTGTATTTTTTTTTTCAAATGCAAAGTTAGGGAGCTCTGTGTTTGATCTTGATTTAATTGTCACATTAAAGCTAGCAGACCTGGGCAGCTCAGTAGTTCAGTGGTTGTGCTGTGCACTGCCATGCAGAGTGGGGTTTGATTCCTGGCCCATCTAGGCTGGGTGGGGTGCTGCATCAATAGCATATTTATTTGCGAATGTTCGATATACCACTGATTGCACAAATTGCCACTAGATGTTTTACAATTAAAAAAAAAAAATTGAAAGTTAAGAAAAAAAGTTAGTTGTTAAAAAGAAAAGTGGGAGATGCAGGGAGAAAAGCTAGAGGAAGTACAGGGACTACAAGCAGAAGGGGGAGACAGGAAAGGACAAGATACAGGGAGGACAAAAGGAACAAAGAAAGGAAGGCTGGAGACATGGAGTTCAGTGCCCAGGGGAGGGGGTGAGGAATCTGTCATGTCGTCATACAGTGGCAATGCACATTGGCTAGATTTAGTTCTCCATGATGGTTCTGTTTGGTGCCCTGGTCCATAGGCCCTAGCAAAGAACTATTGCTGCAAAGGTTGAACTAGGTGTAATGGGGGAGGAGGTAGTATAAAATAAGGGGAAATACTGGGATAGGCGTGATTGAAGGTTCCTGCTGCTGGATCATAATTCTGTTCTGGTTGAGATGGAAGCCCAAAGGAGCATGAAGAGATTTGCCAGGTTTAACAAAAAAAATTTTATGGACTCAGTTCATATTGATGTCATGACATTTAATGTAAAGGCCATAATTGGTTATTTGGGCTCACATGGTAAGTTGCATGTTAACTTTAGTCACATAAGTTTGAATGTGGGCACTCGGCTTGTAAATCATTTTGATACTGGGGCAGAGAGCAAGAGGGAATGAATTGCTGGGTGCTTTAGCACTCCCTGGTTCTTGGATTTCTTCAGAGATGCTGCCATCACTGTCAGAATTATAAGGCAATGTGTTGTGACAACTGAGGAAAAATCCTGGGTGGCTAAAACTTAAATGCTGGCTTATGGGAGGTGGAAGAAAGATTCACTGGTGCATGCTAAGTAGCAGAGGAGGTCTTGAGCTTTCTGATACTCTCTTGACTGGCCCACAAGAGACATGCAGCTGATAATGTGGACCTTGATGGGCTGACAGAGCTGGAAATTTTAATGATAGTTTCTTAAGAGAATGAATTATTTTGCGTTATTTCTATATATACTTCAATAAATGTGAACAGCTTTAAGACTGTATAAATGCATGTGTGTGAGAGACTCTTCAGCTAATAATGTTGTTAACTGCATGCTAGATTTACTTTTTGTGATCAGCAATGATATGTTTCTATGACAGTAAAATGGATAATGATTTTCTTGTAGGTATTTTCGTAGAGTACTTCTGCAAGCTCTACATAAGGATTTAAATGAAGAGATGAATTATGTCACAGCTATCATTGAAGACCAGCCAAAGAACTATCAAGTCTGGTAAGAGACAACCTTATAAGAGCTGCTATGTAATGTCATTAATTATATCTAAGAATTACCTTGTGTAGGTCTGGCAGCCACCGAGCTTTTGGATCTCTTCGCTCATACTCCTCAAAACTAATGTTTGTGAAAGCATTGTTTACAAAGTATAAATAACTGAGCATAATTTTGTAACCAAATCTGTTGTATTCATGGGTATTTATCTCGTCAGATTTGAGTTGCTTAACTCTCTGGGCTGACTCTGTAACAATTTGCATGTGCGAGACCTGGATTCTGTTCCTGAACCTGGTTTTCCAACCAGCTGGAGCTGGGAGAAAATCTCTGCAATTGCACACCTAGTGGACCAAAGGTTGCATTCTGATTTGGTTCTTGAGCAAGCTGTAGTCTGTGACCACTAGCCCAAGTTCAGTCACTGCAGTGGCTGAGATGAATGAAATTATAAAATGGGGAAATAATTCATTTTACTTGTGAGTGAAAGCTTGTGGTATCATAGACTGTTAAAAGAATTTTACCAAATACTCACAAACACCATGAGACCAAGCCAGGCTTAAAGCAGTTAATGCAGCTTTATTACTTGCAAGGAGACAACATCCAGGGATTAATCCAACACACACAAGCAGAAGGTTGTTGTCTAACTCTATACAAATTAACCATCATTATATACCTTCTTTCACCATTAGATGTCCAATTATCTATTCCCTTGTATGGTCAATCTGCACAGCTTCCCATCTACATTTTTCAGTGTCTTACCTCATCCTGCACCTGCTTCATTACTTTTCATTTTCCCAGTAACCTCCTTTTAGATGAACTTCATGACCCATACAGTTAGTACATTCTTGTACTTTTACCTTCTAAGCTTGGATAAACGTGTTGTAAGCTTAGCCAAAAGCATGTCTAAGAACAAACTACTTTATTGATATCTGCTTTATTGATATCTGCAAATCTGAAAAACTAGATTTCAGATTTCAAAACTGCCAATTAGTATTAGAACTCTCTTTCCTTGACTATAATTGTGCTGAACTCTCCCCCCTCCCCATCCCCATCCCACCTGGCTTTCTGCAGACAATCTAAAACGATTAGGAGGGGCTAGTTTCTGTTGAGAGCTGGGCAGCTTGAAGGTCCTCAGGTCTCCTGCCTCCAGGAAACTCACTCAGATAAGACTTGTGCTGGCTTTCTTCCTGGATATTCCTACTCTAAAACTGTGCTCTTGGTTATCTCTTGTCTGCCCTTGTCTTTGCACTTATATCTTTCCTAAAAAGAGAGAGAGAGAGAAAAAAAAGTGTTTTAAACTGCTCTGCAAATATTGTGATCTGACTGTGTGACCTGATTGTTTTCAAACTGCTTTATTGATATCTGCAAATCTGAAAAACTAGATTTCAGATTTCAAAACTTACCTCATCTAAAACTGTGCTTTTGGACATTTATGGTGCATTTTGTAGCCTTGTCTTCCCCTTATCCCAACCAGCTGTGTAGATAAGTGGCTTAATACAGTTCTAGAGAGAGGTTTTACAGCAAACACATTCCACATGTTTATTTTAACCCACCCACCCCAAGACTTCCACTTCCTAAATACACTACTTGTCACAAATTAACTCCACCCAAATACAAATCTCTCTGCCTGTGTGGCTGAAGAGCAAGGTAAATCTTACATACTATTAACCCCATCATAGCATACCTATTCATACCCAATAAATCAGGATGACTCTTATTCTCTGTAATAATTGTGGTGCTTTAGTTTCAAGGCCAATCATCTGGGCACTAAAGGCTTGTCCTATATGTCATCAGCTCGCTAGTTTAAAACAGGAGCTCAGTAAACTAAACTAAAGGAGGAATTAGATGTACTTAAACCAGCTTCAAAGACTCCACAAAATCATACTGCACAGAATCAACCCAAATTCACACCACTGCCTCAAAGGATAAAACCACCAAAAAATAGATGGTTCACAGTAGGCTCAGGCAGACTTCATTATGTGACACACAAGCATCCACCCTCACAAGTGTTGCCCCTACAGAATTCTTTTGCGCCATTACAGCACTGTGATATTCCTGAAAATAGAACGGATGCAGAAGAAAAAGGAATGAAGGTGGAACAAAAAGATAAGAAGGTACCCAAAGGGTTAAGACACCCCCAAATCACTAATGTTAAAACACATACCAGGAAATGTAGATGGAATGCGATGACCACAAATGCTCGCAGTCTAAGCAATAAAGTTCATGACCTTCAAGCCCTGATGGTGGAGGCAGACTTAGACGTTGTTGCAATCACAGAGACGTGGCTAAATGGTTCCCATGAATGGGATGCAAACATACCAGGCTATAATCTATTTAGGAAGGATAGAGAGGGTCGAAAAGGTGGAGGAGTAGCTCTGTATATGAGAAATGATATCACAGCAACTGAAATGACAGGGACCTGGGGAAAAGAAGAAGCGATATGGATCACCTTAAAAAGAGATAATAGAACCTCAGTCCACGTGGGTGTTGTCTACAGACTCCCGACACAACTGGAGGAACTAGATAGGGATCTGATCGCGGATATTCAAAAGTTAGGAAAGAAGAGAGAGGTGCTGTTGCTGGGAGATTTCAATCTGCCGGATGTAGATTGGAAGATTCCGTCTGCGGAATCGGAGAGAAGTAGAGAGATCGTAGATGCTTTCCAAAGTGTTTTGCTCAGACAAATGGTGACGGAACCCACGAGGGAGGGAGCGACGCTAGATCTGATGCTCACAAATGGAGATAGTGTGTCAAATATCCGAGTGGGTGCCCACCTGGGCAACAGTGACCATCAAACGGTTGGTTGGGGTGATAGTATCTGAGGATTTGAAGGCGACGAAACAGTGTGACAAGGCGGTGGCTGTATCTAGAAGGTTGTTGGGCTGTATAGAGAGAGGTGTGACCAGCAGAAGAAAGGGGGTGTTGATGCCCCTGTATAAGTCGTTGGTGAGGCCCCATCTGGAGTATTGTGTTCAGTTTTGGAGGCCGTATCTTGCTAAGGATGTAAAAAGAATCGAAGCGGTGCAAAGAAGAGCTACGAGAATGGTATGGGATTTGCGTTACAAGACGTACGAGGAGAGACTTGCTGACCTGAACATGTATACCCTGGAGGAAAGGAGAAACAGGGGTTATATGATACAGACGTTCAAATATTTGAAAGGTATTAATCCGCAAACGAACCTTTTCCGGAGGTGCGAAGGCGGTAGAACGAGAGGACATGAAATGAGATTGAAGGGGGGGCAGACTAAAGAAAAATGTCAGGAAGTATTTTTTCACGGAGAGAGTGGTGGATGCTTGGAATGCCCTCCCGCGGGAGGTGGTGGAGACTTTGAATAACTTTGTGTCATCAGCAAATTTAATTACCTCACTAGTTACTCCCATCTCTAGGTCATTTTATAAATATGTTAAAAAGCAGCGGTCCAAGCACAGACCCCTGAGGAACCCCAATAACTACCATTCTCCATTGAGAATTCTGTCCATTTAACCCTGTTTTCTATCTTTTAACCAGTTTTTAATCCATAATAGAACACTACCTCCTATCCCATGACTCTCCAATTTCCTCTGGAGTCTTTCATGCGGTACTTTGTCAAACGCCTTCTGAAAATTCAGATACACAATATCAACCGGCTCCCCTTTATCCACATGTTTGTTCACATCTTCAGCTTTTGGGCTGTATAGTGGTGACTTTGGAGGTAGTGCCTTGGGTGAGAGTACACATGAGGCCGCTTCAGTTGGCCTGTTGTCCAGGTAGACTCTTGTCTCCCAGGGCTTTAGGCACCTATTGCTTCTCTGTGCCAGGGTGCAGGACAGTCTGGACTGGTGGATCAGTCCATAGCACCTCCTTTTTTTTTGGGGGGGGGGGGGCTCCTCCTTGGAAGCCTCTCAGTGGGTGGTGATTACCATTGATACAAGTCTCGTAACTGGGGAGCATGTTGCCTGGGCTGGGTGGCCCTGGGGACTTGGAACTCCCTGGAGCTGACATGTTCTGTCAGCCACCTGGAGATGCGGACAGTACGCTTAGCCTTGGAGGACTTCCTGCTTCAGGGAAAGGTGATCTTGGTGATGATGGACAGAACCACAGGGGTGGATTACATAAACAAGGCGGCACCCTGAGCCATAAAGTGGCATTGGAAGCTGTGAGTCTCTACCACTGGGCAGGGGTACACCTAGAGATCCTGTCTACGGTATACATAGCAGGCAAGGACAATGTCCAAACAGACAACCTCAGCCACTCCCAGTTGAATACAGGGAAATGGGAGCTGGGACCAGAGGCCTATTAGCTCTTTAGGGCCACCAGTGTTGAACTTGATGGCCACAAGCTCCACTACCAAGAGAGCAATTCCTTCAGCTGCCAGAGGGAGGCATCCTTGCAGGGGATAAGTAATGCCACACTGGGAAAAGACCAAGGGTCCATCGAGCCCAGCATCCTGTCCAAGACAGCGGCCAATCCAGGCCAAAGGCACCTGGCAAGCTTCCCTGGTTCAGCAGTGGCCAGCAGAGGAGCTCCTATATGTCTTCCTCCTTGGCCTCTGGTAGGCTGGCTCTTGCACAGAATTGTTTGCCATCTTTGTCTTGTTCTTGTGGTGGCTTTCCATTGGCCCCACTGTCTGTGGTATGTGGACCTAGATGGTGCTGCTGGTGGCTGAGCCACTTCCTGTGCGCAAGGGCCATGGGTTCCCAGTGGAAATTGAAAATCCGCATCCCTTCTGGCTTTCGGTTTGGCCCTTGAAAGATGGAGGTTGTCAAGCGTGGCTTCTTGTCTTCAGTGATTTCTATCTTGCTTAAATCCCAGCTGTCTTTCATGTCCTTGGCTTATGTGCGTGTCTGGAGGGTTTTTGAACAATGGTGTTTCGAGCAAGCTCTGTCCCCATGGAAGGCACAGATTCTCGAGGTCTTAGCCTTTTTGCAGCAAGGTTTAGATAGGTGCCTGACCCGAGTTCAGGTGGCTGTCTTTTCCATTCTTGGTGGAAAAATCCAGGGCCTCCCCTTGGCAGCATATGGGGAGGTTGCCCAGTTTTTAAAGGGAGTCACTCATTTGTGCACCCAGTTGTTCGCCTTCCTTTCCCTCCTGAGAACTGAACTTGGTTCTTAGGTTGCTCTCCAGGGTTCCCTTTGAGCCTTTGTAGCAGGCTTCCATTAAGGGCCTCGGTCTCAAGGTGGTTTTTCCTTGCAGCCATCATAGCAGCCAGCAGGGCTTTAAAGTTGTAGGCACCTGTTCCCCTACTTTTTGAGGATTTTGTGTCAATCCGCATGGTTCCCTGCTTTTCCCAAAGTGAGTGGAGGAGTGGCCTAGTGGTTAGGGTGATGGACTTTGGTCCTGAGGAACTGAGTTTGATTCCCACTTCAGGCACCGGCAGCTCCTTGTGACTCTGGGCAAGTCACTTAACCCTCCATTGCCCCATGTAAGCCGCATTGAGCCTGCCATGAGTGGGAAAGCGCTGGGTACAAATGTAACAAAAATAAAATAAATAAAATCTTGTTCATGTGAACCAGGAAATCTGTTTGCCCTCCTTTCCAGCAGAGGGGTCCAACCTGTCTAGTAGGAGGCTACACAAGTTAAACATCCAGAGGGTGTTGCTTCACTACTTGGAGGAAGCCAATGAATTTTGTCTGATCGTCTTGTCTGTTCTTTTCCAGGGCCCTCATAAGGTTCAGGTGCTAAGGCCACTATCGCACGGTAGATGAAGGCTGCCATCTGAGGACACTGGACAATTTCTGCAAATATAGGCGTCCTGCCTGTATCTACAGAAATTGGCCAGTGCCTCCAGATTTGAGAGCTCGTTCAACAAGGGCTCAAGAACTTTATGGGCAGAGACCTGGAAAGTTGCTCCAGAGAAGATCTGTTGGGCAGCAACATGGTTGTCAATACATTTATCTTCCTCTGCCAAGTAGTTCTGCTTGGGCACATATCATATGATTAGAACGATGCAGCTTCAAAAGATAAGGAAGGTGAAATTGTCACACCTGATAATTTCCTTTTCTTTAGTCTGCTGCACCATTCTGAAGCCCGCCCTCAGAAGACTGAAGCCCAGGGCTCTCAGGTGCTCTGCTCTTTTCCTTTCAGTAAAAAAATAAAAATAATTTGAGAAGTGAGGAAGTGGTCCTTGGAAATGAAGGGAAATCAGGTAGTCCTCGAAAATGAAGACAAACAAGTGCTGTTCTGTGGTGTTATGCTTGCTTGTGTTTTTTGCAGCTGCAGTGGTTGATGAGGCATGGGTGTGCGTTACAAAGGGAACTTCTGCTGCTTTGGCAGAGGCACACTAGAATTCCCAGTGACCAGCAGGTTATACCGTTGAGTAGAGGTGTGCACATGGACATAATGTTGTCCCCATCACCACCTGTCCCCAGTCAATTCTATTTTGTCCCCAAACCCAACCCACATTTAAAAGATTTGTAAATTCAAGCAAAGCATAAAATGCATCTTATAACTTGTTAAAATTTAACACACAAAAATAGGCATATAACTTTGTTAAATAATGTTTTTCTTGCATATTTAACAGTGATTGTTTTCTTACAATCCTTTCAAACTATGTAAAATTACTAAACCATCTACTGAGCCAGAGTTCAGTTCCATTTTACGTTCCTCAATTGTTGTCCTGATGTACTGGTGACAGGAGTTCCAAGCAGGGAGCAGGCAACATGTCTGTTTCGGCCACACATGGAACCTCTGCCAGTAGGTAGTAAGGGAAACGAGCAGAATTCCTTATCTGAGCTCGATATGTATGCATCCACTTTGATCACAGAAGCCATTTTCCGGTTTTGAATAAGTCTTAAAAAAAAATTGCCTTTGAGTCTTCTCATTTTGGACATTTTGTTGTTTGGCAATTGGCTGCACCTCAACTACAGCTTGATCTGTTGTCAGTGTTCAGTCTGTTTATGGCACTGTTCCACTCTTCTTTTTTACAGTCTTGTAAGTGATATTGCTGAGGATTAACTTCAGTTTTTGATGGCTGGAGTCCATGAGAGAGAGTGAGATTGAGATTATGACCTGCACAACCTTTCCAGACCTCATATCAAAATGCTGTTTTCATATTAGCTGCATTATTAGTCACATATAGATGAGAAGCTCAGATTATACTCTACCAAAACGCTTGAATCAAATCAAGGAATATTCTCACCAGTTACAGTGGTCTCCTTCATTGCCAAAATTACTGAACACTTTAACTAGTTTTCATCAAGGTGAGTTCTCACCCCCATTCATTTTCAATCCATTTCCTCCCATCCTTGCAGTAGTAATGATTGTCCCCAACCCTGTGGATTTCTGTGGGTTTCCCATTGTCCCTGTCCCCACACACACCTCTCAGTGAGTTCACTGGAAAAGCTTAGCTTTTTGTCTAACTGTATCTGCTGGCAAAGGAGAACACCCACATGTTCAGAATGGTACAGCTGCCTATAGGAAATTATCAGGTAAGACACAATTTCACCTTTCTGGATAAATGAATTTATTTCACTAAATATTATAAATAAAGGCCTTTTAGTTCCAAGTTCATACATCCTATGGCTATCTAAGGCAGTCTGATTCTGGTATATAAACTCTTTTTGAAGAAAATATACTTAATAGGTTTTGGAACCAAGTTCTTGTTTCATGCATTCTGCAAAAAAAAAAAAAAAAGAGCAGAGGAAGTAATTCACTGATAGCTGTGCAGAACTTTCCCTTGGAATTTTTCCTTGTAGGCATCACAGACGAGTGCTAGTGGAGTGGCTGAAGGATCCTTCCAAGGAGCTTGAGTTCACAGCTGATATCCTGAGCCAAGATGCAAAGAACTACCATGCCTGGCAGCACAGGCAGTGGGTCATACAGGTATTACACCTACTTCAGTTGAGAGATATGTGATTTCTGTTTTTATGCTAGCCTCTTAAAATTATTCTTCCTTTTTTATTGGGCATAACTTAATACATTTCTTGATATTAAGTTATGTCCAATAAAAAAGGTATCATCTTATTTTCTTTTCCATGTTTTATTTTGTTTGATTTCTATTGATAACCTTTAAGAGTGGACTAACATGGCTACCACACCTCTCTTCCTTTTTTGAAATGCCAATGGTAATACAGAAAATAGAAATCTTTTTCATATGTTAAATATTTCAGAAACTTGTGGGAATATATACTTGGATAAATATAAGTAACCAGAAAACTTTGTAGCTCTTGATGTAAATTTTAAAAACAAAAGTAGTTTGGTGCTGCTTTGATATTTGTTATGTGCCAATGGTGTGAGGCAATTGCAGTATTGTTCTTTGTGCTGCTTCTTCAGGAGTTCAAGCTGTGGGATAATGAGTTGCAGTATGTGAGTCAGCTGCTAAAGGAGGATGTGAGAAACAACTCTGCATGGAACCAGAGATACTTTGTAATTGCCAACACCACAGGATACAGTAATCTTGCCATCCTCCAGAGAGAAGTCCAGTGAGTTCAGTAATTCATGGTCTACTGCTGTCTGCAGGGTCCTTAGAGCTTTTAAAATACTATTTAATTTTTATTTTTCATTTCTAAATATGCAGAAGTAGCAGTGGAAAATGTGAAAGCAAAGTAAGCTGCATTGCAAAATATTTATCTTTTGAACACAAGCAGTTCATCCAAGTCACACAGAGCCGATGCAAGGCAATTAGGGACCTAGGCAAACCTCACCTCTAGCTTTGCACCCCCCCAAACATTAATTGTCAGTATCCTAGTTCTTCCCCCACCCCACCCCTCAAGATCTTGCTAATTAAACTCAATCATCCCCCAAAGCAGTCCTGCATGGATACCAGACTTTTAAATATTAAACTTTGCTTTGTGTAGCTATGTATATTCAGCTCATAATAAGAGAACTTTCCAAAGTTCATATACTCTTCTGGTAAATATATTCGGTGGATTGAGTTGGTGTGGCTGTCAGGACACATGATTTTGCCTTAAATACAACTGTTCACTGCTACCCTAGGCAACGGTCTAGTTCTAATTGTTATATCAACTGGTTAGACTCGTATGGATTAGGTGACTGTTCTCAATGCTGATGTACAGACACTAGAGCACTCCAAAAAAAAAAAAAAAAAACACGTTAATTGCTTATGCAAATTAGTTCCCATGCTGCAGTGGCCCCACAGACCCTATAGTATTATATGTCCACCAACCTCATTGAACACATCTTACCAGTGAGGGACCTACAGAACTTCTGAAGAAAATGTTTTCTTTCAAAATCTTTCTAGGTTTTGTCTTAGCTAGATTTCTGTGCTTTATAAGTTTTTTTTTGGTTTTTTTTTTTTCTCCGCTATTTCTGCTAAGTTGGCTCACGGATATCTTCAGGTCTACCACAGCCTTTTCATTTTGGACCGTTCTTTCCAACACAAGAACTATATGTCTGTTTTCCTGGGGACAAAATGACTCTCCAAAAATTTAATAGAATGGGGCCAAATTGTGGCATAGGGTTAAAATAGGTGAAAAAAAACACATCGGGTTTGAAAATGGGACAGATCAAACCAGAGAAATAAGTTTCTCTGGAAAAATGGCCCAATACATTTTTATTGGAGAAGCAGTTTGAGTGTCTGCAGCGTAGAAACTTTGATATGGTGTAACTTAGTCATTAGAGAGTTGCTCCTTTCAAATGGCCTGCACCTGTTTTCTTCTCAGTTACAAACACCAGAGCAGCACACACACACACATATGCAGAGGGGTATAAAAATCGCCAAGCCATGCTTTCTTCCCTTTGTTGTTAAGAATAAAAATTTTCTGTTTTTGATTTTGGATCCTCAGTTTTCCTCACCATGTCTGAGAAACAAGCAGCTTCTAATTCTCTCTAATTTAAACAAACGATGTCCGTTAATTTTTGTGATGAGGTCAGAATGATGTCTGTTATCTCTGCAAAGATGTTACTTAAAGGCATTTTGGATCTGGACAAACTGTGACCAGGCAACTCCAAAGAGGCCAAGATTGAATGGAAGGCTTTAGAGGGTAAGAGAAACTTCACTTCCCTGATTGAGCCGACAGTCCGTTTGCACAGAAGCAAAGAAATAAAGATAGTTTGACCAAAGCCCCCAGCAGAGATTTTGAAACATTGACAAAGCTCTTAGCATGGCTTTGAAAAGAGAACACAGAACTTTCTGAACTTCCAACCAAAGTGTGGCATCTGGAAGGGGACCCTTTTGATTAGCAGACTGCATTTCCATCACTTTTATGCCCAGGCTCTAAAGCAAGGTTTCTCAAACCAGTCTTGTTTTCAAGGTACCCACAATGAATATGCATGAGAGATTTGCATGCAAATATCTCATGCATATTCATTGTGGGTATCTTGAAAACCAGACTGGTGAGGACTGGGTTGAGAAACCCTGCAGTCTAGAGGGTCCCTGTCATAGCTCATAATATCCGAGCTATGACTGCAGTGGTTTCCCACTTGAGATCAGGCTCTATAAAGGACAGCTGTGACATGAACATCTGTCCATACATATATTTACATCCCACTACTACCTAGATCAAGACTCTCAACGTGACAGTCCTCCATAATTTATTTTTTGTTTAGAATCCAACTATATTCCCCCGAGGCCTTACTCTTTTAGTTCCCAGCTGCTTTCCAAAAAACAAAATGAAAATAACTAGCCCATTGCCACCAAAAGTATTGGCATCTGCCTGTAGCAGTACCCCTTGTTTTCTTTAATCGCACATAAAACTCCCTAGCTACAGGTTGCCTTCAATAGAAAAAGGGGATTCACCATCCTGCTTGTGCTCAGAAAAAGTTCCATAGCATCCTGTCAGATCAGTCCAGACAAATGGGTTTTGTCCTCCCAGCAAAGGAAGAAAATAGTTCTTGTGAGTCGTCCCTTAACAGTATTATGCAGCATAGACTGTTCAGTATTTCTGTCTCTCCCAAGCAGATGGATGATTGATTAACAGCCCTGCTCCTGACCTGGTATATAACTAGTTGCAGTTGAGCCTTAGCTACCCATTTGGTTCAGGAGCACAAAACCCCAGTTTTATACTGAGTCTTGGAGTGCCTGTTTGGCTTGTCTCCTGAACCAGTTTCTAAGCTGTGTTTCAGTTGAGTTGGGGGTGTCTATTTGGTTTGTCTCCTGAACCAGTTTCTTTCAGTTGAGTTGGGGGTGCCCTCCTGGTCTTGTTCTCCTGACCCAGTTTAATTCATGGTGCCACCTTTAGCATAAGCTCCCCATCACCAGTATTTAAAAATAAAACACATTTCTTATCTGATCAAAGCTGTACAATTCAACTCTTGGCTGTGTTCTACCAAATTTGATGGGCGCACTCTGTTTCTATATGAGTTACTCATCTGGCTTGCCAGATTCAGGTTAGTTGGGGTTTTTTTTTCTTCAGTTATCGAGACTGCAGCTGAAGAGGTTTGGTAGCCATTGATTTGAGCTGGCCCAATTGCACAGTTTTTTCCATTCAGGTATGGTTCACTTCCACATATAATGCACAATTCCTTCTATATTTTCCTGGGTTTCTCAGCCCCTGTGTATGCAGTTGTCCACCTGGTTTGTGCACTTGCACCCACTGGCGTGATTGCTCAGTAGCACCAGTATTGCACACTTAACTGCACTCACTAGTGTTGCACGATGGCACAAACCACATTTGCAGCAACCATCTTGTTTGCATGGTTGGCGGTGACCATCTGTATTACACAGTTAGTTGTCCTATGGGTTGCTGCCCTATTTATTTATTTTATTTATGGCATTTCTATCCCACATTAGCCCAAGCGGAACTCAAGTTCAATGTGACTTACAATATAAACATAAAAGAAAATAAATACAATTTTAAAGAATACATCATACGAATATTATATAAGAAGTGATGGGGCAAATTCAGTGGGATGTCAGGAAGAAGTGAAATATAAGGGACTAAACATTCAGCACAGAGTTCTAACATTGTTGAGGATTGAGCTAAAAATAAATGTTCAATATATTACAAAATAACCTATAACTAGTATATCTAACTTGTTTAGTAAGAGAATTCCAGACTTTGGTACATTGATAAGAAAAGTTAGCATTGTGGATTGTTTTGTAAGATACATTTCTGCAACTGGGGAAATGTAAAATGAGATATTCTCTGGATGACACAGAAGCACTTCGTGTCAACCATATAGGGCAGTGACATACCAAATAAAATTTGATGGACCAATCCACATAGCTTTAACGAAATTCTGCTCTTTATAGGTAACCAGTATAAATTAAGAAGGAATGGAGTAGCTTTAGCAAAGCGCAGTGATTTACCAATTAAAAATAGCATCTACCTGTATAGCTCTCCTAAGGCAATTGCTGGTCTAGCTGTCCTGCTGCATCTACCTGTGTCATTCCTGCTACCATCACCTCTGTTGTGTAGTTGCAATAGTCACTGTTTGCTTTCCTGCAATAACTGGCTTGTTCCAAGCCTATTTTCTGTGCCTGCAACAAACACCTGGGTTGCACACTACTGATATTTCATAGATACAATAACCATCTGTCTTATACCGTTGCACAATCAGCTGTGCTGTGCGGCTGAAATAGTCAAATTTCTTCTTTACCTTCAGTCGTCACCTACATGTCCTAACATTCTAAGTTAGTTATATAGTACTGTTCTAGTAGACAGCTGTGTAGCATGGCCATAGGCGGTCTGTGGCCCAACTCTTTGGGGAGGCTAAAGGGGGTGGGGTTAGGGGTGGGGCCAGGGGCCAGGGGCGGAGCTTATATCCATAATTGTCAACACAGAAAAAAATAAGTCTCAATACCTTTTATTAAATGTAGATATTAGATATGTATCGTATGTCAAAGAATAAAGTGGTTGCTCAAAGCATATACTAACCACAATCGCTCAACTGCAAAACATCAAGGTCAGGTATACATATAAAGTAGCGCATATGAGTAAGAGAAATTAAGGTTTGTAAGGCATTTTTTGTGCATATCATGAAACCCTCTGTCTAGGGCATATTCCAAGACCTGCTTGAGAACCACTGCTATAGAAATAAAGTCGGTATTTCCTCTGTAATTTTAAATAATTACTTTGACTTCCGTGAACATGGGGATGCTTTCAAACATATATATTTGGACATTCTGAACTTAATGTTTGACTTGGACATGGCTAAGAGGCTAAGACTGCAACAAGGTCTGGAAAAAGAACAAATCCTTTACAAAGAACAATGTCTATGCTGAATCATTATCTGTATGAACCTAAAGCAGGGTTCAGGGACACATTGTGAAATGCTCGCGTCCATTCACAGAGGAGGCAATCCAAGGAAGAGAGAATAACTGAGTAGCTAAAATTTTCTCAACACGTTTCACTCAGTTCCTTCATGCAGTGACCTCGTTGCATAAAATCCAGACCAAACCTCTGCAGGAACCCCCACAAAGTGTGAAAAAAAAAAAAAAACAGAACAAAAAAGAAATTCATTGTGTGTGCCATCACCCAGGTCATTATCTGCTGCTGCCCACCCCCCAAACGCAGGGCTCCGATCCTTCCCGCCCTCAGCAGAGCTTCCCGATGACAGCCCTCCTCTCTCCGTTCCTCCCCCCCCCCCCCCCCGGCGCGCGTTTACCTATTTTACTTTGTGGCAGTGAGTGGCGACGGCAGTAATGAAAAAGAAAGCACTGCGGGCTTCTCCCTTCCCTTCCCTCACACGTGTCCCGCCTTCTGCGATGACGTATTTCCTGTTTCCGCGAGGGCTGGACAACTTGTGAGGGAAGGGAGAAGCTGGAGGAGCCACTCGCTGCCACTAAAAGTAAAAACAGGTAAAAACGCACCGGAGGGGGGGGGGGAACGGAGAGGAGTGCTGTCATCGAGAAGCTCAGCTGAGGGTGGGAAGGATCGGAGTGAGGAAAAGTGCCAGGCAGCCCCGCGTTTGGGGGGGGCGGGAAGGTAGCAGCAAGGGGAAGGTTACGGTTGGGCAAGCCTCTTATACGGGGCGCCTATGAGCACGGCTACTCTGTCACCCTCTACGTGCATGCTGCTGCTGCTTCAGATATGGCACCAGCTGCCTGTATAGCACAGTTCCAGTGACTGTCTGACAGATTCAGATCTGCCTTTGTGGCATCAAATGTTCCAGCTGTCTATGGTACATTGCATGAACATTTTATGTTGCATCCCAGATACCTAATGACTGCATGTCATTGACTGTAGTAACATAAGAAGTAGGGCATCAGTCATCATCCATGCATATGTCAGATATGGCAAGTGCATTTTATATCCTATTGTATGTAGCATCCACAGATATGGCTAGAGCTGCAGTATGAATGGCTTCAGAGACAGCAGCCACCTGTGTTACCAGAGCTGCCTCTCACTTTTGATTCCTAACTCCTACTCTTGTGATGGCCTGGAAGTCGTCAGTGTTGGCAGCCATGTCTATAGCTCTAGCTACTGCAGCTACATGTATAACATCTCTTGATGCATTTACTTATAAGTTCATGGCTCTTTCAGTAGACCGCCTTCACTGGTTTTGGTGACTGATTAGGTGGCTCGTCTACTCTGCACAATTGTTTGCTACAGATTTCAATTGGTTACTGATATAGCTGAAGCTGTACAAGCCACCCACTTTGTGTGATTCTACAGTTTAGCTATTTTGCACAGCTAACTCATTTTCTGTATAGAGCTGCCATGTGAGCTGGCACTGCTGAATTGCTGTTGGTCATTGTGGTATGGAGAATAGAGCTGTACCGAATAGCATATTTTACTATTTGGCCAAATACGAATGATGAAAAATATTATTTGGCTAAATAAGAATAATGGGCATTGAGCTTAAACACTTGAGCTCTGATTTAAAAACATAAGAGCCATACTGGGTAAGACCAGTGGTCCATCTAGCCTATTATCCTGTTTTCCAAACTGTGGCCAAGCCAGGTCACAAGTACCTGGCAGAAACTCAAATCGAGGCAACACTCCATACTACAAATCTCAGGGCAAGCAATTGCTTCCCATGTCTGTCTCAATAGCAGACTATATGGACTTTTCCTCCAGGAATTTGTCCAAACCTTTTTTTAAACCCAGATACACTAACCGCTGTTAACCACATCCTCCGTCAGAGTTCCAGAGCTTGTTTCTTGTATTTATATTAATTTCAGTAGGATTTAGCACAGCAGATCCCTGAATTTATTCGTATTCAAATTTAAATGACTATTTGGCCGAACGAATAATGTATTTGGGGCACTAATTCAGGGCCGATTGAATACGAATATTTGGTACAGCCCTAATGAGAACACAGCAGATAGTAGTTCCTAATTCTTTGTTTTCCTTCAGTTTTGTATTTTCGTTTCTGTCCTTTATTTCTTAATGTATTTTATTATTGTATATCGCTTTGATGCTTTTAACTTAAGGGAGTTATCAAATAAGCATAACCTTAGCACTAGCCACAGCTGTTACACAACTGCAGGAAGTCTCTAATATTGTGGTTTTATTCTCAGAATAATAGGCTCCCATCGTGGGTTGTCATGTCTTAAGTCCCTTATTCCATATCATCAAGCTGATCAATCCATAGACTGGTGGGTTGTGTCCATCTACCAGCAGGTGGAGATAGAGAGCAAACTTTTGCCTCCCTATATGTGGTCATGTGCTGCCGGAAACTCCTCAGTAAGTTCTCTATCTCAGCAGGTGGTGGTCACACACAGCAGCAGCTCTGGCTAGGCCTCCAAGCCTAATTTTTAGGTTTTGTTGAGTGCCTGGGGTTGAGGGCTCTTTTGAGCAAGTGCAAACCTGGTGGTGCCAGGTCCCTCCTTTTCTCCCCCCTCCCGCTGGCTCCGTTAAAAAAAAAAAAAAAAAAAAAAAAATGTTTAACGTCCTTAAAGGCGTTTATTTCGACGTTTATTTAAACGTTCATTGCAGCTACTCACTGGGACACCAGTTCGTTACAGCTCGGAGCGGACAGCAGGTAATTTTTACCTTTTTATAGCGGGCAGGGGGTTCCCCGATTCTTCTCCTCGTGGCATATGGCGTCGGAGGGCGAGGGCGCAAAGGGTCGCTCCCCGGATCGCTTGAGCGCTTCTAGAGGGGATGCGGGGGTCTTACAGCCTGATTCGCCCTTGTTGGGTGACAGTTTCGTGACCGATGAATGTCCCGGTCCTTCCTCCGGCGTGGCGGTTTTTCCCGCCATAAACGCCCATCCCCCGCTCCTCGCCTCCGCCATCTTGGCCGGCCACGCGGCTCGGACGGCTTCTTCTTGGGCCATCCTTGAGGTTGGAGACATTAATGCCATGAACGCCCTTAATTTGGGCGACGGCACAGAAGCGGCTAAAGTTAAGAGCCGTTCTTCCCGCGCGGCTCCTTCGCGGAGTGTCGCGCCGGACGCCATTTTGGATGCGCAGCATGTCTCTCCCCCGCTATTGCGAGCGCCGGTTGAGGGTGCGTCTAGGGCTGTTGCCCAGGCTGTGGAAGTGCACAGTCTGGGGGGTTTCTCCCCCGAGTTTGTTTTGCTGCTGCATCAGGCCTTCCTCATGCACAACGCTGCCCCTGCTCCCTCGTCTGGTAAAGAGGTTGAGGTTCCCAGAGGTAAACGCCCTCGGGTTGATTCCCAGGCCTTGGAGGAATTTGTCTCCTCCGATGTAGATGAGGGCAGCGTGTCTGAGGTCTCCCAACGGTCCTTTGCGGATTCCTTGGAGGAGACGGATCCCCGCTCGGATGGAGCGGATGACCCCTCTGCAGCGCGGCTTTTTAGCCCAGAGGATTTGCCCAACCTGTTGTTACAGGCCATGGACACTTTGAAGATTTCCTCTCCGGAGGACGTCTCTCCCTCAGCCCCTGTTGGCTCTGCCATTATGCTGGGGACGAAGCGCCCGCCTAGAACCTTCCACGTGCATGATGCCATGCACACCTTAATTTCGGCTCAATGGGATGTCCCAGAAGCGAGCCTTAAAGTGGCTAGGGCTATGTCCCGCCTCTATCCTTTGGCTGTGAGTGAACGTGAGGCCTTTCTGTGGCCTACCGTGGATTCTTTAATCACTGCGGTGACTAAGAAAACGGCGTTGCCGGTGGAAGGTGGCACGGCCCTAAAGGACGCCCAAGACAGAAGATTGGAGGCGGCCTTAAGGTCGTCCTTTGAGGCGGCTGCTTTAAGTTTGCAGGCCTCAGTTTGCGGCTCCTATGTGGCCAGGGCGTGCCTGACTATGGTGCAGCGGGCTTCCCCCTCGGATCATTCCTTGAGGGCTGATTGGCCGGCCCTGGAATCGGGCTTAGCCTATTTGGCAGACTTGCTGTATGATGTCTTGAGGGCCTCAGCGAAAGGCATGGCTCAGACAATCTCTGCGCGGCGGTGGCTTTGGCTGAAACATTGGTCTGCGGACCACGCCTCTAAATCCCGCCTGGCTAGGTTGCCTTTTTAAGGCAAGCTGCTCTTTGGGGTCGAGCTGGACAAAATCGTGACCGATCTCGGCACGTCTAAGGGCAAGAAATTACCAGAGGTCAGGGCTCGGGCTAGTACTCGTCCCGGTACCTCCAGAGGACGGTTGCAGGAAGCCCGTCGGTACCGCCCGGGCAATTCGGGTTCCTCTGCCCCCTCTTCCTTCAAGAGGAATTTCTCCCCCAAGCAGCATTCCTTTCGCAGAGACCGCCGTCCCGGAGGTGCTCCCTCCGGTCCTCCCCCAGGGTCTCGTACCCAATGACGGGGTCTTGGTCCACGCCCCAGTGCAGATTGGAGGACGGCTGTCCTCGTTTCTGGGCGAGTGGACCACAATAACTTCAGACGCGTGGGTGCTGGAAGTCATCCGAGACGGCTACAAACTAGAGTTCTGCCGACCCTTAAAAGACGGGTTTGTACTCTCTCCCTGCAAGTCTCCGGTCAAAGCTGTGGCAGTGCAGCAGACCTTGGACAATCTGATCCGCCTGGGCGCGGTCGTTCCGGTGCCAGAAAGTCAGCTTGGCAAGTGACGTTACTCCATTTACTTTGTGGTACCAAAGAAAGGAGGTTCTGTCCGGCCTATCCTCAACCTCAAAGGGGTCAATCGGGCCTTGAAAGTGCGGCACTTTCGCATGGAGACTCTCCGCTTTGTTATAGCGGCAGTGAAGGCAGGAGAGTTCCTGGCATCCTTGGACATCAAGGAAGCGTACCTGCATATTCCCATCTGGCCTCCTCATCAACGCTTTCTGCGTTTTGCAGTCCTGGGACGACACTTCCAGTTCAGAGCCCTCCCTTTCGGGTTGGCTACTGCTCCGCGGACCTTTTCCAAAGTAATGGTGGTCATCGCGGCCTTCCTGCGAAAGGAAGGGGTACAAGTCCATCCTTATCTGGACGACTGGTTGATCCGAGCCCCCTCTTATGCAGAGTGCGGCAAAGCTGTGGACCGGGTAGTTGCTCTTTTGAGCTCCCTGGGATGGATCATCAACTGGGAGAAAAGCCAGCTGCGCCCGACTCAGTCCCTGGAGTACCTGGGAGTTCGATTCGACACCCAAGTGGGCAGAGTGTTCCTGCCAGACAATCGGATTGTCAAACTTCAGGCTCAGGTGGACCAGTTCCTAGTAGCCTCTCCCCTTCGGGCTTGGGACTATGTGCAGCTGTTGGGCTCTATGACGGCCACGATGGAAGTTGTGCCCTGGGCCAGGGCTCATATGAGACCACTTCAACACTCTTTGCTGCAGCGCTGGACTCCGATGTCGGAGGATTATGCTGTGCGCCTTCCCTTGGACCCAGCAGTGCGCAAGGCGCTGAGCTGGTGGATGCAGACAGACAAGTTGTCTGCGGGAATGCCTCTGGTGACCCCAGAGTGGATTGTCGTCACGACGGACGCCTCGTTGTCGGGCTGGGGAGCCCACTGCTTGGGAAGGACAGCGCAGGGGCTCTGGTCTCCTGCAGAGGCAAAGTGGTCTATCAACCTCCTGGAACTCAGAGCCATTCGGTTGGCGCTTTTGGAGTTCATCCCGGTACTGGTGTTGAAGCCTGTACGGGTCCTGTCGGACAATGCCACGGCTGTGGCCTATGTCAACCGCCAGGGAGGTACCAAGAGCGCCCCTCTAGCCAAGGAGGCTATGAATCTTTGCCAGTGGGCGGAAGCGAACCTGGAGCAGCTTTCAGCGGCCCACATTGCCGGAGTCATGAATGTCAAGGCGGACTTTCTCAGTCGCCATACCTTGGAGCCCGGAGAGTGGCAGCTATCTGCTCAGGCGTTCTTGGACATCACGAAGCGCTGGGGCCAGCCGAGCCTAGATCTGATGGCGTCATCGGCCAATTGCCAAGTGCCGCGCTTTTTCAGCAGAGGACGGGACCCTCGATCCCTGGGAGTAGATGCTCTTCTCCAACAGTGGCCGACACAAGAGCTTCTCTATGTGTTCCCGCCCTGGCCCATGTTGGGCAGGGTGCTAGACCGGGTGGCAAAGCATCCCGGCAGGGTAATCCTGGTGGGTCCGGATTGGCCCAGGCGTCCCTGGTATGCGTACTTGATCAGGCTCTCAGTCGACGATCCTCTGCGGCTGCCAGTGGAGCAGGGCCTGTTACATCAGGGTCCCGTGGTGATGGAGGATCCCTCCCCCTTTGGTCTTACGGCCTGGCTATTGAGCGGCAGCGTCTGAGGAAGAAGGGCTTCTCAGACAAGGTCATCGCCACTATGCTGAGAGCGAGGAAGCGCTCTACTTCTACTGCTTACGCCAGGGTTTGGCGTATCTTTGCAGCATGGTGTGAAGCAGGCTCACTTTCTCCCTTCACTGCTCCAATTTCTTCAGTGTTGGCGTTCCTGCAAGAAGGTCTGGATAAAGGCCTGTCGCTCAGTTCCCTTAAAGTCCAGGTAGTGGCTCTGGCTTGCTTCAGGGGCCGCCTGAAGGGTGCTTCCCTGGCTTCGCAGCCAGATGTGGTGCGCTTTCTCAAGGGAGTTAATCACCTGCGCCCTCCTCTGCACTCAGTGGTGCCTGCGTGGAATCTCAACCTGGTACTAAGAGCATTGTAGAAGCCGCCTTTTGAACCCTTGTCGAGGGCATCTCTTAAAGACCTGACGTTGAAAGCAGTCTTTTTGGTGGCTATCACTTCAGCCAGAAGAGTTTCCGAGCTCCAGGCGCTCTCATGTCGAGAGCCTTTTCTGCAGTTCACTGAGGCAGGAGTGACTATTCGCACAGTGCCTTCCTTCCTGCCCAAGATTGTTTCTCGCTTCCATGTGAATCAGCAGCTCTGTCTCCCTTCCTTTCGTAGGGAGGACTACCCAGAGGAGTACTCTGCTCTTAAATATCTGGATGTGAGACGAGTCATCATCAGATACTTGGAAGTGACCAATGATTTCCGGAAATCGGATCATCTGTTTGTCCTGTTTGCAGGTCCTCGTAAGGGTCTGCAGGCTGCTAAGCCTACAGTGGCAAGATGGGTCAAGGAAGCCATTGCAGCGGCTTATGTGGCCGCGGGGAAGGTGCCGCCTATCCAGCTGAAGGCTCACTCCACGAGAGCTCAGGCGGCCTCGATGGCAGAGGCCGGATCCGTCTCCTTGGAAGAGATATGCAAGGCGGCAACTTGGGCTTCGGCTCATACATTCTCCAAGCATTACCATTTGACTGTGGCTGCACGGGCGGAGGCCCGGTTTGGAGCTTCAGTGTTGAGGTCAGGGATTTCAATGTCCCGCCCTGGGTGAGTACTGCTTCGGTACATCCCACCAGTCTATGGATTGATCAGCTTGATGATATGGAAGGTAAAATTATGTATAATCATACCTGATAATTTTCTTTCCATTAATCATAGCTGATCAATCCATAGCCCCTCCCAGATATCTGTACTGTTTTTATTCTGGTTGCATTTCAGGTTCAAGTTTAGTCTTCAGTTACTTCAGAAAGACTTCGTGTTCAAGTTTTTTCACTTGGATTCTTCAAGAGTTAAGACGAGTTTGTGTTACGGTGAGCTGCTGCATTCCTCTCCCCTCCGTTTTACGGGGCTGGATTGAGACTTAAAATTCTGCCGGCACTCCCTCCCGCTTCGTGCAGCTGTAGGGCAGCTTTGTACCCCTCCCGCTTCGGCGGTGTTAGGGTCAGTCAGCTCCTCCCGCGGTTGCGGTTGCAGGATAAGCCAGATCCCCCCGCATCGGCGGGTGTGGTGTCCCTCCCCCGCTCCGCGGGGATGAGCTGGACGGATTCCCCTCCCCCACTTGTGTGGGGATGAGCTGGGTTAATTCCCCTCCCCCGTTTCGGCGGTGGTGAGCTGGGCAGAGTGTCCCTTCGTGGGTGTAATTCTCTAAGTGCTGAGTCCTGCGGATGGAGCTTTGATATCGACATACTGAGGAGTTTCCGGCAGCACATGACCACATATAGGGAGGCAAAAGTTTGCTCTCTATCTCCACCTGCTGGTAGATGGACACAACCCACCAGTCTATGGATTGATCAGCTATGATTAATGGAAAGAAAATTATCAGGTATGATTATACATAATTTTACCTTCCCTCTTCTTGCTCTTGTAATGACATTTGAGTTTTCTTGTCTGAATAGAACACTCTTTGACACCAGTTAAGCCAATAGCTATTCTTATTGGTCTCCCTACTTTACTCTCAACGAAGGGTGTTTCTTAATTTTCCTTGGTTGTCATAGATGTAGATGGGGAAATGGGGAAGCACAGTGGTTTTTCAGCCCCTGATAGCTTTCTTCCTATATTTCCTTCAATGGATATTCAACTTCTCCAGGATTTGTAGCTGTAGTATTCTCTTCATAGATGTGCCTTACTCTGTCTGTTGCCTTCAAAGACTCTTTCAAGGAAAATATCAGTTGGTTTGTTTTTGGTCTGCATATCTCTTCCATGATCTATCAATGCTATTTTCTATTCCTTCTTATCATGGGACTCGCATCCTTCTCATCTTCCATACCTTTTGTCTTTCCAGAGCCCTTCTGATTGCTCTTAGATCTGCTGGAAAGACTTTCAAGACTATTCATGTCAGTTTATTAGACTGGGGAGATTAAAAATGCCTTTATTTGTAAAATTAATTCTTTTTTTTTTCTTAGCTCTTTTAGTTCTGCAGTGTGTTGGGGACACTGCTTTGCTATATCTAGACTGCTCTACTAGGATGCTATGGAAGGAAAAGTTACGTCTTACCTGATAACTTTCTTTCCTTTCGTCCTATCAGACCAGTCCAGAATCCCTCCCTGGTTGATTAATTTTACTTTGCTTACAAGCTGTGTTTTTCAGATGTCACCGATTTCTACTTTTAAGTTTTCCTAACCTATTGTATGATCTACTGACTCGGTGAAACATCTGTATGTCAGTAGAGTATATACCCCACTAGCTGGTAAGGTTATGACCTGATTTGAGTCACTTGATCTCAAATTTTCAATATTGTCCCTCAGCCAGATTTTGAGCACCACTGCTTGGCTATTTGAAATACTGGACATTCTATGCAGCATAATACCCTCAAGGGGTGAGTCACAAGAACTATTTTCTTCCTCTGTCTTCATCTGTCGGTAGAGGGACACAACCCATTTGCCTGGACTGGTCTGATAGGACTGAAAGAAAGTTATTATGTAAGACATAACTTTTCCTTACTTAACCTATAGCAGGTGTTATCGGAGGACAGCAGAACTTGAATTTTTACAGCCTGTATTGTATTCCTGTAAATGGTAATGAACTGAGAAGATCTCATGTGGGAGACAGGAACACATGTGCATCTGCAGCAAGATGGCCCCAATACTTCTAGAAAATTACTCATTCCAAGGCTTTGTTGGTGAAGTCGCCTGTGGGTGAGAATTCAAGTCCTGCTATCCTTGGAGAAAACCTGTTACAAGTAAGCAACTTTGTTTTTAAATTTACAGGATTGAGGCAACACTTTCTTTCTGTCAATGCTGATCAGTGAGTTTGATAGAAGTTGATTCTGGGTTCCTGCAGCGAGTTACGTAAATCTGATTCACAAAAATAGTTGAATTGATGAATACAAGCAAGCAGCAGCACATACTAGGGCTAAACATTTTATAGTTTGATCAGAGTAGGACTTTTTATTTTTTTATTTTTTTTTTGGGGGGGGGGGCGGGGGGAAGCACAGATGTTTTAAGACTGTGATGAATTCAAGTTAGAGGCACATCAGGACCTAGAGAAAAGATCACCATGCATGTTCGTGGGTTTTGTTTATGGCTTCCAGTTTTCTCCCTTCTCCCCTAGTTTTTCCTTCAAATTGTTAGAGAACTCAGTGTACAGCCATTTACTAGGTTGTCAGTACATGCTGCAGACAGGTCCAAGAAAACAAATAGGCAGGCGATTCTCAAGATCCAGCACGGAATAGAAAAAATATTCAAATCGCCAATGGCAATGTTGAGAAATTTATTCACCACATTATTTAAAATAGGCCCGACACAGCCGTGTTTCGCCCTCCTCCAACGGGCTGCGACAGGGGCTAGTATATAGCAATTGTAAAAACCATATACACATTTGTATAAATCAAATCAGAACATACTAAAAGATAAAACATAAAACAAAAAATTATGACAGATCCAAGATGGCGCTGGACTGAGATTGCTACTCCAGACGTGCTCTTGCGACTTACCTGAGTTTGAGCTGAGAAAGGTAGCCGGATTCCCTTTGCTATGGGGAAACGGCGTGGTAAAGTGAGGGAGGCTCCTGTTACCCCTGCTGGCGCCGTCCTATCGAGGCAGATGACCCTGGAAAGTTGTGGTGTATCGCTGGGACCCTGGGCGACATCTTCTCCTGCTACCTGACCGGTTTTTAATAACTCGGCCAGCAGTGTAGACGGGGCTTCCTTGAGTCCCGACATCCGTGCGGCGCCACCACAACCAGGAAATACCCGAATGGCCAGTGATTCGAAGGCCCTGGAGCCTGTAATGGAGGGGACCCTCGAAGAAAGGAGCCCAGCCGAACGTGTAGGAAGTGAAGGAAACCTGGTAGGACAGGGGTTTAAAAACTTTTCTTCAGTAATGAAAGAGAATTTACAGCGGATTTCCAACACTCCTATTCCTGAGTTTAATAACGCAGCGGTGAAACCAGCCGTAGTGACTGTTGAATCACTATGGGATCTAACTTTCTCAATGCAGTCTTCGCTTCAGTTACTTCTGCTAAAAAAAAATGCTGCTGAGATTAAGATGTTATCGGAAGCCCTGTTAACTCAGGAGCAAATTAACGCCCAACTGTTGTCTGAAATGAAAGTATTTGATAGTAAAATTGCAAATCTGGAGAATTTGAATAAAGTCACAATTAAGGACAGTAATTTCGTTAAAAGGAAGTTGGAATATCTTGAAAATCAGCAGAGGAGACTTAATTTGCGGCTTGTCAATTTCCCCAGATCTGTTATTTCTGCGGTTGAAATGGTTAAAAGATATTTGAGAGAGATTTTGGGGATGCCGGGTGAAGCTCTACCACCCATTACGAGAGTGGTATATCTTCAGACTTTGATACCATCTAAAGCTGGAGGAGATCAGGCGGTCGTGGATGGGGGACTGAACCTAACATCCTTTCTAGAATCTTCTCTAGAAGTTGTTACACAAAGGAAAACAGTGGTGGTGACTTTTGCACTTGAGATGGATAGGGAGATGGTGTTAGTTATTCTTTAAACATATAGACTCGATGTTTTTTGGTGCCAAAGTTAGGATTTTTCCAGATTTAGCTAAAGAAACTCAGGCTAGGCGTAGAGCCTTTTTTTTTTTTAACTTTATCTTTATTAAGCTTTTTAACAAACATAATTTCACTTTTATGGATGATAATACACGATTTAGAAATAAATTATATAGACAAACATATATATATATTTTTTTAAGTTTCAAATAGTTATCGACCACAAGAATAAGAAATCAATCCAAGATGTAAGATTAATAATATAATCTAAGGGAAATAAACATACATTGTAAATTATAATAATGAAGCGTCACGTCCCGAGTGATTCACTCCAAGGCTGTTAAACAGTGTACATATGGGATTAAACCACTACATTAACCTCTTCCCTACTGGTTAGAAATTCCTCTAGCTGTTTGGGGTCAAAAAATTGAAACTGTTTAGATTGAAACACTATTCTGCATACACAAGGAAATTTCAACAGGAAGGTAGCTCCTATTGCCACAGTTCTTGTGCGTAAAGCCAAAAAGGCTTTACGCCTCTTCTGAGTCACTCTTGATAAGTCTGGGTATATTCTTATTTTTGACCCCAAAAAAACTGAATCCAAATGTCTTAAAGAAAGTCTCAGTACTGCATCCCGATCCATCTCCAAGGCAAGTGAGACTAATAATGTTGCTCTTTTTGTTATAACATCTAATGATGACTCCAAAAAGGTAGTCAGATTCATCACTGCCCCACCTTGAGGAAATTTTTCTGAATCCATTCTAGAATCAATTGGCAAATAAAACGCTCTAGTTATTGGTGGTAGTGAATTTTCTGGCATACCTAATATTTCCACAAGATATTTTTTTACCATTTGTATAGGGGTAATAAGAGGTGAACTAGGAAAATTTATTAGTCTCAAATTAAGTCTCTTAGACTGATTTTCCAGATATTCCAGCCTTCGGGAAGTAAAGTTCTTATCTTTAATCAATGTTTGACCCACAAGTTCCATTTTTTGAGTTCTTTCAGTAAGAGATTTTACTTCTATAGCTTGTTTTTCAGTCTTTTGCAATTGAATTAATGCAGTTTCTGATAAAGTCTTAATAATTGTAGCATTTTTTGTTACCACAGATTGTAGGGAGGAATGTGCAGTAAAGGTTAAGTCCCATAGTGACTCTAGCGTCACTACAGCAGGTTTTTCCATTTTCTCCAATGTTAGTTCAGGAAGAGGTGCTTTAGCTGCATTTTCCAGAATACTCACTGTCTCTGGAAACAATACAGGAGCTGATGTCGCTTCTGGAGCTCCCAAACTGTCGTCCCTCTGATCTCCCCTTGTCTCCAAAGGGCTCCCTCCCTGCAGACTCTGCTCTCCACTAGGGGTTAGACCTGCAGGGCTCCTCTGGAGACGCTGACTTCCTGGTTGTGGAGGAGCTGCACGTTCGATGGGGCTAAGAGAGGCCCCATCTACGCTGTCGGCCGACGCAGAAGCCCCAGCCTCAGCTACGGGAGAAGAAATCTGCCCGGGACCCAGTGCGACTGCAAAATCTTCCATCTTAGCCTGCCGAAGTTTACTTGTCCCGTCAGGGAGAAAGGGAATCTCCCTGACTTTGCCTCTCCTTTTCCCCATTCCGGGGTTCAGGTAAGGAGCAACTTGCTGGCGTTTGCAAAGAAGAGTGAGACGCGTCTGGTAACACTTCTCATACCGTCGCCATCTTGGAATAGGTCACGTGCCTGAGCCTTTTTGGCTCTGCATCAAAGAGTATTAAATCTTGGGGCAACATTTACTCTTAAATTTCCCTGTATTTGTCGTTTCATTTATTTACAAAATAATTATCAATTTTCTGATCCAAAACAACTCGAGGACTTTATTAATGCTAAAGAAGCTGAGAATGCTATAGTTAAAGTTTAGATTTCCATACGGACACTGTATGGTAGATTGAGAATGTACCTGGAGTATGTAACGGTTTGTTATTATTTTCCTATATGCTTTATAATATATCTTAGATCCATTTAAGTATTTCCAATATAGTGGTCGATGTTAAAAGTAATAATGTTTTCCGTATTGTGACAAGTAGTTGTCCCAAGAATGTGATTATTTCCATTAGTTTCTTTTTGTTTCTTTATGCTTCTGTGAGAAGATGTGTATTTTGAAATAATAAATAAATAATAATAAAAAAATGTATTATAAACAAATCACGCAAATATATACATACCCCAGTGGTGCAGTAAAACCAATTCGACCTACTGGACTAAAACAACTAAAAAACAATGACTTAGTGTATGAAACGATGGAGAACCAAAGCAGCATATGGTGCAGCATCAGCATCTAACAATGTATGCTAAGAACAGCAGGAAACTAAAACTGCTTAGATACTACATAAGATATGGATAATATTGTTTTTATTAGAGTAGGTCATATAAACAGCATGATAAATAACAGCAAGAGACTGAAACCACATAAATAAATCAATTATATCTGTACCTTATATTCCAGACAGAGCATATACTTCTGTAGTGTGTTGCGCTATAAATGGAATATTGGGGAAACCTTACGGGGTTTTTTTCCCCCCCAGCTTATTTATAATGATGATTCTTTTTTTTGAAGGGGGGAAGGAAAACATTTTATATGAAGTAGAACAGTTTGGTTGCATGTTTCATGTCCATGGAATTCTTCTCTTTGTCTTTACAGATATTCACTAGAAATGATAAAGAGAGCCCCTCATAACGAAAGCGCTTGGAACTATTTAAGAGGGTAAGAGTTTTTACTTCATAATGTAATAGTTTACTAGGCTACATCTAGTTCTAAAAGATGTCGGTTCGCAAACTATTTTGTGAGCCATCTCCTGCCATTTCACCAGGGTTAGATCCGTACATTGGCAGCTTTTGGGCACATTAAGTGGTACTTTCCATGTCAGTTGCACTCCTCCCAATCTGAATGCATCGTTGCAGTGATGTTAAGTCATTTTTACCCTTCTTTTAAGCATGTGATTTTTTTATTACAGCTTATAACTTAAATATTGCTGGTAGCTCTGGTTTGAAGCTCCTAAGTTGTAATACAGCTAGTAGCAGGAGAGCATGGAACAAGCAAAAGCACTGGCTAAGTGCCTGACATCTGAGCAGATAGGGCTAACATAGTGTCTGGAATACCTCACAAATTGGGTTATTTGGCCTAAACCCTCATTTAAAAACTGGTAGCCCTCTAATTTTTATGTTCATTATTGGACAATACGTTTGTCACATTGTGAAAGACTTCACCTATTACAGAATACAAAATATGAGAAGTGTATTATTTCAGTAGTGCCTCTGATAAGCAGGATTATTTCAGTAGTGCCTCTGATAAGCAGGATTATTTTAGCAGCATAAAGTATCTTGTTTGCATGGTTTCCTTTATTGAATTAAAGGTGTGTATAACAGAGCTGCCACGTTACCCAGTTCCAGCAAGGCAATTTTAGGCCAGTCCTGGATTTCTGACAACCCCATTCTGATGTATGATGGGAACTGCAGAGTAGAGAGTTGCACGGGGACAGAAATCTTACCCATCCCCACCCGTCCCTGCTAAAATCTCACCCATCCCCGCAAAACTTTAACCCATCACAACCCATCCCCGCAAGAATTTAATGGCACATAAAAGAAAATTCTGGTCAGCTCCCTCAGTCTCTCTCTGGATTTGAGCCACATCACTGTAGGCAAGGAAGGAATGGAAGCTGAAACTTAGAACACTCTGGTGTGCACATGTAAGATTTGTCTCTGATTTCTGGCACTGTGTGCTGAGAGGTCACCACATGCAGGCACCAGTAGGTCAGGTGTCAGACCTGAGGTCTGCACATCAGCCCGGGAGCAAAGAGGATTAATTGTAACATAGTAAGTGACAGCAAATAAAGACCTGAACGGTCCATCTAGCCTGCCCAATAGTCACACTCATGATCAATTCATGATTAAATCAACGAGTGTGATGTTATATACTTTCTTTCGTGTTCCTGTGGAAGTGTAAGCTGCACTGCATCAGCCTCTCATCTACCGAGTACCTTGAGTGCTGTCTCCTGCTCTTCCTCCTTGCTTTAACAGCACAAATGTGGAAAGTCTTCCGCTAAGGAGGTGGTAGAGACACAAATGATGATGGAATTCAAAAAGACTTGGGATGAACACAGAGGATCTCTAATTAGAAAATGGAAGTTATAAAAATCCTAACCTTAAATGGCTGCATGTGTGTGGATGTGTCAAGTGACGCTTAGATGGCGAGTCTGGCTGTGATTAACTAGGGCCGATACCGGGCAGACTTGTATGGTCTGTGTCTAATATATGGCAGTATGGTTTAGGATGGGCTAGAAAGGGCTTAAACAGCAACTTCAGTGGCTGGAACATAAGGACAGTGCTGGTCAGATTTTTACAGTCTGTATCCCACAAATGAGAAGACGAATAGACTGGAGTGGGCTTCAGTGAGAACTCCAGCAGTTGGAACATAAGTATAGGGCCAAATAGACTTCTATGGTCTATGTTCCAGAAACACGAAAGAAAGTATATAACATCACACTCGTTGATTTAATCATGAATTGATCATGAGTGTGACTATTGGGCAGGCTAGATGGACCGTTCAGGTCTTTATTTGCTGTCACTTACTATGTTACAATTAATCCTCTTTGCTCCCGGGCTGATGTGCAGACCTCAGGTCTGACACCTGACCTACTGGTGCCTGCATGTGGTGACCTCTCAGCACACAGTGCCAGAAATCAGAGACAAATCTTACATGTGCACACCAGAGTGTTCTAAGTTTCAGCTTCCATTCCTTCCTTGCCTACAGTGATGTGGCTCAAATCCAGAGAGAGACTGAGGGAGCTGACCAGAATTTTCTTTTATGTACCATTAAATTCTTGCGGGGATGGGTGGGGATGAGTTAAATTCTTGTGGGGACGGGTTGTGATGGGATAAAGTTTTGCGGGGATGGGTGGGGATGGGTAAGATTCCAGTGGGGATGGGTGAGATTTTAGCAGGGACGGGTGGGGATGGGTAAGATTTCTGTCCCCGTGCAACTCTCTAGTCCGGACTGGCCCAGACGTCCCTGGTATGCGGACTTGATCAGGCTCTCAGTGGACGGCCCTTTGCGGCTGCCAGCGGAGCGGGGCCTGTTGCATCAGGGTCCCGTGGTGATGGAGGATCCCTCCCCCTTTGGTCTTACGGCCTGGCTATTGAGCGGCAGCGTCTGAGGAAGAAGGGCTTCTCAGACAAGGTCATCGCCACTATGCTGAGAGTGAGGAAGCGCTCTACTTCTACTGCTTACGCCAGGGTTTGGCGTACCTTTGCATCGTGGTGTGAGGCAGGCTCTCTTTCTCCCTTCACTGCTCCAATTTCTTCAGTGTTGGCGTTCCTGCAAGAAGGTCTGGAGAAAGGCCTGTCGCTCAGTTCCCTTAAAGTCCAGGTGGCGGCTCTGGCTTGCTTCAGGGGTCGCCTGAAGGGTGCTTCCCTGGCCTCGCAGCCAGATGTGGTGCGCTTTCTCAAGGGAGTTAATCATCTACGCCCTCCTCTGCGCTCGGTGGTGCCTGCGTGGAATCTCAATCTAGTGCTAAGAGCCTTGCAGAAGCCACCTTTTGAGCCCTTGTCGAGGGCATCTCTGAAAGACCTGACGTTGAAAGCAGTCTTTTTGGTGGCTATCACTTTAGCCAGACGAGTTTCCGAGCTCCAGGTGCTATCATGTCGGGAGCCCTTCCTGCAGTTCACTGAGGCAGGAGTGTCTATTCGCACGGTGCCTTCCTTCCTGCCCAAGATTGTTTCTCGTTTCCATGTGAATCAGCAGCTCTGCCTACCCTCCTTTCGTAGGGAGGACTACCCAGAGGAGTACTCTGCTCTCAAATATCTGGATGTGAGACGAGTCATCATCAGATACTTGGAAGTGACCAATGATTTCCGGAAGTCGGATCATCTGTTTGTGCTGTTCGCAGGTCCTCGTAAGGGTCTGCAGGCATCCAAGCCTACAGTGGCACGATGCGTCAAAGAAACCATTGCAGCGGCTTATGTGGCCGCGGGGAAGATGCCGCCTATCCAGCTGAAGGCTCACTCCACTAGAGCACAGGCGGTCTCGATGGCAGAGGCCGGGTCCGTCTCCTTGGAAGAGATTTGTAAGGCTGCAACTTGGGCATCGTCCCATACCTTCTCCAGGCATTACCGCTTGACTGTGGCTGCTCGGGCGGAGGCCCAGTTTGGGGCTTCAGTGTTACAGTCAGGGATTTTTATGTCCTGCCCTGGGTGAGTACTGCTTCGGTACATCCCACCAGTCTATGGATTGATCAGCATGATGATATGGAAGGTAAAATTATGTATCGTACTTGATAATTTTTTTTCCAGTAATCATAGCTGATCAATCCATAGCCCCTCCCAGATATCTGTACTGTTTATATTTTGGTTGCATTTCAGGTTCAAGTTTAGACTTCTGTTCCTGTTCAGGAGGATCTTCGTGTTCAAGTTTTTTCAATTGAATTCTTCTGGAGTTGAGACGATTTTGTGTTACAGTGAGCTGCTGCATTCCTCTCTCCTCCGTTTTACGGGGCTGGATTGAGATCTAAATTCTGCCGGCGCTCCCTCCCGCTTCGTGCGGCAGTAGGGCAGCCTTATATCCCTCCCGCTTCGGCGGTGTTAGGGTCAGCCAGCTCCTCCCACGGTTGCGGTCGCAGGATAATCCAGATCCCCCCGCATCGGCGGGTGTGTGCTCCGCGGGGATGAGCTGGATGGATTTCTTTATCCCACTGGTGTGGGGATGAGCTGGGTTGATTCCCCTCCCCCGTTTCGGCGGTGGTGAGCTGGGCAGAGTGTCCCTTTGTGGGTGTAATTCTCTAAGTGCGGAGTCCTGCAGATGAGCTTTGATATCGACATACTGAGGAGTTTCCGGCAGCACATGACCACATATAGGGAGGCAACAGGATTGCTCTCTATCTCCACCTGCTGGTAGATGGACACAACCCACCAGTCTATGGATTGATCAGCTATGATTAATGGAAAGAAAATTATCAGGTATGATACATAATTTTACCTTCATAAATGACCAGACATCAAAACCTTAACAAGTTAACATTGAACTCTTTTGATTTGTCTACTTATTGACATTATTACTGTTGAATGTTCTACATTTACCCTTGATCTTCAATGCCTGAATTGAACTGTATATTTACTTCTTATGACCTATTTTATCTCTGTACTTTAAATGTAATATAACTCTGTATTTCTCATTCCGGAATGGCGATCACCATTATGACATAATGTAAGCCACATTGAGCCTGCAAATAGGTGGGGAAAATGTGGGATGCAAATGCTGCAAATAATAATAATAAGTAAAGTATGTTTATAAAGTTGAATTTTCAAGTGAAAAGTTATGCTCCTAAGTTTAGTTGAAAATAGGGCAGAAATACCATTTAAGTTCTAGGTGGAGTACAATCTGTTGAGAAACTACCATAAAAGGGTCATATTACTGAGAATTGAGATATATTTTACAGAGAACTGAAGGAATATCAATATTAACAAAAATTAAACAATTGCAGCAGTGCCACATGAACTTTATCCTACCACAACATCACTTTGTATACTCACCAGAGCCGGCAAACGCCTCTTCGGTACTATGTAAGCCACATTGAGCCTACAATATGTGGGATACAAATGTAACAAATAAATAAATTGAACAGTAAGTTTACAGATAATTGAATAGGACACAGAAGATATGAAAGATTGCATTGTTGGTCATGTACAGTGAAGGATATATGATTGGTGTCATATACCACAAGGGATATAAGGGTGGGTAGTGACAGGTAAGAGGTAATTATACAATTGGGCGCAGGGTGAAGTAGGGGCTTAAAGTGCTGGAAGTGGTACACAAGTGTTAGGTCTAACCAGACCTCACAAGACCTAAGAGGAGGAAGATTTAGCTCCAAAGTATTTTGAGGCTCTCTGGAATGTCATGCATCCTGAGATCTATCTGTCCTTTTTTTTTTTTTGTGGGGGGGGGGGGGGGGGGGAGTTCTAGAGGTTCGCTCCTTTACCTCCTGTTGTCGTGTTGAATGTTTTCTGGCGCTGTTTCCATGGGTTTAGTAATGATAGTCTGAAGCCCTGCATGGATCTGAGCGATGATCTAGGTTGCTAGATATGAGTTAGTTTTTTGTAGGCAAGATGGTGTTACTCCGTGAAGGTTTTTAAAAATGGTAGGGGGTATTTTAAAGACTGCTCTCCCCTTAAGGGGAAGCCAGTGCAGTTTTATTAAGAAAGGGGTGGTGTGATCAGTCCAATATCTGTTGTCTATTAATTTTGCTGTGGCATTTATGACTGCAGTGTTTTTTTGGAAGACCAGAGTACATTGTGAGAACTATTCCTTGGAACACGATCTGAAAGTGTGTGGGATTCAGGAGATGCTCCCATTGTTTGAGATAATGTTGTTAATCTGTGTAGCTAGTGGGAGGTGAGAATCTAGCCAGGTTCCTAGGATCTTGGTTTCTTTTTTTAATGATATGGGCAAACCTGCTAGGACTGAAGAAGTGCTTGGAGGTTTGAGAGGGCTGTTGTCCAGCTACAGTATGGTTTTTTTTTTCCCTTGTCTGGATAGATTTTGAGGTTGAGGGAGCAGAGCCATGTATATAGGACTTAAAAGATCTCTTACATTAGAGGGTAAGCTGTTGGGGAGTCATTGGCCAGGAAGAACAGACCAATATCCGCGTAGGAATAATATTTAATTTGAAAATGTTTCAGAATGTTTCCTAGTTTACGGAGGTAGAAATTGAAGAGAATGGGGGATAGTGGTGAGCCTTGAGGGACTCCTTGCTTCATAGCCCAAGGTTTGGCTTTTTTTTCAGTATCGAGCCCATAGCATTTACAGAGTTTCCAGTGAATGAGACATGCTACCTTACTGTGCTTTTCTGTATTCTGATGTCAAAACCAGTGATGAGATGTTACTGTTTCTAGATCACTAAAGACTTGAGATGCATACAATACTGAAAAGAATCAATCCCACTAATCCTTATATAATAGAAACTAGGGTGAAGCCAATTTCAACCAAAGAAAGTGTGTTCATGGTCTGTCTATCCTCCTGGCATCTGGGTGTACTGTCCCAAGGAGGTTTTCATTTTATCCTACCTCCTTGTATTCTCCTCTTCTGTTTCCCTACTGGAGGCAGGTTTGATGCTGCCATGCTGAAGTAAACAGTTGAGAAAAGTAAGAAAGTACTGGTATCCCTGATGGAGGCAAGACTGAAACAGGGTGTTCTGTTGGATGTTTTTGACAAGTAGTGTAGTGAAATGCCATAAGATAAGCTTATTTTATGCTGCTTGACAATATCGCTAGTGCTTAGAATTTATAATGTGTAGGATAGGCACCCACTTTGGACTGAGAAAAGCTTTTGTCTGCAACAACGGAGAATTTTTATATTAGACACTGGGGAGTCGGTGTTTTTCAAATAACATATTAAACAAGTTAAAAAAGAAAACTTTGAGAGGTTAGTGATGTATAGAGATAATTAAGTGAGCTGAAAATATGTGTGTTCTCACTGACATCTAGCTCGGCTGAAATTGTACAGCCTATACTAAATATTCCCTTATTTCCTCATAATAAAATGTTTTCTTTGATTGAAATTGGTTTCACCCCAGTTTCTTTTGTATAAGGATTAGTGGAACGGTTTCTAGATCAGCACTACAAAATATGTTTCTTCATTTTACCAGGTGTTTGGGTTTGGTTTGTTTTTTAAAAAAAATATTTTATTATGCTAGCTGTGAACCATCTCTTCTGTAATCCATTATCCTGTGATATTTAACAATCTCATCTGTAGGTTTAAATCTGCCATTCACTAACCATTTATGTGTCTGGCTTTGATCTACTTGGTTTCTGAAGTAATTGTGTGTTTGTGCTTTTTGTTTTTCCTTGCTTGCTGGTCTAATTGTTTTAAAGGGGGTTTTTTCCCCCGCCCTTTTTGTTTTCAAGTTCTGTTGCTCATTCCTTCTGTTTGTTGGAATGGTTAGCCAAGTTTAAGGATGGGAACTGACTGGCTGTTACATGTTTGCTTTTAGACTTTTGCAGGATCAGGGCCTGTCACAGTATCCTAATCTCCTGGAACAAATTCTGGAATTGCAACATACACACAGTTCGCCCTACCTGATGGCATTTCTTGTGGATATATATGAAGACATGCTGGAAAATGAATGTGACAATAAAAAGACAACACTCAACCAAGCCTTGGAGGTGAGCCCCACTGCTTGAGTAGGCAGTATTCACTAAGGTGCATCTTAGATTTTCTGTCTCTGCCAGATCAGTTAACTGGCTCAGCAATTGCTCTTCTCCTTTAGTCAAACTGAGGAAAAGGGTGGTAATTTATTTCTTTATATGGTGTTCAGTGCTGGTGGGAGATACAAGTATTCACTTCTTGACTTCCAGATTATAGAAGGGTGATTTTGTTTATATAGGGCCTATTCATTCTAGCAGTGTCCCAGAATGCCTTACAACTTCATATTTTAGAAACATGTATGTAGCTGTGTCTGGGATGAGGGGCTTGATATAACCTACTGGCAGATGGATTGCATGGAATCCTTAAGGGTAAACTGGGAACATTATCCTTTAAATACAGGTGGATAAACTGAAGTCAAGGGAAATAAACTTAGAAAACGGAGAAAAGATTTAGGCAGATAAAGACCATATGGCCTATCCAGTCTGCCTATCCATGCCATCACTCCCTTACAGATCCCATGTACTTGTCCCAAGTTCTCTTGCATTCAGATACTGTGTTAGTTTCCACCACTTCCATCGGGAGGCCGTTCCACAAATTCACCACCCTTTAAGAAGTATTTCCTCAGGTTACTTCTGAGTCTGTCCCCTTTCACCTTCATCCAATGCCCCCTTGTTCCAGATCTTCCTTTCAGTTGAAAGAGACTCACTTCCTGTGTGTTTATGCTGCTTAGGTATTTATGTTTAAATCTTTTTATTGACGATAAAATCAATACAAGCATATATAAAAATTCAAAGGGAACACAACACAAGTGCAGAAAATCATCCAACAGTCCAAAAATCGTCAATAGATTTTTTCCTTTATCCCCATCCCCAAACACCCCAACCCGCCTATCCCTCTCTATTGTAATTTAAAACAGTTTTGATTGAACAAGATAGATACAACCAGAGATTAACTACTGTTGATACACCATCTTTGCACAATGTTTAACAAAAAACAACCCAAAATCCTCCCAAGCAACTACTTCATCAAGGTACCATAGTTGGAGTAAGAATTAGAAAAACAACAACGAACTTATAAATGTATTAGGCATACCCCTAACTGTCTACTACTGGTTGCAAAAAAACTAACCAAATGGGGAGGTGTCTTGATTCTTATAACATCCCCCGATGTGCATTTCATAGACACCTAGGTACCCCTGGTTCCACCCTCCCACCCACCCCATTATTATAATACCAACTATACAGTCAGTACCCACCCACTTTTCCCAACTCTGTGCCCCTCCCCTAGGGAAAAAAAACCCCCAAAACTTTGATAGGGATCATGCCCAGTGTGATCCTCTCACTACGCATGCAATCCGGGCTCCCCTGCCCCCACCCCCTCCTTGCCATCGCAGGGTCCCTCTTCAGGGTTACTTAGCAAAAAATCTTAATGAAAGATCTAAAAGGAGTTTAGCACAAGACTGCGGGCTCTGTGAGGCAGGGACTAGAGATAGTTGTCCCAAGTGGCCAAAAAACATTTGTTTCTGCTTATAGGAAGAGCGAGCATATTGCTCCAGTAACATCAGGTTGTGAAATCTGTTTCTCCACTGCCAATAGGAAGGGGCCTGGTCGCTGACCCACACTTCCAGAATAAGTCATTTGCTCATGCTGCATAAGTATTTAAATGGCTCTATCATATCTCCCCTCTTTCACCTTTCTTCCAAAGTATACATATTGAGATCTTTCTTTCCCCATTCGCTTTATGACGAAGCCCACTGACCATTTTAGTAGTCATCTTCTGGATCGACTCTATCCTGTTTATATCTTCTTTTTTTTTTTTTTTTTTTTTTTGGTACACAGTATTCTAAATTAGGTCTTATATAGGGGCATCATCACCTCCTTTTTCCTACTAGCCATTCCTCTCCCTGTGGAGGAGTGGCCTAGTGGTTAGGGTGGTGGACTTTGGTCCTGGGGAACTGAGGAACTGAGTTTGATTCCCACTTCAGGCACAGGCAGCTCCTTGTGACTCTGGGCAAGTCACTTAACCCTCCATTGCCCCAGGTACAAATAAGTACCTGTATACAATATGCAAGCCGCATTGAGCCTGCCATGAGTGGGAAACCGCGGGGTACAAATGTAACAAAACAAAAAAAAAATTATAGAATTTTTTTTTGGCTCATCGCATTATCCATATAAGGTTGATAAAATCACCCATGAGAAGGGTCACTTGATTTTTAAGTGCTTTTTTTTGTTTGTTTTTTGTTTGGTTCAGGATATTTTATTATCACAAATAGGTTTGACTATAGTTGCATGGGCCAATCATTATCTGGCTAATTTTACTATGTATTTACAATATAATCAAAGAAGCAACTTAATGTTTTTAAGGAAAAGTCTAACTATAACCCTAGAAGGAAGATTTGATACTGATTTGGTCTTATTTAACAAATCACTTAGGTTTCATACAGATTCAACTCAGATACTGGGATAATATTGCAGATAGTGCATTAAATCAATTTCCTATAGAAAAGCCAAGGGGAATTCACCATGGTAAAAAAATCTCCTTGCTTTAACGACAAGAGATTTGCGCAGGTCATGCAGATGTTTAGAGTCTGGCGACAAACCAAAAATGCTAATCAGAAATTTGAATGGAGAAAGATGATTAAACTGTATAAATTAGCAGTTATCAAAACTAAGAAGGAATATTATTAGAAATTAATAGGATCTGGGCAGTCAGATAGTAAGGGTTAACATTATTTTTAGATCTTTGACTAACTCACAATTAGTCATACAAATTTCAGAGGACTTACAGCCTACTATGGAAGAATTGGCAATGTATTTTAGAAACAAGATTGCAAATATTAGTTCCATATCATCATGCTGATCAATCCATAGACTGGTGGGTGTCCCGTCCCGGGCTCTTACCTGGCGGCCCGCAGTAGGGGGCGAGGACCAACGGAGGCCGCGGGATCCGGGCCGACGGGGCCGGCGCTGCCGCGGGCCGCTCCGAGGCCGGCGATCCACTGGAGCAAGCGCCGGCCTCGGAGAAGGAGATACGCCGGCCAAGATGGCGGCGCCGGCGTCGTCGTCCTCCTTGTGGGAACGGACCAGCGAGCCAGCCCCGCCTACTCGCGCCGGATTGGCGCATCGACAAAGAGACCCCGCCCGCCGGGCAGGCGGGCCAATCCAGGCCTCCTTTGCCTGCCTGGGCCAGGGGGATTGGCTCCAGCTGCTGGAAGGGGAAGGACGGGCGGGGGATTTAAACCACGAAACGGAAGGAGTCCAGTGCTTCCGTTTCGTTCGTCAGAAGCCCACACAGTGGATCAGAGACTGTGTCTTCTTCAGCTAGCCGTCCTTGCTAGCCACCTTCAGAGATTGGGTTTTCTTCAGCTAGCCGTCCTTGCTAGCCCCCTTCAGAGACTGAGTCTTCTTCAGCTAGCCGTCCTTGCTAGCCACCTTCAGAGACTGAGTCTTCTGCAGCTAGCCGTCCTTGTTAGCCCCCTTCAGAGACTGAGTCTTCTTCAGCTAGCCGTCCTTGCTAGCCCCCTTCAGAGACTGAGTCTTCTTCAGCTAGCCGTCCTTGCTAGCCACCCTCAGAGACTGTGTCTTCTTCAGCTAGCCGTCCTTGCTAGCCACCCTCAGAGACTGTGTCTTCTTCAGCTAGCCGTCCTTGCTAGCCACCTTCAGAGACTGTGTCTTCTTCAGCTAGCCGTCCTTGCTAGCCACCTTCAGAGATTGGGTTTTCTTCAGCTAGCCGTCCTTGCTAGCCACCTTCGGAGTCTGTGTCCTCTCCAAGCTAGCCGCCCTTGCTAGCCACCTCCAGAGACTGCGTTCCTCTTCCAGCTAGCCCTCCCTGCTAGCCCCTTGCAGAGACTGTGTCCTTTCCTGCACTAGCCGTCCTTGCTAGCCGTCCTTGCTAGCCGCCCTCTAGAGACTGAGTTGCTGACTACCAGCCAAGCCGACCGTCACCCCGCAGTTCCAGCAGCCCTGCTGACCGCCTGCAGCTGAGGGCTCAACCCTCGGTGAACGGCGGTCGCCGCGGGTGAAGATTCGGGGTGCGCGGCGGTCCTCGGAGGTCTTATCAGGCCTCCGGGAACCTAAGGGCTCACCAACAACCACCACAGGACAGGAAACGGAAGCCATGAGCTCGTCTACGCAGCCCGATCTACGGGACCTGGCTAAGGTACTTCAGCAGCAGCAGGAGCAGCTGAACGCCCTGTCGGGGGCGCTCCAAAACATATGCTCTCAACTTTCTACGCTTCAGGTACAGAACCAGGCCGCTGCGGTCCAGGGGGCCGCAGCGGCTCCCCGTTCGGGAGGGTTCCGCACGGGACCTTGGTTCCCTGAGCCGGCACGATATAATGGGGCCCCCGGAGGTTGCCGGGGGTTCCTCAATCAGTGCAACTTGGCCTTCCGGATGCAACCGGAGACCTTCGCTTCGGATCAAAGTAAAGTGGGATATATCATGGGCCTTTGTGAAGGGAAGGCCCTGGCCTGGGTGGCCCCACTTAACGAGCAACAGGACCCCATCTTGGATGACTATAGTGAATTTCAGCGCCGGTTCCGTATGGTGTTCAACCTTCCTGGGAGACCATCGTCCGTGGCATCGGAACTGCTGCGAATTCATCAGGGTGAGGGAACGGTGGCCGATTATGCCATTCGGTTCCGGACTTTAGCCACGGAGCTCCGTTGGAACCCGGAGTCCTTGATGGCTATCTTTACGGAAGGCTTACAAGAACGAATCAAGGACGAGTTGGCCGGGCGAGAGGTCCCTGGCCAACTGGACGCTCTGATTTTGCTCTGTATCGGCGTAGATACCCGGTTCCAGGAGCGAGCAAGAGCCCGGGCGGAACGGCAGAAGTGGGCACGGGGAACGTCCCGGACTACTAAGGGGCCGTCTCCTCGCCGTGGGAACCGGGACTCCAAGGAGAATGGGGAGGAGCCGATGGTGATGGGCCGTCAACGACTGGCCTCGTCCGACAGGAAAAAACGTTTGTGGGACGGACTGTGCCTCTATTGTGGTGAGGCCGGACATTTTATTCGAGCCTGCCCCTCCCGGGCGGGAAACGTCTCCCCCAAGGCACCTTGAGGGGAGGGGTCTTGGGGCATGCCGCTCCCCTACCAGATTCCTTGGTCACACTGCCAGTAATTCTACGGTGGCACGAGACCGCTATCCAGACCCGGGCCCTGGTGGACTCTGGATCGGGGGGCAACTTCATCGGGTATGAACTGCTACAACAGATGGGCTGGCCCACGCTCCCGCGGCGTCCGGCGTTGCAAATCACCTCTATCCAGGGAACTACATTACCACAGCCGGTCACGGAGATCACCTCCTTTTTGACCTTGCAGGTGGGGGAGGATCACCGGGAGGAAATCCAATTCCTAGTACTATCCCGGACCATTCATCCAGTGGTTCTGGGATTGCCCTGGCTACGGAGTCATAGCCCTGTTATTGACTGGACCAAGGGAGGTATCCAAGCTTGGGGTAGTTCATGTCGAGAGAACTGTTGTAAGGGCCGGACCGACAGCTGCCCCTCATTTACTAGTATGCCCGGGGGGGCGCGGATGGAATTGGGCTCCCTGCCCATGGACTATAGGGACTTTGCAGATGTGTTTTGTCCAGTGGAGGCGGAAGTTCTACCGCCTCATCGATCGTTTGACTGTGCCATTAACTTGATGGCAGATACCATGCCACCTCGGGGCCGACTGTATACCCTGTCCCGAGGGGAGTCCAAGGCTATGCAGGAGTATATCCGGGAGAATCTGCGAAGAGGCTTCATCCGGCCCTCTACGTCCCCGGCTGGGGCCGGGTTCTTTTTTGTTACTAAGAAGGATGGCTCCTTGAGGCCCTGTATCGATTATCGGGGGTTAAATGCCATCACGGTAAAGGATCGCTTTCCTCTACTGCTCATTCCCGAACTCTTTGACAGGCTGCAAGGAGCCCAGATGTTAACCAAGTTGGACTTACGGGGGGCCTACAACTTAGTGCGGATCCGGCGAGGGGACGAATGGAAGACGGCCTTTAACACCCACGAGGGACATTTCGAGTATCGGGTGATGCCATTTGGCCTATGTAATGCCCCTGCGGTGTTTCAGCGACTTATTAATTATGTGCTCGAGGATTTGCTGAACTCCACGGTAATTGTATATCTGGACGACATCTTGGTGTTTTCCCAAAACCCCGCGGAACATGTGGGTCATGTTCGCGCAGTGCTGCAGCGGTTACGACAATACCGCCTGTTTGCTAAACTCAGCAAGTGCGCTTTTCATCAGAAGTCGTTACCATTCTTGGGACACATTCTGTTACCCGGGGGGCTACAGATGGAACCGGACAAACTCCGGGCCATTCAAGAATGGCCACAACCGCTGGGATTGAAAGCACTGCAACGTTTTTTAGGATTCGCGAATTACTATCGTCAGTTTATTCCCCAGTATTCACAACTGATGGCGCCGTTGACAGCGCTCACTAGAAAGAACACGAGGGTTCGGGACTGGCCGCCCAAGGCGCAGGTGGCTTTTCGCCAGGTAAAGGAGGCATTCAACTCAGCGTCCATTTTACTAGCCCCGGATCCAGACAAACCCTTTATAGTGGAAGTGGATGCGTCTGCGTTGGGAGCCAGGGCGGTCCTCTCACAGGTGAATTCTAAGGGTCGGCGCCAGCCGTGCTCTTCTCTCGTAGATTCTCCCCGGCGGAATGTAATTACACAGTAGGGGACAGAGAGCTCTTAGCTTTGAAATTAGCCCTGCAGGAATAGAGACATCTGCTGGAGGGAGCAGAACATCGATTTACAGTAATCACTGACCACAAGAATCTACTGTATCTACAAGAGGCTCAACGGCTCAATCCCCGACAAGCCCGGTGGTCATTGTTTTTTGCCAGATTTCATTTTCAATTAGTTTTTCGGGCGGCTGCTCAAAATACCCCTGCGGACTCCCTCTCCAGAGCATTTGAGGTTCCAGAGGAGACTAAAGAGACCCATGCCATGTTGGATCCGGCATGCCTTAGCGTGGCCGTGGGGGAGGTAGCTCCTACTAGAGAACTAGTGCCGGCCGCTGAACGAGCGAAGGTAATGCAATGGGGGCATTCGTCCAGATGGGCGGGACATTTTGGGTATCAGAAGACTCTGCGTCTCATTACCAGGCAGTATCAATGGCCTCAGATGAGGCGGGACATTCTTCAATTTGTCACCACCTGCCCTGTGTGCGCCCGGACCAAACCAGTGATCGGGGCCCCCATGGGGAAGCTACAACCACTGCCTGTACCGACGGGACCCTGGACGGAGCTTTCCATGGATTTTATCACCGACCTCCCCAGTTCCCGGAGACATACGGTGATTTGGGTGGTAATTGACCGTTTTTTCCCGAATGGCCCATTTCGTTCCCTTGCCAGGACTTCCTTCGGCGGTCGCATTAGCTCAACTCTTCATTCAACACATTTTTCGACTTCATGGGCTGCCTCTTCGGATTATTAGTGACCGAGGGCCCCAATTCACCTCGCGTTTCTGGAGGGCCTTGTGTACTGCATTGGGGGTGAAGACCCATTTCTCATCAGCATACCATCCCCAAACCAATGGCATGGTCGAGAGGACGAACCAAACGTTAAAAGGGTTCCTACGAGCATTCGTCAACAAACGCCAAGATAACTGGGTCTCCCTACTCCCTTGGGCCGAGTTTGCATATAATCACAGTGTCCACTCGGCCTCGGGAGACTCTCCATTCTTCTTGGTGTATGGACGACATCCTCGACTTCCAGCACCTTTCCCGTCTGGATCTCCGACCCCCAGGGTTAATGAAACTCTGGCAGATCTGCAAAGAGTCTGGGAAACGGCCCGAGAACAACTGCAGAAGGCAGCTACCACATGCAAGACCTTTGCAGATCGGCATCGGAAAACCGCTCCCGTCTTGCAACCAGGGCAGAAGGTATGGTTAAGCACGAAATACCTCCGGCTTCGGGTGCCCTCCCGTAGATTGGGACCTCGGTACATTGGACCCTTTGCAATCCAGTCCCGAATTGGAGCTGTGACATATCGATTGCGGCTACCGAGTACTCTGCGGGTGCATAACGCTTTCCATATTTCCTTATTGAAGATTTTTCGAGGGTCTCGATGGCATCCTCAACGGCAGGAAACCGAAGATCTAGACGCAGATCCCGATCCAGAATTTGAAGTGGATGAGGTCCTGGATGCAAAAAGACAGCGAGGAAAGCTATATTACTTATTGTCCTGGAAAATTTTGGTCCCGAAGACAACTCCTGGGAACCCGCTGCGAATGTACATGCTCCAGAATTGGTCAAAGCCTTCCACGCCCGGTATCCTTCCAAACCCGGGCCCAGGGAGAAGGGGGCATCCGGGGAGGATACTGTCCCGTCCCGGGCTCTTACCTGGCGGCTCGCAGTAGGGAGCGAGGACCAACGGAGGCCGCGGGATCCGGGGTGGCGAGGACGAGCCGGGGCCGGCGCTGCCGTGGGCCGCTCCGAGGCCGGCGATCCGCTGGAGCAAGCGCCGGCCTCGGAGAAGGAGATACGCCGGCCAAGATGGCGGCGCCGGCGTCGTCGTCCTCCTCGTGGGAACGGACCAGCAAGCCAGCCCCGCCTACTCGCGCCAGATTGGCGCATCGACAAAGAGACCCCGCCCGCCGGGCAGGCGGGCCAATCCAGGCCTCCTTTGCCTGCCTGGGCCAGGGGGATTGGCTCCAGCTGCTGGAAGGGGAAGGATGGGCGGGGGATTTAAACCACGAAACGGAAGGAGTCCAGTGCTTCCGTTTCGTTCGTCAGAAGCCCACACAGTGGATCAGAGACTGTGTCTTCTTCAGCTAGCCGTCCTTGCTAGCCACCTTCAGAGACTGTGTCTTCTTCAGCTAGCCGTCCTTGCTAGCCACCTTCAGAGACTGTGTCTTCTTCAGCTAGCCGTCCTTGCTAGCCACCTTCAGAGATTGGGTTTTCTTCAGCTAGCCGTCCTTGCTAGCCCCCTTCAGAGACTGAGTCTTCTTCAGCTAGCCGTCCTTGCTAGCCACCCTCAGAGACTGTGTCTTCTTCAGCTAGCCGTCCTTGCTAGCCACCTTCAGAGACTGAGTCTTCTTCAGCTAGCCGTCCTTGCTAGCCACCCTCAGAGACTGAGTCTTCTGCAGCTAGCCGTCCTTGCTAGCCACCCTCAGAGACTGAGTCTTCTGCAGCTAGCCGTCCTTGCTAGCCACCCTCAGAGACTGAGTCTTCTGCAGCTAGCCGTCCTTGCTAGCCACCCTCAGAGACTGAGTCTTCTGCAGCTAGCCGTCCTTGCTAGCCACCCTCAGAGACTGAGTCTTCTGCAGCTAGCCGTCCTTGCTAGCCCCCTTCAGAGACTGAGTCTTCTTCAGCTAGCCGTCCTTGCTAGCCACCTTCGGAGTCTGTGTCCTCTCCAAGCTAGCCGCCCTTGCTAGCCACCTCCAGAGACTGCGTTCCTCTTCCAGCTAGCCCTCCCTGCTAGCCCCTTGCAGAGACTGTGTCCTTTCCTGCGCTAGCCGTCCTTGCTAGCCGCCCTCTAGAGACTGAGTTGCTGACTACCAGCCAAGCCGACCGTCACCCCGCAGTTCCAGCAGTCCTGCTGACCGCCTGCAGCTGAGGGCTCAACCCTCGGTGAACGGCGGTCGCCGCGGGTGAAGATTCGGGGTGCGCGGCGGTCCACGGAGGTCTTACCAGGCCTCCGGGAACCTAAGGGCTCACCAACAACTACCACAGGACAGTGGGTTGTGTCCATCTACCAGCAGGTGGAGATAGAGAGCAAACTTTTGCCTCCCTATATGTGGTCATGTGCTGCCGGAAACTCCTCAGTATGTTCTCTATCTCAGCAGGTGGTGGTCACACACAGCAGCAGCTCTGGCTAGGCCTCCAAGCCTAATTTTTAGGTTTTGTTGAGTGCCTGGGGTTGAGGGCTCTTCTTGAGCAAGTGCAAACCTGGTGGCGCCAGGTCCCTCCTTTTCTCCCCCCTCCCGCTGGCTCCGTTAAAAAAAAAAAAAATAAATAAAATTTTGAACGTCTTTAAGGGCGTTTATTTCGACGTTTATTTAAACGTTTATTGCAGCTACTCACTGGGACACCAGGTCGTTACAGCCCGGAGCGAGAAGCAGGTAATTTTTACCTTTTTATAGCGGGCAGGGGGTTCCCCGATTGATCTCCACGTGGCCTATGGCGTCGGAGAGCGAGGGCGCAAAGAGTCGCTCCCCCGATCGCTTGGGCGCTTCTAGAGGGGATGCGGGGGTCTTAAAGTCTGATTCGCCCTTGTTGGGTGACAGTTTCGTGACCGATGAGTGTCCCGGTCCTTCCTCCGGTGTGGCGGTTTTTCCCGCCATAAACGCCCATCCCCCGCTGCTCGCCTCCGCCATCTTGGCCGGCCACGCGGCTCGGACGGCTTCTTCTTGGGCCGCCCTTGAGGTAGGAGACATTAATGCCATGAACGCCCGTTCTTCCCGCGCGGCTCCTTCGCGGAGTGTCGCACCGGACGCCATCTTGGATGCGCAGCATGTCTCTCCCCCGCTCTTGCGCGCGCCGGTTGAGGGTGCGTCTAGGGCTGTAGCCCAGGCTGCGGAAGTGCACAGTCTGGGGGGTTTCTCCCCCGAGTTTGTTTTGCTGCTGCATCAGGCCTTCCTTATGCAAAACGCTGCCCCTGCTCCCTCGTCTGGTAAAGAGGTTGAGGCCCCCGGAGGTAAACGCCCTCGGGTTGATTCCCAGGCCTTGGAGGACTTTGTCTCCTCCGATGTAGATGAGGGCAGCGTATCTGAGTTCTCCCAACGGTCCTTTGCGGATTCCTTGGAGGAGACGGATCCCCGCTCGGATGGAGCGGATGACCCCTCTGCAGCGCGGCTCTTTAACTCAGAGGATTTGCCCAACCTGTTAGTGCAGGCCATGGGCATTTTGAAGATTTCCTCTCCGGAGGACGTCTCTCCCTCAGCCCCTGTTGGCTCTGCCATTATGCTGGGGACGAAGCGCCCACCTAGAACCTTCCACGTGCATGATGCCATGCACACAATTTCGGCTCAATGGGATGTCCCGGAAGCGAGCCTTAAAGTGGCTAGGGCTATGTCCCGCCTCTATCCTTTGCCTGAAAGTGAACGTGAGGCCTATCTGTGGCCTACCGTGGATTCTTTAATCACTGCGGTGACTAAGAAAACGGCATTGCCGGTGGAAGGTGGCACGGCCCTAAAGGACACCCAAGACAGAAGATTGGAGGCGGCCTTAAGGTCGTCCTTTGAGGCGGCTGCTTTAAGTTTGCAGGCCTCAGTTTGCGGCTCCTATGTGGCCAGGGCGTGCCTGACTATGGTGCAGCGGGCTTCCCCCTCGGATCATTCCTTGAGGGCTGATTGGCCGGCCCTGGAATCGGGCTTAGCCTATTTGGCAGACTTGCTGTATGATGTCTTGAGGGCCTCAGCTAAAGGCATGGCTCAGACAATCTCTGCGCGGCGGTGGCTTTGGCTGAAGCATTGGTCTGCTGACCACGCCTCTAAATCCCGCCTGGCTAGATTGCCTTTTAAAGGCAAGCTGCTCTTTGGGGTCGAGCTGGACAAAATCATGACCGATCTCGGCACGTCTAAGGGCAAGAAGTTACCAGAGGTCAGGGCTCGGGCTAGTACTCGCCCCGGTACCTCCAGAGGACGGTTTCAGGAAGCCCGTCGGTACCGCCCGGGCAGGTCGGGCTCCTCTGCCCCCTCTTCCTTCAAGAGGAACTTCTCCCCCAAGCAGCATTCCTTTCGCAGAGACCGCCGTCCCGGAGGTGCTCCCTCCGGTCCTCCCCCAGGGTCTCGTACCCAATGACGGGGCCTTGGTCCACGCCCCAGTGCAGATTGGAGGACGGCTGTCCTCGTTTCTGGGCGAGTGGACCACAATAACTTCAGACGCTTGGGTGCTGGAAGTCATCAGAGACGGCTACAAGCTAGAGTTCTGCCGACCATTAAGAGACGGGTTTCCACTCTCTCCCTGCAAGTCTCCGGTCAAAGCTGTGGCAGTGCAGCAGACCTTGGACAATCTGATCCGCCTGGGTGCGGTCGTTCCGGTGCCAGAAAATCAGCTTGGCAAGGGGCGTTACTCCATTTACTTTGTGGTACCAAAGAAAGGAGGTTCTGTACGGCCTATCCTCAACCTCAAAGGGGTCAATCGGGCCTTGAAAGTTCGGCACTTTCGCATGGAGACTCTCCGCTCTGTTATAGCGGCAGTGAAGGCAGGGGAGTACCTGGCATCCTTGAACATCAAGGAAGCGTACTTGCATATTCCCATCTGGCCTCCTCATCAACGCTTTCTGCGTGTTGCAGTCCTGGGCCGACACTTCCAGTTCAGAGCCCTCCCGTTCGGGTTGGCTACTGTTCCGCGGACCTTCTCCAAAGTAATGGTGGTCATCGCGGCCTTCCTGAGGAAGGAAGGAGTACAAGAACATCCTTATCTGGACGACTGGTTGATCCGAGCCCCCTCTTATGCAGAGTGCGGCAAAGCTGTGAACCGGGTGGTTGCTCTTTTGAGCTCCCTGGGGTGGATCATCAACTGGGAGAAAAGCCAGCTGCGCCCAACTCAGTCCCTGGAGTATCTGGGAGTTCGATTCGACACCCAAGTGGGCAGAGTGTTCCTGCCAGACAATCGGATTGTCAAGCTTCAGGCTCAGGTGGACCAGTTCCTACTAGCCTCTCCTCTTCGGGCTTGGGACTATGTGCAGCTGTTGGGCTCTATGACGGCCACGATGGAAGTAGTGCCCTGGGCCAGGGCTCATATGAGACCACTGCAACACTCTCTGCTACAGCGCTGGACTCCGATGTCGGAGGATTATGCTGTGCGCCTTCCCTTGGACCCAGCAGTGCGCAAGGCGCTGAGCTGGTGGACGCAGACAGACAAGTTGTCTGCAGGAATGCCTCTGGTGACCCCGGAGTGGATTGTCGTCACGACGGACGTCTCTTTGTCGGGCTGGGGAGCCCACTGCTTGGGAAGGACAGCGCAGGGGCTCTGGTCTCCTGCAGAGGCAAAGTGGTCTATCAACCTCCTGGAACTCAGAGCCATTCGGTTGGCGCTTTTGGAGTTCATCCCGGTACTGGCGTTGAAGCCAGTACGGGTCCTGTCGGACAATGCCACGGCTGTGGCCTATGTCAACCGCCAGGGAGGTACCAAGAGCGCCCCTCTAGCCAAGGAGGCCATGAATCTATGCCAGTGGGCGGAAGCGAACATGGAACAGCTGTCAGCGGCCCACATTGCCGGAGTCATGAATGTCAAGGCGGACTTTCTCAGTCGCCATACCTTGGAGCCCGGAGAGTGGCAGCTATCTGTTCAGGCGTTCTTGGACATCACGCAGCGCTGGGGCCAGCCGAGCCTAGATCTGATGGCATCATCGGCCAATTGCCAAGTGCCGCGCTTTTTCAGCAGAGGACGGGACCCTCGATCCCTGGGAGTAGATGCTCTTCTCCAACAGTGGCCGACACAAGAGCTTCTCTGTGTTCCCGCCCTGGCCCATGTTGGGCAGGGTACTAGACCGGGTGGCAAAGCATCCAGGCCGGATAATCCTGGTGGGTCCGGATTGGCCCAGACGTCCCTGGTATGCGGATTTGATCAGGCTCTGTCGACGATCCTCTGCGGCTGCCAGTGGAGCAGGGCCTGTTACATCAGGGTCCCGTGGTGATGGAGGATCCCTCCCCCTTTGGTCTTACGGCCTGGCTATTGAGCGGCAGCGTCTGAGAAAGAAGGGCTTCTCAGACAAGGTCATCGTCACTATGCTGAGAGCGAGGAAGCGCTCTACTTCTACGGCTTACGCCAGGGTTTGGCGTACCTTTGCAGCGTGGTGTGAAGCGGGCGCACTTTCTCCCTTCACTGCTCCAATTTCTTCAGTGTTGGCGTTCCTGCAAGAAGGTCTGGAGAAAGGCCTGTCGCTCAGTTCCCTTAAAGTCCAGATAGCGCCTCTGGCTTGCTTCAGGGGCCGCCTGAAGGGTGCTTCCCTGGCTTCGCAGCCAGATGTGGTGCGCTTTCTCAAGGGAGTTAATCACCTGCGCCCTCCTCTGCACTTGGTGGTGCTTGCGTGGAATCTCAACCTGGTACTAAGAGCCTTGCAGAAGCCGCCTTTTGAACCCTTGTCGAGGGCATCTCTGAAAGACCTGACGTTGAAAGCAGTCTTTTTGGTGGCTATCACTTCAGCCAGAAGAGTTTCCGAGCTCCAGGCACTCTCATGTCGGGAGCCTTTTCTGCAGTTCACTGAGGCAGGAGTGACTATTCGCACAGTGCCTTCCTTCCTGCCCAAGATTGTTTCTCGCTTCCATGTGAATCAGCAGCTCTGTCTCCCTTCTTTTCGTAGGGAGGACTACCCAGAGGAATTCTCTGCTCTCAAATATCTGGATGTGAGACGAGTTATCATCAGATACTTGGAAGTGACCAATGATTTCCGGAAATCGGATCATCTGTTTGTCCTGTTTGCAGGTCCTCGTAAGGGTCTGCAGGCTGCTAAGCCTACAGTGGCAAGATGGGTCAAGGAAGCCATTGCAGCGGCTTATGTGGCCGCGGGGAAGGTGCTGCCTATCCAGCTGAAGGCTCACTCCACTAGAGCTCAGGCGGCCTCGATGGCAGAGGCCGGGTCCGTCTCCTTGGCAGAGATATGCAAGGTGGCAACTTGGGCATCGGCCCATACATTCTCCAAGCATTACCGCTTGACTGTGGCTGCTCGGGCGGAGGCCCGGTTTGGAGCTTCAGTGTTGAGGTCAGGGATTTCAATGTCCCGCCCTGGGTGAGTACTGCTTCGGTACATCCCACCAGTCTATGGATTGATCAGCATGATGATATGGAAGGTAAAATTATGTATCATACCTGATAATTTTCTTTCCATTAATCATAGCTGATCAATCCATAGCCCCTCCCAGATATCTGTACTGTTTATATTCTGGTTGAATTTTAGGTTCAGGTTTAGTCTTCAGTTACTTCAGGAGGACTTCGTGTTCAAGTTTTTTCACTTGGATTCTTCAAGAGTTGAGACGAGTTTGTGTTACAGTGAGCTGCTGCATTCCTCTCCCCTCCGTTTTACGGGGCTGGATTGAGACTTAAATTCTGCCGGCACTCCCTCCCGCTTCGTGCGGCTGTAGGGCAGCTTTGTACCCCTCCCGCTTCAGCGGTGTTAGGGTCAGTCAGCTCCTCCCGCGGTTGCGGTTGCAGGATAAGCCAGATCCCCCCGCATCGGCGGGGTGGTGTCCCTCCCCCGCTCCGCGGGGATGAGCTGGACGGATTCCCCTCCCCCACTTGTGTGGGGATGAGCTGGGTTAATTCCCCTCCCCCATTTCGGCGGTGGTGAGCTGGGCAGAGTGTCCCTTTGTGGGTGTAATTCTCTAAGTGCTGAGTCCTGCGGATGGAGCTTTGATATCGACATACTGAGGAGTTTCCGGCAGCACATGACCACATATAGGGAGGCAAAAGTTTGCTCTCTATCTCCACCTGCTGGTAGATGGACACAACCCACCAGTCTATGGATTGATCAGCTATGATTAATGGAAAGAAAATTATCAGGTATGATACATAATTTTACCATCTGTTCTGTTGCCATTAGGCCCTGACTACTACTTGGAATCATTTTGATAAGGTTGATCATCAGGCGCTCAGCATAAAGCTGACCTAGTTTGGTCTGATTTTAGTATAGCTTCAACTGAAGAGTTAAGGTATGTATCCACTTGTGTTAGGGACCCAGAGAAGCTCAGTTTTACTTGGGTTCAGGCAAAGCTTGTTGGGTTTAGCCCATTCTTGAATTGATGTTAGACAGGTAATCAGTTTATTCAAGGCTGTAGGTAAGTCAGGTTCAGTGGATATGAGGAGCTGCACATCATCCGCACTGAGTGTCCATTGACCGAATCAGCTCAGCTAGTGGCTTGAGGTAGATATTGAAAAGAATAGGTGACAGTATCAATCCTTGAGGTACCCTGCAGGTCAGTGCCCATGGTGGCAATGAGTTGCTGCCAAACATTATGGATTGTTGCCTGTCTGATAGGATCTGAACCAGGCAAGTACTGTTCCATTGATACTTGTTTCTGTCAGTTGTGCTAGCATGATACCATGATCCACAGTGTCATCATCCTTGAGGATCATATCTATTTTATAACTGGGTCTGAATCCAGATTGACATGGATCTAGCCAGTTTCTCTCTTCTAGCCAATCATTAAGTTGAACATAGACTGTTCTATGAGTTTCCCTAGAAATGGGATGTTGGACACTGTCAGGTTTGTCCTGGTCAAGGTTACTTTTCTTTAGCAAAGGGTGAATCACTTCCCTTTTTAATGCTGTTTGTAGTTGCTCATTAGAAAGAGAAGTGTTCTCAATTTCTGTGGTGTCTTCTATGAGGCCCATACTTGCCTGCTGCACTATCTTTGGGCAGGGGTCAAGAGGTCTTAGGATTTTGTCAAGGCACTCCTCTGTCATTGGGTTTGGGTTAAGTGTCCTATCTGTCAGGAGGGGGTGAGTTTGTGCACCCCTGGTTAATTGGTTGAGGACTGGGTGGGATTGCCTGTAAATCCTGGTGGAGACTTTTAATTTTGTTGGCAAAGTATTCAACAAAATCATTGCAGTTCAGTTTAGACTGGGCAGGCTGGTTCTGTTGTGGGGGTTGCCTCAGTTGGACAATTGTAGTTCTTTGTATACTTGAATTAATCAGCTGCTTATAAAAAGACTTCAATTATTGCAAAATTGTGCTGTGAGAATGATTTTTGGCTGCAAGAAATATGAGCATGTGACACCTTTGCTTAGAGATCTTCATTGGTTGCCTATTGCTGCAAGATATGACTTTAAGACGGTTTGTTTAGTTCATAAGATCTTTTATGGTTCTAGTCCATCAGACCATACTGCTCTGATACATTATTCTTTAAACTTGGCTGTTCCTTCAGTGAATAAGATTCAATATAAGCGTTTCTTTTACAGCTGTTTTAGCTATTTTGCAGTCAAATTATGGAACTCTATTCCTCCCCACCTTTGGGGGATTTTAGATTTGTTTATGAAGTCTTTGAAAACTTCTCTATTTAAGAAATATTTTGAAGTATGAAGCCATTATAGTGTATTGGTCATCTGCTGTAACCCGCTTTGAGTCTTTGAGGGAAATTAGTGGGATAGAAAAGCCAGACTAGAATAGATAAGACATAATTTTTCCTTCTTGCTGGTTTGAAAATCTGCTGAACTAATCTGGTACTCTGTAATTGAAATAGAAGACAAAGGAAATCAGCTCGGTGCTGGAGGAAAGGACAATAACATGTTCAGTGGCACGCAAATTTAAGAGTGTAAATATTTAAATGGGTAACTTTAAACGGTTGGGTTTAAACAAATAGCCTGCATCTGTGGGGGAGGAGGTATGCATATTCTGGACTGGTGGTGGTCTGTCCTACCTTGATGTGGGGAGCCACACATTGAGTGGATCTCTTCAAATGATGTTTGTTTGTTTATTTGCTGCATTTGTATCCCACATTTTCCCACCTTTTTGCAGGCTCAATGTGGCTTACATTATGCCGCCATGACAGTCGTCATTAGCGAAATAAGAAGAACAGAGTATTATTTCGATTAAGGATTATAGGATTTAAAAGGCAAGATTTTACTAATTTAATCGCTTAAACACTTAAGGCCTCGTTTACTAAAGTGCACTATGGAGTGGATGTGGTAACATCATTAACTCTATGAATATTACATATTAATGATGTTTAAATACATACATGGCATAAATGCTCAGGAGGCAAGTTTCTTTCGATTGATAGGAAACTCTGAAATGAGGGGGCATAGGATGAAAGTGAAAAGGGATAGACTTGGAAGTAATCTCAGGAAATACTTTTTTACAGAAAGGTTGGTGAATTTGTGGAATGACCTCCCAGTGGAGGTAGTGGAGATAAAAGCAGTATTTGAATTCACACAAACTTGGGACAAGTACATTGGATCTCTAAGGGAGAGGAAGAGATAGTTGATGGCATGGATGGACATAGACCATTTGGTCTTTATCTGCCTTAAAACTAGGACTAGGGGGCATGCGATAAAGCTACAATGTAGTAAATTTAAAACTAATTGGAGAAAAGTTTTCTTCACGCAACGTGTAATTAAACTCTGGAATTTGTTGCCAGAGAATGTGGTAAAGGCGGTTAGCTTAGCAGAGTTTTAAAAAAGGTTTGGACGGCTTCCTAAAGGAAAAGTCCATAGATTATTATTTTATGGACTTGGGGAAAATCCACTATTTCTGGGATAAGCAGTATAAAATGTTTTGTACATTTTTGGGATCTTGCCAGGTTTTGTGACCTGGAGTGGCCACTGTTGGAAACAGGATGCTGGGCTCGATGGACCTTTGGTCTTTCCCAGTATGGCAATACTTATGTAATTTTTCTATGTTTCTATTATCACATGTTAACACCGTAGCACGTGTCTGTGAGGTTTTATATATCTAACTCAAATATTGAAAATAATCTTGTTCTAGATTTGTGGGAGAAATGGTCAAAAAAGCATCTCTAGAAAATATGGTGACAATAAATAGTGCACCATGATAACATGACTTAAGTGTGTGTAATAAATCTTAGGTAGAGGTCTGAATACAGCATTAAAGTCTGTGCCAAAGACTGGTAAAAAGCTATTAAACTGATACTCTGCCTTAATAAAGCTGAGATTGGAAATATCTCGCAGGTCACTCATGTAGAGCACAACCCAAAGAGTCAAGAACATAGAGACTTGAACCACAGCATGGCTAATCTAAAGGAAATCAAATGGTCCTGTGCTGGCATATGCAGCCTTTTGCAAGCAGTTTGGTACCATATTGTAAACAGTGGAAGGCTCTGTCATATGGCTTTATATAGAGCATGAAGCAAGTACTGTAAAAATGTTCCCTTTTAACTACTACAGTTTTTCAGGGTCTCCAAAGTGAAAACTAAGGTGTCCAGGGGGAAAGGAATCCACTTCACCAATAAACCAGATATTTAAACATAAGTACAGTTGAATTATAATCTTGCACCACATATCCTTAAATGTAATACATAAACCTCTTTGAGAGATCATCTCCAATATCAAAGCAATCATTTGGGGATACGGAAACTAAGTCATTCCTGCAGTCTTTCAATGTTTTTAGACTGTTTAGTGGCAAGAAAATCTGAGATTCCAAAGACTTTGAGGATGGTCAATAGATCTGGAATGTATTTATTTTACAGCCTTTTAATATACGTCTCTTTCTACAAACATAGCAGGCAGCATGTTACTCATCTTTGTGACATCACTGTAGGATTATTATACTATTGATTTTTGGATGCCTCTAGCACTGCATGGTTTGTTGAAAGGAATGCAGTCTTTGGTTTTATTCTCAGGGAATCCACCATTCAAACATTTATTACAAAATAGCGGTTAGAGGACAGTGTTCCTAAGGAACTGCTTATTAAAAGGAAGTGATTTGGATAAGAGCTATAGAGAAACACAGCAACTTCTACAAAAAGTACAAAGAATGATCAGAAAACCCTCTTGTAATAGTCAAAAGATAGATGCTTGGAATCTGGATTAGGAGGGAGAAATTGTACTGATTCTAACAAGCAAGTAATTTACCTAACCCTGTCTGGCATAATTCAGAAAAACCAGCAGAGTTTGGGGTGCTAGACATACCTGACTGAAGAAAATAGTTTGTAGTTAAAAAGCGCTAAAGCCTCTATTATATTTATTATTATTGTTGTATTGAGTATTTTTTTTTTCTTTTTCAGTTATGTGAAATGCTGGCCAAAGAAAGGGACACAATAAGAAAGGAGTACTGGCGATACATTGGAAGATGCCTGCAAAAGAAGTACAGTGCAAGCTCGGAGGATGGGGAAACTTCTCCATCTTCATCAACAAAACAGCAGCAGCACTTTTAGCAAGAAGGTCCACATTATACTCATTTTTTTAATCCTTTAAATAAACTGTAACCTTTAGCAAGAAGGTCCACATTATACTCATTTTATTAATCCTTTAAATAAACTGTAATTGGACTTGCATGGTTTAAAGTTGGAAATGGCAGGCGATGGTCATTTAACTTACACTTGCTATTCTGGTTTCCAGATGTTCTCAAACATCCCTTCATGTGCTGTGGGGGAGCACTTCATGGTAGGCCAAAAGCAGTTAACTCATTAATTTGCAGATTAGGGTATTTTGAAACCCAGTTCCATTAGGAGGCCTCAAGGACCAAGCTTGAGAACCACTATATTATTTAAGTAGAGAGCAGACAGCCTACTGACTTCAAATGAATAAATTGGGCAGATCCAGTTTAAAAAGAGAGAAAAGGCTTTACAATAAAATACATAAGTGATACAGTTCAGGCAGCATTGGATGTCATCCTTTTACTGGTAATTTTTTGAATGCAGTGTTAAAATGGAGCAGTGTCCTATTTCAAAAAATTGTGCATCTGTTTAAACATGAGTCCCAGACAATGAACTGGATTACTTTGAAGGCACTGGCCAGCCTTTTTCTCACAAATCTAGAAAACAAGATCAGAATTAATAATATTGATGCCTGCAGATAATTTGTGCAATAGTGTTTGTAGAGTATCTTACACATGTAGCTAAGCAGAGAATGTGGCTGTCGATTTATACCAGAACAGCCATGTTAATGCACTGATAGTTGTAACCAGATAATGGCAAGAGTTTGTGTAACAAATAAAAAGGGATATTCTAATCACTGTGCTCTTAATAATAAACTTAAACTTTTTTTTTTGCTCAAATCGTCAGTCTTTCTTTTAAATGGGGAGTTAGTGTATTGGTAGTTGAGGTTCAAATTCCACTGATTCTCTTTCTGACCTTGGGCAAGATGCTTAACCCTCCATTGCCTTAGGTACAAACATAAGGCCTCATTTTCTCATCTGTTAATCTGATTTATGGGGAAGTTATTAATGTGGACTTCAAAGATTAAAAAAAAAAAAGTAGGTTCCTGTAGTTTTGTTTTAGCTTTTTTTTTTATTTTCCTACTTTAAGTTTTGTATCTTTTTCGTCGCAGCTGGCCTTTCAGCTGCGCGGTCGGGTACTCCCCTTTTCCTTTTGTGCCTTTTTCTGTATTTTAGGTACAATCGCATTTGTGATTTCGCCGAAGCCGCTTTTCCTTTCATGTCATCTAAGACACCCAGCTGCTTCAAGCGCTGTACTCGGTGCAACCGGACGATCTCAGGTACCGATACCCATTCTTGGTGTATCCAGTGCCTTGGGCCCGACCATAGCCCAGCCGCTTGTAGTCTGTTTTTGTATGAAGAAATGGACCCAAGTGTCTCGAAGCCCAACGAGAAAAACATTTTAGGGCTCAGTCCATCAACATCTGTACCAAGGTTAGCGGCGTCGACATCAAAGGGAGCATCGATGTCAGGAAGAGAGGTAATGGCTACTGTGAGACCAACTCGCGCTGGGAGCAGTGAGGCGTCAAGTGGGTCTTCACCTGCCTCAAGGCCTCCTGTTATGTAGGCCCCCCCCCGGGGACCGACCTTCATCGGACCTGGCCCCGAGGAGACGTAAGGATTCCACGTCCTCTTCATCAGTACCAAGGAGTCTCGATGGGAGTTGAGCGAAGGCGAAGAAGCACAGTCATTGTTCTCCTTCGACACATGGTACCGGGAGCTTCGGGGCGTTGAGAGAGTCTGCACTCGCAGCGTCGGCGCCGAGAGGATCGCTCACCCTCAATACAGGAGGTGCCGATCTCCCAGTAGCCCAATACCTGCTCCTGCGCCTCCACGGATTCTGACACCGCCTGCCCACCGACCCCGCAGCCTTCTCTGATGGCGGCTCTCGATGAGCGCTTCTGGGCCTTGTTTCCAGAACTTCTGGAGGGACTGCTACGTCAGTCAGCTTCGGTGTCGGGGGTGCTTGCACCTTCTCTACCATCTGCTGCAGCGGTGTCTGGCCCTTTACCTGTGATGAGGTCCCCGACCGCGATGCCGCCTGCCACCCAGGTCGACTCCTCTTCAACATCGGTGGAGGGAGCTTCACCACAGTCGGACCGGGCATTGGCTTCGCGATATTGCCATAGAGGACATTGTTCCTCGGCGTCGAGGCAGGTCCAGTGTCGAAGCACCTTAACTCAGATTTTATCCGACACTGAACAGGAGCGTTCGTGGGAGTCAGATGAGGATCCCAGGTACTTCTCTTCTGATGAGTCCTTTGGGATTCCCTCTGATCCTTCCCCTCCGTTAGAAAGGAGACTATCTCCACCAGAGAGTCTGTCCTTCTCCTCTTTTGTCCAGGAAATGGCTACAGCTATTCCCATCCCTGTGGAGGTTGAGGATGAGCCCAGGACTGAGATGCTCGAGGTTCTGGATTATTCTCCACCTAAAGAGGTTGTGACAGTTCCTCAGCATAAGGTACTGAAGGAGTCCTTATGCGGAACTGGTCGTTGCCTCTGGCCCCGTGGTCCCAAAAAAAGCTGAATCCCAGTATTGGATCCACGGTGAACCTGGGTTGATGAGGTTTCAGTTACCACAAAATTCCATGGTGGTGGACTCCGCCCTTGAGAGTCAGGAGTACTGGAGACTATGCTTCGGTGCCCCCAGGCAGAGAAGCTAGGACTCTTGATTCTTTTGGGAGGAAGACATATCAAGCCGCTATGCTCGCTGCCATGATCCAGTCATACCAGCTCTTCACGAGCGTCCACTTGCGGGACTCGATACGTCAACTGTCCAGCTTGGTTGATGCACTCCCTACGGAGCTGGCCGTGCCTTTTCGCCAGGTGGTCAGGCAGCAGAAGGCATGTCGTAAGTTCATGGCTAGGGGTACTTTTGACACTTTTGTGACATCCAGGATCGCTGCTCAAGGTATAGTGATGCGCAGACTCTCATGGCTGCGTGTCTCTGACCTGGATCATTCTGTCTAGCAGCGGATGGCAGATGTTCCTTGCTGGGGGGACAGTCTTTTTGGAGAAAACGTTGAGGATCTTGTTGATCAGATCAAGAAACATAATGATGCTATGGATTCTCTCTCCCACTGGGCGCCTTCTGCTACTGCCTCCTCATCTAGGAGGTATTTTGGAGGGAAGAGGAGTGCTTCCTATTCCTATCCTAGGCGTAGGTACACTCCTCATCAGCAGAGTGCATCTAAGGCCCATACTGCTCCCCAGCAAAAGCAAGGGATGGGCTTTTGACTGGCTCCAGTTAAGCATGGCCTCAATAAAAGTGTCCGTGCCGGACGACTTGCCAGTTGGCGGGAGGTTGGTATTTTTTCACCAAAGGTGGCCTCCTATAACCTCTGATCGGTGGGTCCTTAAAATGGTGGTTAGGATACAACCTCAATCTGAAATCCAAACCTCCAAATTGCCCACTGGGAGCTCATTCTTACAGCTCCCAGCACAAGCAGCTACTGGCAGAGGAACTCTCCGCCCTGCTAAAGGCCAGTGCAGTCGAACCCGTTCCACCAGGGGAACAAGGGCTGGCATTTTATTCCAGGTACTTCCTTGTGCAGAAAAAGACAGAGGCGATGTGTCCCATCCTGGACCTAAGGGGCCTGAACAAATTTCTTGTTCGAGAAAAGTTCAGGATGGTTTCTCTGGGTACCTTTCTTACCATGATTCAAAAGAACGATTGGCTATGCTCTCTGGACTTAAAGGACGTTTACACACATCTCGATACTTCCAGCTCACAGGAAGTATCTTCGATTTCAGCTAGGAACACAGCACTTTCAGTACTGGGTACTGCCCTTTGGTCTGGCGTCCACGCCCAGAGTGTTCACAAAGTGTCTAAGTGGTAGTCGCAGCGTCACTATTCAGACTGGGGGTACATGTGCTCCCTTATCTTGACGATTGGCTAGTAAAGAGCACTTCGAAGACAGGCGCTCAGCAATCCATGCGAATGACTATTCAGGTGTTAGAGCTACTGGGGTTTGTGATAAATTATTCCAAGTCGCATCTCACCCCAGTTCAAGAATTGGAATTCATTGGAGCTCTGTTGAACACAGACAGCTCGTGCTTATCTTCCTGAGGCCAGGGCGGACAACCTCCTGTCCTTAGTACAAGTGTCTCAACATATCATGGCTCGGCAGATGTTGAGACTCCTGGGGCACCTGGCTTCCACAGTTCATGTAACTCCCATGGCACGCCTGCACATGATATCAGCTTAATGGACCCTAGCCTCCCAGTGGTGTCAAGCTACGGGAGATCTAGAGGATGTGATCCAACTGTCCACCGACTTCAGGAAGTCTCTGCAGAGGTGGACGATTTGAACCAATTTGACCTTGGGACGGCCATTCCAAATTCCTCAGCCACAAAAAGTGCTGATGACGGATGCATCTCTCCTGGGGTGGGGGGCTCATGTGGATGGGCTTCACACTCAAAGAGCTTGGTCCTTTCAGGAAAAAGGTCTTCAGATCAATCTCCTGGAACTGCGAGCGATCTGGAACGCTCTAAAGGCTTTCAGAGATCAGCTGTCCAACCAAATTATATTGATTCAGACAGACAATCAGGTTGCCATGCATTACACCAACAAGCAGGGGGGGCACCGGATCTTCGCCCTCTGTGTCAGGAAGCTGTCCAGATGTGACTTTGGGCTTGCTGTCACGGCTTGTTTTCCAAGCCACTTATCTGGCAGGCGTAAACAGCAGTCTGGCCGACAGACTGAGCAAGATAATGCAACCTCACGAGTGGTCACTGAACATGGGCATAATCCGCAAGATCTTCCGAGCATGGGGCACCCCCTTGGTGGATCTTTTTGCCACTCGGATCAATCACAAGGTTCCTCAGTTCTGTTCCAGGCTTCATGCCCACGACAGACTAGCGTCAGATGCCTTTCTCCTGCATTGGGGGGATAGGCCTTTTGTATGCGTATCCTCCCATACCTCTAGTAGGGAAGACTTTTCTGAAACTCAAGCAAGACTGCGGATCCATGATTCTAATTGTTCCCTTCTGGCCATGTCAGATTTGGTTCCCTCTTCAGTTGTCCTCTGAGAAACTGTGGAGATTGGGGTGTTTTCCAACCCTCATCACCCAGGGGTCACTTATGCATACCAACCTCTAGTCTCTGGCTGTCACGGCCTGGATGTTGAGAGCTTAGATTTCGCTTCCTTGGGTCTTTCAGAGGTGTCTCCTGAGTCTTGCTTGTTTCCAGGAAAGATTTCATGAAGAGGTCTTACTCTTTCAAATGGAGGAGGTTTGCCATCTGGTGTGACAGCAAGGCCCTAGACCCTCTTTCTTGTCCTACAAGGACCCTGCTTGAATACCTTCTACATTTGTCAGTCTGGTCTCAAGACCAACTCTGTAAGAGTTCACCTTTAGTGCGATTAGTGCTTATCGCCGTGTAGAGGGTGAGGGTAAGCCTATCTCTGGACAGCCTTTAGCTCGCTTCATGAGAGGTTTGCTTTTGTCAAAGCCTCTAGTCCAACCTCCACCGGTGTCATGGGATCTCAATGTCGTTCTCACCCAGCTGATGAAAGCTCCTTTTGAACCACTGAATTCCTGCCATCTGAAGTACTTGACCTGGAAGGTCGTTTTTTTGGTGGCTGTTACTTCAGCTTGTAGGGTCAGTGAGCTTCAGGCATTGGTAGTTCATGTACCTTATATCAAGTTTCATCACAACAGAGTAGTCCTCTGCATGCACCCTAAGTTCCTGCCGAACGTGGTGTCAGAGTTCCATCTGAACCAGTCAATTGTCTTGCCAAAATTTTTTCCCCGTCCTCATACCTGCCCTGGTGAAAGCAGTTTGCACACCTTGGACTTCAAGAGAGCATTGGCTTTTTACGTGGAGCGGACCAAGCCCTTCAGCCAGTCTGCCCAGTTGTTTGTTTCTTTCGACCCACAACAGGAGGGGAGTCGCCATTGGAAAACGCACAATCTCTAATTGGCTAGCAGATTGCATTTCCTTCACTTACTCCCAAGCTGGACTGACTCTAGAGGGCCATGTCACGGCTCATAATGTTAGAGCAGTGGCTACGTCAGTGGCTTGCTTAAAGTCAGCCTCTGTTGAAGAGATTTGCAAGGCTGCAATGTGGTCATCAGTCCACACATTCACATATTACTACTGCCTCCAGCAGGACACCCAATGCAACAGTTGGTTTGGGCAGTCAGTGCTGCAGAATCTGTTTTGGGTTTAGAATCCAACTCCACCCCCCTTGACCCATTTTTGTTATGTTTCAGGCTGCACTCTGTTAGATGGACCTGAAACCATAAACAACTATGTTATATCCTCGCCGTTGCGAGTCCCATTTGACCAGTGTTCATTATTTTGAGTGAGCCTGGGTGCTAGGGATACCCAACATATGAGAACAAGCAGCCTGCTTGTCCTCGGACAAAGCGAAGATATTTACCTGTAGCAGGTGTTCTCCGAGGACAGCAGGCTGATTGTTCTCACAAACCCGCCCACCTCCCCTTTGGAGTTGTTATTGTTGGTTTTTATTTATGCTTTTTGATTAAACTGAAGAAGCACGCTTGTGCCACGGGCGGGAAGTCATCTGCGCATGTGCGGTGCATGTGGTTCACGCGCCAGAAGACTGGCAAAGTTTTTTTAAAAAAATATTTTTCTTGCAAAATGACGTCCGAATCCCACATGTGATAACACCCACATGTGAGAACAATCAGCCCTGTCCTCAGAGAATACCTGCTACAGGTAAGTATCTTCGCTTTCTCTGTGCAAGAACTCCTAGACCTGATTACTCAAGTGACCCTGAATTACCCTAGGCTGGTGATAATGGGAGTCTCCAATCTACACATCAAAACCCCAGATACCACCACAACTGCCGCCTTGGACACGATGACATCATTAGGATTTACACAGGTGATCAATTCTCCAGCCCACGAAAAGGGTCACATACTAGACTTGGTATTCTACAAAGGGGTGGCTATCCCAGAATTCTGGGGTAACAGTATTGAAATAACACCCCTATCATGGTCAGACCATTTTCTAATTAAATTCTCCAAAAGTGACCACCTAAAACAAATGGCACCTCCCAGAGTTTGGAAGGAGAGCAGAGACAAAAAAAAGCTGACCACTGAGAATTTCCTAGAGGCCTTGGACTATCCACATGTGGATGAAAAGACAACAACAAGTGTCAGAACAAGTTGACATCTGAAATACACACTTAGCCAAGATCTTTGAGAAAACAGCACCACTAAAAAAGGTCTTATGCCGCACTCACAAATGCTCAGCTTGGTTTTCTCCAGAACTTCGGATCCTTAAACGCAAAGGATGAAAACTGGAAAGGAGATGGTGCAAATCTCGCCTGGATGAAGACAAACTAAACTGTAGGATGCACATGGCAAAGTACCGCAAGCATTAACAGCAACCAAATAACAGTATTTCTCGCAATGCATTGTACAGGCTGCCAATTCAACCAAGCAGTTGTTCAGTAAACAGCCTACTGCAGCCCCCACAACAGAACCAGCCTGCCCAATCTAAACTGAATTGCAATGATTTTGCTGCATTCTTTGCCAACAAAATTACAAGCCTCCGCCAGGATTCACTGGCAATCCCACCCAGTCCCCAACCAGTCAACCAGGGGTGCACAAACTCGCTCCCTCCTGACATAGACAGATGGGATACTTTTAACCCACTGACAGAGGGGAGCCTTGACAAAATCCTAAGAGACCTTCGTCCTACTACCTGCTCCCTTGATCCCTGCCCATCAAAGATAGTGCAGCAGGCAAGTATGGGCCTCATAGAAGACGCCACAAAAATTGTGAACACCTCTCTTTTTAATGGGCAGCTACCAATAGCATTAAAAAGGGCAGTGGTTCATCCTCTGCTGAGGAAAAACAACCTCAACCAGGACAAACTTGAAAATTACAGGCCAGTATCCAACATCCTGTTTCTAGGGAAACTCATAGAACAAACAGTCTGTATTCAACTTAATGACTTGTTAGAAAAGAGAAACTGGCTAGATCCATGTCCATCTGGAACGGCCCTTGTATCCCTACTAGATGATCTTCACAGAAACCGAGACAAGGGATTTGCCTCGATGTTAGTATTGCTTGATTTCTCTGCAGCTTTTCACACCGTGGATCATGATAGCTAGTATGACTGACAGAAACATGTATCAATGGAACTGTACTTGCTTGGTTCAGATCCTACCTATCCGACAGATAACCATCCATAATATTTGGCAGCAACTCATCACCACCATGGACACTGACCTGCGGGGTACCACAAGGATCGATACTGTCACCTATTCTGTTCAATATCTACCTCAAACCACTAGCTGAGCTGATTCAGTCAATGGACACTCAGTTCTACATCTCTGCGGATGATGTGCAGCTACTCATACCCATTGAACCTGACTACCTACAGCCTTGAATAAACTGATTACGTGTCTAAGATCAATTCAAGAATGGGCTAAACCCAACAAACTTTGCCCGAACCCAAGTAAAACCGATCTTCTCTTGGTCCCTTAGACAAGTGGATACATACCTGACATCACAATCCCTTTTGGGAAGTATGAACTCCCCCTCAAATCACAAGTCAGAAACCTTGGAATACAGTTAGATTCAACACTTACACTGATTCCCCAAATCCAAGCAACCTTCAAGAGCTGCTTCTACTATTTGTGACAGCTACGCTGCCTCTCTCCTTACATTGAGAAGGTAAATCTTATCCCAGTTGTACGTGCCATGATAACATCAAGACTGGATTACGTCAATGCACTATACAATGGTCTGACTACAATGGGCTTGCACCAGCTCCAGTTGATTCAGAATGCAGCACAAGACTCAGAAGGTTGGAAGCGACGTGACCATATCATACCGTTTTTGCAAAAACTTCATTGGCTACTAGCACAATACAGGGCTAAATTTAAAACTGTCTGATCTTCAAGGCCCTGCATACCTGAAAAATAGGATGATCCTCCACACACGGCCAAGGACACTAAGGTCCTCTCAAGGACTTTCACTACCCATACCCTCTCCAAAAGACATTACACAATGTGATACCCTTAAGTGAACCTTCTCCGGAGTAGCCCCCACACTCTGGAATGCACTGCCTGAAAGGCTGTGCTTTAACACAAGACTATCTCTACTTCAGGAAGCAGGTGAAAGCTTGGTTCTTCAACCAGGCCTTTACTGGAAGAAGTAACTAACTCGTTAGTCTCACTCACACACACAAGGAGTACTCAGGCTGCATATACTGCAGCAGGACATTTTTATCCACTCCTACCCTAGCTGAGATAACATTTAACCATTTCTCTGACCTCATGTGCAACTTTCTTTAAATCAATCACCTTACTTTCTAACTCTTCCTACTTTCTTACCTTCTTACCCTTCTATATGTTACATTTCTGCTTTACCCTTCGCTATCACCTATAATGTTCTATTATGTATTGTGTTGACATTGTAAATAGTATACCATGCCATTCTTTGTATTGTTTTTTCTCATTGTCTATTTCTCATGTTTGATCTATTCTTACTGTACACCGCCTTGAGTAAATAATAAATAAAAAATAAATATAGCATACCATGCCCCTTCAGTATGCAGCAAATACAGGACAACATGTCATAAAACTCCTCAAGCCCCACTCCCGCACAAAGTCTAGCAACAGAGAAATCGGGTTACAGTCCATCTCCAAATGATCAAGGCTGGGTGACCACTAGCCAAACTAGCAGAGTCTTCTCCAACCATGTAGCATAACTATTCCAAATTCAGTGAAAAGATAGGAATCTATTCCTTTTGAGTGCTGTCATCAAATAAATGTTTCAGCTTTTGGAGCAAGATGGGGGGGCGTCCAGGCAGAACAGATGGGGTGGCCAGCTGTAACAATCAGGTGAACCAATTTGCTCTTATGAATGGGTAGGGTGAAGGGTCCAATATTGGGCAAACATCCAGTAACAGATGTATTTAGTGGTTCTCCCAAGATGTCAGACGCCAACTGCATGACCTGATCCTAATAGGCATGAGCTATGGGACCTATAACATAGGATTTTAATATGTTCCAAGCCCTATACTAATGCTGCATCAAGGAGGGGCAACGCCAGGATTTCCAGAGTTGGGCCATGTGTTAATGTTGGCATTAATGTACGGGACCAATCTGCTGTTAACACAGAAGCATTTAGGAGGTAATTGTGTATAGGGCACTCAAACATGGGTGCCTACAATTAGGGTGCTGAGCTAGTATTCTATAATGGCACATTAGCATGGCTAATCTGTTAACAAATACTAACGCAAGTTGACATTTAGGCACCCAACTTTAGACAAACTACTTATTCTGTGTCTATGGCTGGTGTAAATGGGTGCACCTAAATGCTGCAGTTGCGTGCACAAATGGGAGTATTTATAAAGCAAGCACTAAAATAGAGGGAAGGCCCCTGACCACCTCATGTCACTCCCATGGGAATGCCCCATTTGCAGTTACACTCAAGAACACTTAGGTGCCTAGTTATAGAATAGCGCCTAAGTGTACTTATGTGCTTACCTTCTTTTACCCCATTTTGGTTCTCAACTGTTATCTCTCATTTGCACACCTAATTTGGGCACCCTAAATAGAATTATCTCCTTAGCACCTCCTATTCAGGAGATAGTAAGTGGTCCCATGTTAACTGTGTGTTAGTTCGTGCATGGTAAGTAGAATGTTGTAGCTGGCTAATGCTTCCATGCCAAACTCCCAACAGAAATATTCTGATAAACTAAGTAACACATAGTTTAATGTGTGGAAACAAGTAAACTACCGGAAAACCCTTTAATGCAACGTTGGCTTTTAAATTAGAACCTGGGTGAAGACTAACAGTTGCTCAAAAGCGCATGGTTTGGAATGACATTTTGAAGATCTATTGGACAAGTAGGTGGTTTCTGCTATACAGATAAGTGATTTCTAAATGATTTTCAAGTTTTGGGGCATTAAAGCGTATTGTAATGAATGAATGAATTATTGCTACACTGGCTTGGATATTCAAGAATATTTAAGAACTCTTAAATATTATTGTAACCCGCCCAGAATATTGGATGGAGCGGGATATAATTTGTAAAATAAAAATTAATGAAAATAAAGACTTGAATTTTGTACTGTTCACCATAAGCTTTTGTATTTTTTAAATTTTGATGTTTTATAAAAAGTGACAGGGTAGTAATAGGGGGTGGGGGGGGTCTTCTTAATCCAGTGATGGAAATATAACCAGATTGTATTGTGTTTTGGAACACCTGGCCTTTTTTCACTGAGGTTTTTATCCAATATTTTTATACTTTTTATATCGTTTTAGTTTGTGGTGTCGGTGCTTCCAAGTTTCATTGTTATTTGGAGCAAGTTTTTTTTTAAAGCAATTTCAATTAATCCAGTATTGACTGGATAAATGTAATAGGACATGCTAGGGTGGTAAAGTTCCTAGATGAATTAAAGACTAATTCATGGAGCAGCTGGTTCATAACCAACAAGAGGTGGAGCAATTCTAGATCTAGGCCTCAGTGGACCACATGACCTTTTGCAAGAGGTAACAGTGCTAGGGCCAGTTGACAGTAGTGATCATAACATGATCAAGTTTGGTTTAATAACAGGAGTAAGTACAGAGGAAATCCAATACATTTAGCTTTTAATTTTCAAAAAGTAGACTATGAGAAAATGAGGAAAATGGTAACAAATGTTTTTTTTAAGGAGCAGCTGCAAAGGCCAAAATTTACATCAGGTGTAGATGTTCAAAAATACCAACCTGGAAGCCCAGACCAGATATATTTCATACATTAAAGGCAGAATGAAGACCAAACAACAACTGGCACGATTAAAAAAAATAAAGTGAAGACTAATAGAGCTAAAAGAACAGCTTCAGAGGGGGAAGAGTTGAGATGGCACTAATAGTGGACACTGCGCTGAACTCTCAAGTTTTTTTCTGCTGGCCTAGCTTGCAAGAACTACTGCAACATTATGGAAATTATGGCGGAGTGCAAGGGCAAAGCTCAGTGGTATCCACCAGCTACCAGGATGCTTCTGGTCTTGATACAACAGACATTCAAGAGATTTGTTGCCCCAGATGTGGGGATACAGATCTTGGCCAAGCAATGGGGCGACTGGAGAGTGGGGTATAGGAGATCCCAGTGCCTGCTGAAGGACTCCTCGCACGTGAACCTTGTCTTGAGATCACAGGAGTGCCAGTGAGAGTAGGAAAAGCATTGAGGGGTGTGACGAGAGCTATGGTGGGAGAAGGAAGAAACCCAAGAAGAATAACATAACATTAGAAGAGGTTTGGAATGCTATATGCAATCTGGAAGATTCAGAATTAGCTAGGTTTGGCAAATTAGTGGACAGTCCTAATTCACTCCAGTCTCAAGTAGTTCAATATAGAGACTATTTAAAGCAACAAGAGGGGAAATTGCAACCTACAGATAAAGAACCAAGATCTTTAAAGAGATTCAGGGGTGTTTGGTTAAGGATAAATTGGTAATACATCAGAAGCTTGAAGCTTTGGAAAATTTATGAACAGTGTTTGACTCTTCAGTTTCACAGTTTCCGTAAATCTCCAGTTTTGTCACCTATAGATATGTTAGAGATCCTACAGGTCCCTAAAGACGTCATGCCACCTTAGAGTTTATTATGTAGACTGGAAAGGCTTGGACCAACAAGAAGCAAGGCATGGTGTGTCATGGGAAGGCTTTGATCTTTCTGGTTTTCTGGAAGGATCTGACCTAGTTACATCAAAAGCAATCTTGATTGCTTCCATTGCTTTGGAACCAGATCACAACTGGCTCCTAAGATTTTGAATTTTTATCACAAAGACTCAAGTTTTCTTGGTCAAAAAGTTCTAATGTTCTTTTTTGTAACACCAATTGTATCTGTTACCCTGGAATGGCAATGCCATAACAGGTCTCTGTAAGCCACATTGAGCCTGCAAATAGGTGGGAAAATGTGGACTACAAATGCAATAAATAAATAAATAATATTTCCTGACCTTTGTAGGGCCACTCAACTTAGTTGGAAGGCCCTTTGGCTATTAAGACTCAGGTGGTGGCCTTGGGTGCATCATTTTTCTGCAAATTCCTCGTAAATGTTTTGTGAAATAGGCTTAAAACCTGACCAACTTAATTTATTGGAAGCAAGAATTCCACCACTGCCTGTATTAGTATCTACTCCTACTTCTATTTCAGGTTCATAGCTTATATCCGCTAAGAGGTTTCTTGTTTTTCTCCTAACTTTTTGGATGAACTGTGTCTCCTTGATTGATCTTGATTCTATATTCTTCCCTCCCTTTTTTTTCTTATTTCTTAGGTTTCAAACTTGATTAATATTTCTTGTTTGTATTGTTTTTCATGATCTTGTTTTCTGATTTGTCCTTTGTCAGATGGGAAACATTTTTTCTTTATCAAGAGTGTTTTTTTTATGTTGTTGGGGAAAATTATAAATGGTAAAACATTTAAAAAACCTAAGAACATGGAACAAGGATCCAACTGAAGGTAACAGGAAACAGCAACTCAAATACAGAGTGCTGATAAGGAAGGCAAATAGAGAATTTGAAAATAATCTTGCCCCGGAAGCAAAAACACATTATACAGACTTGTTTAGGTACATTCAATGCAAGAAACTGGTAAAAGAATCAGTTGACCTACTAGATGATTGAGGGGTAAAAGGGGCACTCATGGAGTACAAGGCCACAGTAAAGTAATTCTTTGGGTCTAAACTGAAGAACATAGGGGAGATAACTATGCCAGAAATGGTATTCAATGGTGATGAGTCGAGGAACTGAAACAAATCTTTGAAATATGAAAGGTATAATGGGGCAATTTGACAAACTAAAGAGTAGCAAATCACATGGACTGGATGGTATATATCCCAGAGTACTGATAGAACTAAACATGAAATTGCAGATTATAAAGCTTGAAAAAACAAAAAGTGCAGTACCAGAAGGTTAGAGGATGGCCAATGTAATGATCTGGGAAGATATAGACTGGTGACCCTGACTGAACATCCATATAGGCATGGATTTAATGGGATAAAGCCAAAATGGATTTAGCCAAGCAAAATCTTGTCTCACTAATATGCTATATTTATTTGAAGGGGTGAACAATAAAGGTGAGACAGTTGATATTCTGGATTTTCAGAAGGCATTTGACAAAGTGCTTCAGAAATTACTCCTGAGGAAATTAAAAAGACATGGAATAGGAAGCAGTGTCCTGTTGTAGATTTAAGGAGAAATTGTCGTACCTGATAATTTTCTTTCCTTTGCTGCATGTGGGTGGTATCCCCTCACACCAGCAGATGGAGGTAGAGAAAAAAAATGAGTATTAGCTGTCTGTGCCCCCTAGAAGGGTACAGTATGCATCTGTCAAAGTAACAGAAGGTCCTTGTGTGTAACGCACTCATGCCCCATCAACCACTGCAGCTGTAATGATAATCAAGTGAGCCTAACAGCACAGAGTGGTACTCGCTACCCTGTTTATACTCCAGAATCAAGCAATCTCAAGGGAAACTTGTATTGCTGCAAGTTGTGATATTTTGATTTGTCTCTTCCATGGTTTTTTTTTTTAATCTGTAAGGGAAGCGCAGAGCACACCCAGAGCCTAGGGACCTAAGTCCTCCTAGAGTGGGTTGCAGAACAATGTAACTGATTAAAGGAAAGACAATTTTCAGGAAAGACATTCATTTCTCCATCCTTAGCATCAGCTGCACTGTTCTGCATAAGTGAGATGCACCAAAGCAGATCTACTGGGCAGGGGGAGACAAGACATTCCCCCCCCCCCCCCCCCCCCCCCAAGTGTACTTTGGTCAACACATCCAACTTGTAGTATTTAACAAAAGAATGAAGCAACGACCAAGTTGCTACCCTACAAATCTCTTCACAGGAAGCGGCCTGGGCCCATGTGAAGTAAACCTCATGGCTCCAAGGCACTGGATGATTTTCACAAATGTAAGCAGCCTTAATAGCTACCTTGATCCACCTCATAATGAAAGCCTCCTAGGGCCATGAAAAAGAACAAAAAGATGATCACAGAGGTGAAATTAATTCATCTCCTTCAGGTACTGGAGCAACATCCTCCGGACATCCAGCTTGTGGAGCCTCCTGTCTGCCAGAGCAGAGCCCTTCTCCACAAAGAAAGGCAAACAAACCTGATTGACATGGAAAGAGACCACTTTCAGGAGAAAGGAAACAAATTCTTCCATAATGAAAAGAAATGGGTCCCGACAAGAGAAAGTCTGTAGCTTTGAAATTCTTAGAAGTTACAGCAACCAGAAAAACTGTCTTGAGAGTGAGGTCCTTGATGGAGGCTGAATGCAGAGGCTCAAACAGCCTCAGCTAAAATGTGGAGAACTAAGTTGAGGTCCCACTTTTTTTTTCTCTTTTTTAAAGTCTGGTAGCTGCAGGGGATCCCGGGGAAATGACACTCAAACAGGGTGACTGGGCAAGGAGGAGTGGGGGGATAGGGACCTGCACCCCCTCAGGCAGGGTTCCACAGGACTGAGCCATCGGCCTCTCCCAGAAGACGCTAAGAAGTGCAACTTGGGGCAGCGGAATCGAGCTCCATACTCAACCAGGTCCCGTCTGACGACCGGATAACCAGGGAGCAGCCCTTAGGTTCAACCACACTGCAAGGCCTCAGTCAGTGGAGTGGATAACTAGGCCAAGGGCCAGGAGCACCACACAGCACAACCTACCATCTGTTGAGGTAGAGAAAATATTGGGTCCTTCCAGTGTGCACCACCAGCTAATACTGGTGATGTCACTGGTAGAACTCGATTGTTTCTCTACCTCCATCTGTTGGTGGGAGGGGATGTTACGGTAAATAAATGCCTAACTGGGGCTCATTCCCTCAGCAAGATGCTGTTCACTAATTCTCTCTGATGATCTATTGGGAGTGAATATTTACTATTCCTATATAAATTCTCAAGATCACATAATGCATTGAGCTAGCAGGACGTGGGTCCGTGGAGCTCTGGGGTCCCAGAACCACATTTGCTACTAATTATCCAGGAGAAGGGCCTACGCACACCTTTGTAGACAAATTTGTATCATGCAGTGGAGGTAATATGGCAAGTAGGGTAAAAAGAAAAGATCGGGAGAAGGGCTGCAGGCTGAACGAGAAGATGGCCAATGCACAAGGAGTGGAGCCACCCACATTCATGGAGACCCAGCTTGTGCAGATCTCTAAGGCTGTACTTCGGATCCTTGCCTTAGACAAATTGTCCGAGCAGCTGGAAAATATGGAAATCCTGCTTGCTGACACCACCTGCAGAACTGGGGACATAGAAAACTATGTTTCTGCAGTCGAGGATGAGGCTCATTCACTGGAGCCACACATCGCAGCACTGGAGACACAAAAGATAAAGTTCCCAAGCTTGATTTTAGAGCACAGGTCTTGGCGCAGTAACTTATTGTTGGCTTTGCCAGAGACTCTCACTGAAAAACATCTGCCAGATCTTTTGGGAACATTGGATTACAAAGGAGTTTTCCCTTGCTGCAGACTCAGTCTGCTTGGAGAGCGCTCACTGCATGGGCCAACTGGAAGATGGCCGTGCCTGTCCTCGGGTTGCAGTGGTTAAAATCCTTAACTTTAAACACAAGATGGACATCCTCAAAGGCTACAAGCTTAAATAGGACAATCTTCAATATGAGGGAATGCCCACAAAAATATTTCAGGATTTCTCCCCAGCCTTGCATAAGCGTCAGAGGCGTTAATTGCATACCTGTGCTACTTTATCTGAAAAAGATATAGGCTTTATGTTTTTATACCCTGTGGTCCTCAAAGTTTTTTTTGGAGGGCAAATGGATTACCATGGACTCTTTGGAGGCTGCTCCAGCATTTTTTTCAGCAGCTTAATACCACAGGTAGAGTGTGACTTAGGTGATACGCAATAAGGATGTGTCTCCAGGAGCTTCTATCCAGTAGGGAAGGGTTAGGATGGCTGTTGTAGTTGGTGATTTGATTATTAGGCATGTAGATAACTGGGCGGCTGGTGGACGTGAGGATCGCCTACCTGCTGCGAAGGTGGTGGACCTCACCTAGATAGGATTTTAGAGAGTGCTGGTAGGAGCCGGCTGTCTTGGTAGATATGGGTACCAATGACATAGGAAAATGTGGGAGAGAAGTTCTGGAAGCCGAATTTAGGATCTTAGGTAGAAAACTCAAATCCAGAACCTTTAGGGTAGCATTTTCTGAAGTGCTCCCCATTCCACGCACAGGGCCCAAGAGACAGGCAAAGCTTCGGAGTCTCAATAAGTGGATGAGGTAATGGTGCAGGGAAAAGGTTTTTAGATTTGTAAGGAACTGGGCAACATCCTGGGAAAGGGGGAGCCTATTCCGGAATGATGGGCTCCACCTTAACCAGGGTGGGACCAGGTTGCTGGCATCAACATTTAAAAAGAAGATAGAACAGCTTTTAAACTAGAACCTGGGGGAAGGCCAACAGTCATTCGAAAACGCATGGTTCGGGAACAAGGTATCTTTCAAAGATATCACCAAAACAGGGAAGATAGGGTATCCTAATAGCGAGATTGCAATAGAGACCACAGTAGACAAGATGTCTTTAAATAAAAAGCAGCAAAAGTTTGCAAATTAACACTGTCAACTGCTGAGCAAGATGTAAATCGGAACAACAAACATAGTTTGAAATGTCTATATGTGAATGCTAGAAGCCTAAGAAATAAGATGGGAGAGTTAGAATATTTTGCACTAAATTTATTTATTTATTTAGAACATTTATATCCCACAGATTCCCACCATGGCGGGCGCTATGTGGCTAACAACCTTTAGGAAAAGAACATCATAAAAAAAAATAGATTTATTAGGCATCTCTGAGACCAAGTGGAAGGAGGATAACCAGTGGGCTGCTGTAATAATACCAGGGTACAAATTATATCATAGTGATATGGATCAAATTGGTGGAGGGGTAGCATTGAAAATTCTGCAGGAAACAAAACACATCTTGGAATCTCGATGGATTGAAATTCCATGTGTAAAGGGGAAAAGGATAGTGATAGGAGTGTACTACCGTCCTCATGGCCAGGATGAACAGACAGATGTAGAAATGTTATCAAACTGGGCAACAAAGTAATAGTAGGTGATTTCAATTATCCCGATATTGACGGTAAATGTAACATCGGGGCATGCTAGGGAGGTAAAACTCCTTGACAAAATCAAGGACTGCGTTATGGAGCAGCTGGTACAGGAGCCAACAAGAGGAGGAAAAATTCTAGACTTAGTCCTTAGTACAGCGCATGATCTGGTGCAGGAAGTAATGGTGCTGGGGCCTCTTGATAACAGTGATGATATGATCAGACTTGATATTGGCTTTGGAGTAAGTACACACAGGAAATCCAATATGTTAGCATTTAACTTTGAAAAAGGAGACTATGATAAAATGAGAAGAACAGTGGGGAAAAAAAACTTAGAGGAGCAGCTGCAAAGTTTAAAAATTTACATCAGGCGTGGATTCTATTCAAAAATATTATCCTGGAAGCCCATGCCAAAAATATTCTGTGTATTAAAAAAGGAGGAAGGAAGACCAAACGACAGCTGGCATGGTTAAAAAGTGAGGTGAAGGAAGCTATTAGAGCTGAAAGAAAATCCTTCAGAAAATGGAAGAAGGATCCAACTGAAAATAAGAGAGCATAAGGAATAGCAAGTCAAATGCAAAGCGCTGATAAGGAAGGCAAAGAGGGACTTTTGAAAAAAAGATTGCATTGGAAGCAAAAACACATAGTAAATTTTTTTTAGGTATATTAAAAGCAAGAAACCGGCAAAAGAATCAGTTGGACCGCTGAATTGACTGAGGGGTAAAAGGGGCACTCAGGGAAGACAAAGCCATAGCAGAAAGATTAAATTAATTCTTTGCTTAGGTCTTCACCAAGGAAGATTTGGGAGAGATACCAGTGCCAGAAATGGTATTCAAAGCTGACATCAGAAAAACTGAATGACATCTCTGTAAACCTGGAGGACGTAATGGTGCAATTTGACAAACTGAAGAATAGCAAATCGCCTTGACCGGATGGTATTCATCCCAGAGTACTGATAGAATTGAAAAATGAACTTTCAGAACCACTGTTAGTAATATGTAATTTATCTTTAAAATTAAGCATGGTACCAGAAGATTGGAGAGTGACCAATGTAACGCCAATTTTAAAAAAAGGTTCCAGTGGTGATCTGGGAAATTATAGACTGGTGAGCCTGACGTCAGTGATTTGCAAAATGGTAGAGACTATTATTATAAAGAACAAAATTACAGAGCATATTCAAAAGTGTGGATTAATGAGACAAAGCCAACATGGATTGAGTGAAGGGAAATCTTGCCTCACCAATCTACTACATTTCTTTGAAAGGGTGAACAAACAAGTGGATAAAGGTGAGCCGGTCAATATTGTGTATCTGATTTTCAAAAGGCATTTGACAAAGTACCTAATGAAAGACTCCAGAGAAAATTGAAGAGTCATGGGATAGGAGGTAGTGTTCTATTGAGGATTAAAAACTGGTTAAAAGATAGAAAACAGAGAGAAGGGTTAAATGGTCAGTATTCTCAATGGAGAAGGGTAGTGGGCTTCCACAGGGGTCTGTGCTCTAGTACACTCAAAATAAATCTGTGAGCTGCTGCATCCATGTTGTCATTCCTTATTGTTGGTAGCATTTTTATTTAAACTCACTTATATTTTCAAACGTGCCGGCTTATGCAGCATATGGATGTACACAGAGGAAGTATAATAACAGACTAACTTTTCATAGGTAGAGTAGTAATTTGTTATAAATTGTAATCGGTGTGTCATTTGGATGGGCTGGATATAGGGACATACGTAGTAACATAACAGAGTAGATGATGACAGCACCCTAGCATGTGTAATATTTGTGCAGAGATTTTTTTTTCTCCTGGTAAAGGGCCACCAAAACAGACATCATGCTATGAGAATCAGGTGCTCCACATTCAGAGTTTCTATTTATTTACTTATTTGTGACATTTATATCCCACATTTAACTTGAATTAGGTTGAAGTTCATGCAAAGTTAATTTATGTTCAGTGGAAAATAAATCTGTTGGCTCAGTCTGCCTGCTATATGAATATTCCATCATTGTTTCATTATTGCTATCACGTATTACATATGGGCATTTGCTTTAAACTTTTTATTTTTTTTTTGTTTATCCAGACTACATACATATGGTTTGCTTTTTAAACCTAAAGATGAATCCTAATGGTGGTTGAACAATTAATTAGGTATAAACTGTGTTGTTTCTGACTTTACTTGTTTTGGAGTGCTTTGGGTCTTGCTGATCTGTACATCTTCTGTCTGGAATTTTGGAAGATAGAAATAAGAAAATAAAAATTAAATTTTGGGTGTACTCTGTAGAAGGGAAAATTAGGTTCTTACCATGATAATTTTCTTTCCTTTAGTCATTTATTTATTTATTTAGAACATTTATATCTCACAGATTCCCACCATGGCGGGCGCTATGTGGCTAACAACCTTTAGGAAAAGAACATCATAAAAAAAATTAGATTTATTAGGCATCTCTGAGACCTAGTGGAAGGAGGATAACCAGTGATAGCAGATGAAGCCATTACGTATGGGTTGTGTCCATCAACCAGCAGAGGGAGATAGAGAGCACTCAACTTTTCACAGTGCCTCATGGCCAGCTAGCTCCACTGCCTCTTCAGTATTTGAAGCTTCCAAAGCAGTATGGCAATCCGCAATGGGAATAACATGAACTTTCCTCACAGCGCACGATGGCCCCTTAACAAGGGCATAAACTCCAAAAAAGGAGGGAATGAACTCGTCCTCCACTTTGTATAAACGGAGGGAATACTTGCATCCTCCTGGAGGGAATAAACTCATCCTCCCAAAACATGAACTGGAGGGAATGAACTCATCCTCCTATAACTGTAACAAGAATCCTGATGACTGTTTTCTGACTCCCCAAGGAAGGAATATAACTTCAGGAAACAAGAACAGCACCTAAAATCAGAATCACTGCAATACAAACAATCATACAGGGAGGGCTCATGGCTTCATCTGCTATGACTAAAGGAAAAAAAATTATCATGGTAAGAACCTAATTTTCCCTTCCTTGTCATCAAGCAGATGAAGCCATTATGTATGGGATGTAACAAAGCAATCCCTAAATAGGGTGGGAACAAGCCACACCACGTGCTAGCACCTGTGCTCCAAAACGCGCATCCCTCCTAGCAGCCACATCCAGCCTGTAATGTCGGGCGAAAGAGAGCTTAGAAGCCCATGTTGCAGCACTGCAAATCTCATGAAGAGATAGTGCTCCAGTTTCCGCCCAGGAAGAAGAAATCGCTCTTCTGGAATGTGCCTTAAAGGCTTCAGGCGGAGCCCGGCCAGACAGCAGATATGCTGAAAAGATAGCTTCTTTGAGCCAACGGGCAATAGTGGCTTTAGACGCTGAAGACCCTCTGCGAGGACCTGCAAACAGGACAAAAAGATGATCAGAGGTCCTGAAAGAATTTGTAATTCGCAGATACTGCAACAGAGTCCTGCGCACATCCAAAAGGTACAACTACCCAAATGAATCTGGAAACTCCTCCTCAACAAAGGAGGGAAGAAAAACAAGCTGGTTTAGGTGAAACGCTGAAACCACCTTAGGCATGAAGGACGGCACGGTCCGAAACCGTGACCCCTGACTGAGAATTGCAGCAAAGGGTCTCTACAGGACAGCGCCTGGAGCTCTGACACCCGTCTCGCCGAGGTAATGGCCACTAAAAAGATGGCCTTCAGTGTCAAATCTTTCTCTGAAGCACGCCGAAGCGGTTCAAAGGGAGCCCCCTGAAGGGCCTTCAATACTAACCCAGGTTCCAAGCTGGACAAGGTGCCCGCACGGGAGGACAGAGCCAAAGCACCCCTCTAAGAAACCGTGCCACATCTGGGTGAGCAGCTAAGGACACGCCTTCAACCTTGCCACGCAGGGAGGCCAATGCTGCCACTTGCACCCGCAGGGAATTATAGGCCAAGCCTTTGTGTACACCATCCTGCAAAAAGTCCAGAATCGGCGAGATAGGAGCCCACAACGGAGAAAGCGCTCTTGAAACACAACCAGACTTCAACTGGCGCCAAATCCTGGCATAAGCCACAGAAGTGGAGCCGCTTACGGGCCTGCAGGAGAGTGGAAATTACCTTATTTGAGTAGCCTTTAACTCTCAATTGCGCCCTCTCAATCGCCATGCCATAAGACCAAAGCGGCGGGCGTCCTCCATGGCCACCAGACCCTGTGAGAACAGGTGCGGAACCAGAGGTAACGGAAAGGGAGCCTCCAACAGCATCTGTCGGAGGTCCGCATACCAAGGCCTCCTGGGCCAATCCGGGGCGATAAGCACCACTTCTCCTAGATGCAGCCGAATCCGCAGGAGCACTCGCCCTATCAAGGGCCACGGAGGGAAGACATACAGCAAGCCCAGGGGCCAGGGTTGAGCCAAGGCATCCAACCCGGCAGAGCAAGGACCCCTCCATCTGCTGAAGAAGCACGGGACTTTGGCATTGGAACTGGTCGCCATAAGATCCATCACTGGCTTGCCCCATTTGGCACATATCTGCAGGAATACATCATCTGCTAGTTCCCACTCCGCTGGATCGATCTGATGCCTGCTTAGATAGTCGGCTTGCACGTTGCTCTGACCTGCAATGTGAGCTGCTGACAGGGACTGTAGATGCAGCTCGGCCCCAGTGGCAAATTTGTTCGGCCTGTGCGGCTAGAGCTCTGCACTGAGTGCCACCTTGTCGATTTATGTAGGCCACTGCTGTTGTGTTGTCTGACATCACTCGGACAGCCAATCCTTCTAGGGTCACTTGAAAGGCCAGAAGAGCCAGAAATACCGCTTTCAACTCCAGGCGGTTGATAGACCACTCCGACTCGTCGGGCGTCCACAGACCCTGGGCATGCTTCCCCTGACAATGTGCGCCCCAGCCCTTCAGGCTGGCATCTGTCACCACTAGGCACCAATCGGGGAGCGCCAGCGGCATTCCCCGCCGCAACATGCTGTCCAAGAGCCACCACTCCATACTGAGGCGGGCCGCAGGGAGCCAAGAAAGTCTGCACTGATAATCCTGAGATATTGGAGACCATCGCTGAAGTAGAGAATACTGTAGAGGTCTCAGGTGCGCTCTCGCCCATGGCACCACTTCCAAGGTGGCCGTCATCGATCCCATCAGCTGGACAATGTCCCAAGCTCGCGGGCGGGGCATCCTCAGGAGCAGACGGACCTGATTCTGAAGCTTGCACTGCCTTTGCTCGGGAAGAAACACATAGCCCGAGTCTGTGTCGAACCTGGCCCCCAAATATGCTAGAGATTGCGAGGGGGTCAGGTAACTTTTGGCCATATTGACGACCCAGCCCAGAGATTGAAGGACTGAAACCACTCTGGCTGTAGCTAGATGACTCTCTTTTTCTGAGTCTGCTCTGATGAGCCAGTCGTCTAGGTACGGGTGAACCCGGATACCCTACTACCACCATTACCTTGGAGAAGGTTCGGGGAGCTGTGGCGAGGCCAAAAGGCAAGGCCCAAAACTGGAAATGTTTTCCCAACACCGCAAACCGCAGAAACTGCTGGTGCGGGGGCCAAATTGGTATGTGCAAGTAAGCTTCTTTCATGTCCAGAGACGTGAGAAACTCTCCTGGCTGTACCGCCGCAATGACAGAGCGCAGGGTTTCCATGTGAAAATGCCGCACTCTTAAGGACTTGTTTAGCTCTTTTCAGTCCAGGATCGGGCGAAAAGACCCGTCTTTTCGTGGCACCACAAAGTAAATGGAGTAGCGGCCTAGACCTTGTTCGGCGGGAGGCACCGGGGTCACAGCCCCTATCTGGCACAGACTATGCAAAGTCTCCTCTACCGCCGCCCGTTTGGCAGCAGAACCGCATCGGGACTCCACAAACACGTCTCTCATCGGGGCATCGAATTCTATTCGGTATCCGTCTCTGATCAGGTCCAAGACCCACTGATCTGCGGAGATTTTGGCCCACTCCTCGAAAAAGAGGGAAAGTCTTCCTCCGATGACAGGAAACGAGGAGGGGGCCGGCGCACCATCATTGAGAGGGTTGCCCCTGAACTCCAGGCCTTGAACTGGCAGCTGCGGAACGTTTCTCCGAGCGAAAGGAGTTTCTCTGCTGAAAGCGGGCACTCAAAGTGAACCCAGCAGCACGCCCCGGGCGGTACCTTCTAGTGTCACGGAAGCGAGGTCTGTAAGAGGAGCGGACCGCCTGACCCTTAGAGGGAGGCTTTGGCCTATCTTTGGGCAAGCGCTGAGGTTTGGAATCCCCCAGGCCTTTAACAATGTTTTCCAGCTCCTCACCAAACAGGAGAAGGCCTTGAAAGGGCAACTTCACCAACCTTTGCTTAGAGGCCATGTCCGCCGCCCAATGTCATAGCCAAAGAGTGCAGCGAGCCGCCACTGCTACAGCCATTTGTTTAGCCGAAGCTCTGACCATATCATAAAGGGCGTCAGCCAAAAAGGACAAGGCCGACTCCATCCGCGGAGCCACTTCAGATAAGGTCTCCGCTCCATCACCGGGCTGTTCCACTGCCTGCTGTAACCAAGCCAGGCAGGCTCTAGCAGCATAACAACTGCATGCAGACGCCCGAACAGTGAGACCTGCCAAATCAAAGGACTGCTTCAGAGCTGAATCAAGCCTGCGGTCTTGAATATCCTTCAGGGCAACACCTCCTTCAACATGGGGGGTAGTTCTTTGTCACAGCCGTGACCAGGGCATCCACTTTAGGCACTGCAAAGCGAGCCAAATGTTCCTCACTCAGAGGGTATAATTGCCCCATAGCCCTGGCAACGTTCAAAGGTCCCTCGGGGTCAGCCCATTGAGCCGAAATAAGCTCTTGGATGGAGTCATGCAAAGGAAAGGCTCAAGCAGGCTTTCTGGTACTAGCCATCCTTGGATTAACAGAGGAGGCTGTGCCACTCCCAAGATCTTCAATCGAGAGGGCTTGTAAGGCATCGAAATAAGCGCTGGCAGCTCCTCGCGGTGGAAAATCCTCACCGCAGACAGATCATCAAGCTCCTGTGGCAATTCTGCATCCGACTCTGGCTCCTCAGCCCAAGAAGTTCTGCCAGACCCCTCAGAATCCTCATAGCCCGACCACGGGGGGGGGGGGGGGGGGAGGGGGTGCGCCACACTCAGAAGGGGAATTAGCCCTTCTGATTTATCAGGAGGATAAGAAACAGGCACAGCCAACTCCAAAAGATCAGGATCCACCGGGGGGGGGGGGGGGGGGCAGGCAGAGGGTCCGAAGATCCTTGTGGAAGAGCTCTTTTAAGCATGTACGCCCTATGCAGCATTAAAACAAAATCAGGGGAGAAAACCGCTCCCTGACCGCCCGGATCCTGCCCAGGGCTATCAGCTCTATTATTAGCCTCACTCAGAGGACCCCCCCCCCCCCCCCGGATTCAGGGCTCTCCGTCGCAACGGAGGCTGCGCCATGTGGAAAATCCAAAATGGCATCCGCTGCCAGCTCAAAGCGCAAAAGATCGCCGCTCGCCATGCTCGGGCCGGCTCTACCATCTGTACAGCACGAATTACAGAGCCCCGCTGCTGATTTGCGCTTGCCACATTTAGAACAGCGCTTTACAATCTCCGCAGCCATCGCCGAAAACGGCAGTAAAATTCAAAAATGGCGGTTCGCGCCAAAAACGTCCCGATTGCGGGCCCACCCCGGAGGAGTCAGAAAACACCCTTACCTCACTAGACCGAGTATCACAGCTCCGGTCCTGCAGAAGAATCTCATGAAAAAAACCCCTCTTTTCCAAGATCGCTGCGCTAAAGTGCGACACAATTTTATTTATTTATTTTACGCTGTGAGGAAAGCAGAGGCAAAAAGAGGTAAATAAATCACTCCGGAGGCTCAGATAAGTGGGAAAGGCAGAGAAAGGCAAACCAATGTGCCTGCATCCACTGAGTGGGAAAGGACAGGGAAAAGCAAGCTAATATGTCCACATCCACGGGGGCATGGGTAAGGCAGGGAAAGGGCTGACCTATGTGCCTTCAAAGTGAAGCTGCTATAGCCTCTAACACCCCGGCTAACAACTGGCAAGCCAGGAGCCACCCCCAGGCAGATTTTTGATGGAGCTTGAACTCGAAGAAGCTGCAGCCACCCTGCTTGGGGAGATAGAGAATACTGAAGAGACAGTGGAGCTAGCTGGCCATGAGGCACTGTGACAAGTTGAGTGCTCTCTATCTCCCCCTGCTGGTTGATGGACACAACCCATACGTAATGGCTTCATCTGCTTGATGACAAGGAAGTTGTTGTTTACTTTTGCAATGTGACGGATGCCTGTTCTGGCGTGTGCATGTGATAATCTTCAAATAACTGCCTATACTTATGACTATGATTTCTTAACGTGGTATCATTAAAGGACCAACTTTTAAATGACCAGTTGGGTATATATGCTAATCTCAACTTTGTTAAATGTTTGACATATCCACCTATTTGTTCCCATGATATAACTGAATTATATTATTCTGTCTCGTATTTTCAAATGTAAGCCACATTGATCCCCAACTTTGCTTGGGATAATGTGTGATATAAATATAGTTTTTAAAATCCTTTATCCTCCACCTTTTAAGACACTGCCAACTGCTAGATAGTGATGGCACAAGGAAAGCAAGTTTGGTCTAGTGAAGACTAACTCAAAATAAAATGTTCCTTAGCTGGGCCCTAGTGTTATCATATTGAAAATTTGACCACACCATGCCTCTGTGGTTATGCTTCACCAATAAGTTAAACAATTAACTGGCTTTCTTGAAAGGCTTATATAAACTTAGGATGCATGAATAGGGACACAAACATTCACATATTTATTCAATATCACAATTCTTCATGTACAGCCACAAAACAACCTTTTTGGGTGGATAGTATTCACAGTGAGCTCCTTTTTTATCGACCAGATAGCGATGAGTTTTTCAATTCTGGCACAGTATATATAAGTCATCACAAGAACAAAATATAAGAAAACCAATGGGCTGCATTAGTGGTTTATTACCCATTTATGTGTAAACAAAAGAGATCTGATTGAAAGAATAATCCATTTGTGTATCTAAAGGTAAACTTCTACAAAACAGATGAAGATGTGATTCCATGTGCCCAATGAAAGGGGAGTTTAATTCTACTTTTAATTCCTTCATCTTTATAACACCAGGGTTCCCAAGGCAGATAACAGTAATCAGTTACGATGCCATCAGGAAACAGGATATTCTCACTGAAATCTGGCCATCTGAACAGTGAAGACAAATGAGGATAAACTACAGCGTTCATAATTGCTGTTTCTATTAGGTATAATAATTTTTAAGCTGTTTTAGTGATATTCAATTGTTATTTCTTTTCTCCTCCACTTTTTAAGACACTGCCTATCCAACTGAAACAGCTTTAGACTTCTTACAGATTCTGGACCAGCAGTAAAGAACGACAGCACGTCATAGATTTGTTTTGAGTGTATGACAATGACGGCTATCGCGGGGGGAGTGGAAATAAAGATTAACTAAATCAGCTTCCTTGCTTACAGCGAACTAGATAGGCTCACTTCCTCTCCTGTCTATTAAACTTTCTTGGTCCAGACTTGCTCTCTGTTTTGACGCAACTGGCGAGGTGTTTCCGGTAAGGCGGGATGTACGTAGAGGGAGAGAAGTTGTGTGATGTGTGTAGTAGTGTATCACTAGTAAAAAAAAAAAAAAAAAGGGTTTCCTGTGTGTGTGTGGTCGCCGGTATCAGAGGCCTGCTCCCCGCCCCCATGTGCTGCAGCGCGAGCGCCTACCTGCACCTTGATGGCCAGTCGGAGGGAGTAGTTGGCGATGCTGTGGCCGAATTTCTCGCAGGAACGTCGCGCGTTGTTTGCGTAGCCCCCCCCCCCCCCCCCCCAGGGCCGTTGCCTCACCCCCGGCGGCTGACACTCACCCCCCCCCCGGTCGACGGAGGCAGCGCTTTAAAGTAATGGCAGCTGAGAGGAAGAGAAGCATGCACCCTTGCTGCATATAGCCACCTGCAGTTATGTCAGGTCTGTGACTGGTGTAACTTGTAGGTGCCTAGATTTTAGACACCCCCCCAATACCAGGTTGCGCTAGCATAACAGAATCCGGCCACCCAGATGCTGTTATGGACTAAGTGTTCACTGCTTAGCATCGGGACCCCTAAAGGAGATTTCCACTTTTAGATATAAAAGTTATGGGGGTAATTTGTGGCTGTACTCAGCCACTAAGGACTAAATTCAGTAAAAAAACAAACAAACAGTGCTCCGAGTTGGTACCATTTATAGAGTAGCGCATAGGTGACGGGATCCGCGCCCAACTTTTGGGCGTGAGGATTTACACCAACTGATCCCTGGCGTAAATCCCCATGCCTGAATTAGGCACAGATCCCCCAAATTCTATAACAGTGCATGCATTTTAACTGAATGACCCTCCCATGGCCACGCCTACTTTTTAGTTACATGCTAAAGAATGTGTGCACTCATCTTTACAGAGTAGCGCTTAGCAAGAGGCGTGCATAAATCCAAACTAGTCAGTTAGCCCCAGTAATTGATAGCACCCAGTTATTGGCCCTGATAGGCTCGCTACTTGTGCATGCACATTGGGCACACATACACACTTGCGTACACAGTTTTAAGCGCCATTTATAGAATTCCCCTGTGCATGTATTATGCATCTAAGGGGCACACTCCAAATCGAAGATATAACTTGAAACATCTGACTTGGACAATGCAGGTTATACACAAATATACAGCTGTGCTTCCTTAATGAGTAGGTATGGTGGTAGTCAATTTATGTATTCTGATATTGTCATCTTTGGCCCATACTACCTGACCTGGGGGAGGAGGTTTTGGCCTTTGAAAGCTAGTCCAATAAAAAGATATCACCTTATTTTCCATTATTTGTTTAGTTCCTCTGAATAGTTTTGCTGAGCCATATGTATGAATTGAGAACATCCAAGTTGCACTGCAGCTGAATACTGGCCTCTGCATGATCTTTAATTATTTAAAATGTATAATAGCCATGCTGGGTTAGGCCAACACTGACCAGTCTGGGTTGTTTGAAAGTATCCGTCGGATCCCAATAAGAACGTTCCATTTTGCTCCTTCCTGGAAGTAAACTGTTGGGGACTTTCCAGTCTGTCTGTCTGGCGATTATTCTTGGACCTCTCTTCCAGTAACTTGTCCAGACCTTTTTGTGGTGGTCTTAACTCAGCTATTCTATAAGTCTTGACCACATTTCTAGCAGAATTAATTCTGGAGTTTGCATGTTGTCTCAAAACATGATTTCCATAATATATGCCGGATAGTTTCATTGGAGCATCTTCTAGTCTTAGTACTGTTTGATACCGTGTTTCCCCGAAAATAAGACAGTGTCTTATATTAATTTTTGCTCCCAAAGATGCACTAGGTCTTATTTTCAGGGGATGTCTTATTCGGGAGTAGTAGGAGGACTGTGGCGGTCAGGAACAGTATTGAAGTGGGGGGCTGGGTATCCTGCAGGAGTAGGCCGTGGCTCGCCTATCTGCCCATAGTGACCGCAGGACTCGAGCGGAGCAGAGCCGCCCTGGCCGGGCTGGGAATGGAGGAGGGGTATGAACTAGGGAAGGTAATGGAATGTGGGGCCGGGCTGCTCTGGCTGGGGTCTCGGGAGATTGTGATAGGGCTTAGGGCGCAGGATCATCCCTACCATATTACAAATGTTAAAAAAAATTCTACGGTAGCTCCGTTCCCCGTTGGTGGCTCTTTATGCGCTCCTCTGTACATTCGCAACACTTTCCTTCCTTCTAGTCTGACTTAGCCCTTGGGCGATGGAGCAGCGCCGAAAGGGCTCGGTTACTCATTTTCTTTCCTTTTATTATTTCTGCAAGGGGGATGTTTTTTTTCTTTCCGGGCTCACTTAGTTGATCTTCAAAAAAACGTGAAGGAGGATGGTAGGAGTCCGCTGGACGATAGAATTTCCACCTCAGTCTTGTTTCTTGCATTTCTTTAATGTTATCTTGTCTTTGGGTTGCAGCGAAAAAAATTAAGGTTTCTGTGTCCATGTCCCATCGGACCCAAACAAAAACTTTGCTAGGTCTTACTTTCAGGGGAGGCCTTATATTTAGCAATTCAGCAAAACCTCAACTAGGTCCTATTTTCAGGGGATGTCTTATTTTCGGGGAAACAGGGTAGTATAAATAACTTGTTCACACCATACAGAATTTTATAGACTTCTGTTGGTATCAGCTTTCACTTGTTTCTTCTCCTAACCAGTTGAGCCTTTCTTTTTATAAGAGGACTGATCAGCCCTATAATCATTTTTCTCATCATTCTGCTGTTTTGAGGTGCAGCTACCCAGAACTGCTTGCAGTACTTAAGTTGTGGCTTCATCATAAATTTTCCCGAGGAGTCTTTCATGTTGCCAAGTGCCTTCTGAAAATCCATATACAATATATTGACCGTTTTGCTCTAAGTTTTTTATTTACACATCTTACTGGAATATTACTGCCCCATCCTTGACCATCTTTAAATCTAGATTGAAAGCCCACCTCTTTAACATTGTTTTTGACTTGTAATCACTCCCCCACGTTAATTGATTTGCTTGCTTTATTTTTGTCTATTAGATTGTAAGCTCTTTGAGCAGGGACTGTCTTTCTTCTATGTTTGTGAAGCGCTGCGTACGCTTTGTAGCGCTATAGAAATGCTAAATAGTAGTAGAAGCAGAGTACAGCAGCCTCGCGTTCACCTTTCCTCTTCTGTGTCTGCAAAACAGGAAATGAGGGCGGGAGGACGCAGAGAGAGAAGGGGAAAGGTGTGTGAGCTGAAACCGGATATCTCGGCCACCTCAAGTTTCCGGCTTGGTGCTTCAATCGAACGTTGAAGGTGCCTTTTAATAGAATAGCCGGATGGTGGATGGGGCACGGAGAAGGAAAGCTGTGGGACTGTTAGTGGGCGACCTCAGGTGTGAGATTGATCGTAGGATAGGGTGTTTGAAGTAGAGGTGTTGTATCCCGGACTAGGAGAGAGAGCAGATTATGAGGAGGGGAGATCGAATGTGTGTATTTCGGTATCTTTGCCCATACAGTATTTGGGGGGGTGGAGAATCAAGCTTAGGGAGGACTTAAATGCTAGTTGGGGAGTGACACTGTAGGAAGGGGAGGGTAAAGAACAGCTACAGTCAGAGTTAAGAGGTTCTTTTTGTCCACTTAGCACAGCATAAAATGGCTTATTGTGGGACACAAGCAGGTAAGTTTGAAATCGGAACCCGCTAACTGTACGTTAAAAAAATATATATATTTTTTTAATGTGTGGAGGGTGTTGTCTGGGAGGTGAAGAATGTACGTTTCAGCGCAGCTTCATTATTGCGCGCTGGTTAGCTCAGGATTACCTTGTGAACCATTACCGTCTACAAAATAGGTGTTGGCAAGTCTTAACGTAATTTTTTTAAATGATCCCACACTAATGCCAATAGCGAATGGCTATTATTAAAAAAAATATCAATAGAAATCAAACAAAATAAAACATGGAAAATAAAATAAGATGATACCTTTTTTATTGGACATAACTTAATACATTTCTTGATTAGCATACCCCCTACCCACCCCCATCCTCCCACCCTGCCAGACTGTCATAGTAATGCTTGAATGTTTTCACGTATATACACTGTCAGCTAGCACATTTGCTTATTTCCGATCTGACGAAGAAGGGCAACCTTCGAAAGCTAATCAAGAAATGTATTAAGTTATGTCCAATAAAAAAGGTATCATCTTATTTTCTTTTCCATGTTTTATTTTGTTTGATTTCTATTGATAACCTTAAGAGTGGACTAACACGGCTACCACACTCCTCTACTTAAAAAAAAAAATAAAAAGGGAAGGAAGGCAAAGCTGCCATTGAACCTACTGCAGGGGTCATGGGGTGAGGGAGGCCTGGGCCTGCCGGATTTGCGGCGTTATAATTGGGCTTGTCTCCTGCGTTACATTGGGGACTGGTTTTTGGCGCGAGATGATTACATAAGGAGACAATTGGAAAACCAGTATTATACGCCGTGTAATTTCCATTTCTTATTACAAGCTCCCAGCAAGATGATTCCGGTGGAGTTCCGCAATAGTATATTATTGACTCCTCTGCGAAGTCTCTGGAAAGATATGATGAAGCTGTTTGGCTTGAGTAGATGGATTTCGGATATTCTTCCTATTCAGGGCAACCTGTTGTTCCGACCGGGTTTGGAGAATGTGGTTTTCCAGAAATGGGCGCCACAAGGTATAACTAGGTTAGAACATGTGTTGGATTGGCAGGGGGTAATGTTGAATTTGGGGGCATTGGGGCTCGGGTATGACATGGGAGGTATTTTCGCTTATGCCCAACTGAAGCATTATGTTGATTCATTGGACAGGGGGGCTTTAGGCTCTTGGCACTGTCCTCTCCTGCAGCAGTTTTTTCATTCGGTGCAGGGGGAACGTCTTTCAATCTCCGGGCTGCATAGGGCGTTGGGAAGATATCTGGTGCCCAAGGTCCGAGGGCAAATTCAACAGCGCTGGGCGGAAGATTTGGCAAGGCCGCATTTGGCACTGGATTTCAATGCTCTGACATTTAGGATTCCAAGTTTGACGGGTAATGCAGGACTTAGAGAATGCCAGTATCGTATTCTACATAGGGCCTACCTAACAAAGGCTCAGGTGTTCAGGATGGGAGGAGTATCCATGCCTCTCTGTGGGAAGTGTGGGAGAGCTCCGGGGTCATTTTTTTCATTACTTGTGGGGGTGCTATAAGGTGAGGCATTTTTGGGACTCCATTGTTCAGTATCTGGGCACTCTTTTGGGATCGAGAGTCATGTGTTTCCTGATGGGGTCTTGCTAGGTAAGTATGAGCTTTTCTTGTTACAGGGTGATGCGGCCCGTCAGTTGATTTGCAAGGCCTGTCTGATTGGTAAGCGACTTATAATGAGTCAATGGATGGAGGAGTCCCCCCCCCCCCGGATTTCTGGCACTGGCGGAACAGACTGCATGAATTCATGTTATTTGAAAGGAGAGGGGTGGGCTGTTCCCCTAAGCGCTTTCTGTCTCGCCTCACCCCATGCCTGGAACAAATTCCCTGAGCCCATACGCCGGGCCCCCTCCCTACCCATCTTCAAATCAATGCTCAAAGCCCACCTCTTCAATGTCACCTTCGGCACCTAATCACTACACCTCTTCTCAGGAAATCTTAACTACCCCAACTTGACATTTCGTCCTTTAGATTGTAAGCTCTTCTGAGCAGGGACCATCCTTAATTGTTAATTTATACAACGCTGCGTAACCCTAGTAGCGCTCTAGAAATGTTAAGTAGTAGTAAGCGGGGGAGGCAGTTTCTGGACATTTGGGGGCCTTAAATCCAAAGTTTATTTCCTAAAGGGAGGAGTTTAGTGATCAATTCACTTTAAGCTTTAAGTTGAAAGGGAGTCATCCATTTCAGATATAGATCGAAAGTTTGGGTATCTCCTTGGGGGGGGGGGGGGTGGATGGGGGAGGGGGAGATTTTCATTGTTGGTCTGTTTTATTGATATGGTTTTTCTTATAACGGGGGGAAGGGGGATGGAGGGTGGGGGGGGGGGGGAGTAGGTAAGTAAAAGTCTGATGAGTATAGCAGTGTTGTTGGGGGGGGGACTTATTACAAACTATTGATGATAAAAGGTGAATGTTATTCCTTTGTGACTATGACCTGTTACCTAATGGGGTTCAAATTGAATTTACAGGCTGTATTGCAAATGTTGAATCATTAATAAATTGTTGAACCATAAAATGGTGGAGAGCTATAAGAAACCAGGCTCTCTCTATACTTCTTTTGAATGTTGATGGTTACAGAAATTGATTGTGATGATGAGTTTTATTTGTTTGAACTATACTCAAAATCTAATAAACAGAGTGGAATACACTCTGAGGGGGTGGGGTGGGGGTGGAGGGGGAGGGGGAGAAAATGTTAAATATTTTGATGATGAGATTATCATCATGCTTGTATTCAGTTTGTCTTGTTTTCAAATGGATATATACTGAGATTGTTGACTGTTAATTTTGTTATATCATCAATAAAAAATTGTTGAAACAAAAAAAAAATAAAAAAACTAGTAAATCCGATATTTTAGGGCTGCAGTAAAAATGGCCTTATGCGGGAAAGACCCCCACACACAAAAAAACCCCCAAAACCTAGAAAATCGGTTATTTTACTGGTGCAGTAAAAATGGCCATATCATGCGGGAAAGACCCATGTTGGGGCACGTTAAAGGCTATTTTGTTTTGCTGCAGATTAGTAAAAGGACCTTTTGGTTAGCCCAGTTTGCCTAGTTAACCATCTGGGCAGTGGCATTGAATGTCTACAGTCCCCAGATATCTTCTGAGTCCATCCAGATAGTTCCATGGCAATTATGCGCTAATATTCAGCTGTTAAGTGCACTGAATAATAGCAGTTGGGCCAGCCAGAGTAATTTAATCTGGCAGGAGCCTCGCCATCTTGGATAAATCAAACGTTTTGGGCTCTTTTTCGGCTGAAAGGCACCTGTGTTTGGTTGAAAACAGGAGACAAATTAAGGCACCTAATTTAGGCCAAAATAGTATTCAATTCTTCTCAAAAGAGAGAAATGTAGGGTGAATAAGAAGGGAAATTGGTGTACCTTAATGCTTTATAAAAGGAGATAAGGACCCCAATACAGAATGCAGTGCAGCTGATAATGTATTATGTGTCAGAGAGCCAACATAGACCATCATAACGAGGTTTATTTCCGGGCTTCCCACCTTTTTTGTTTTCTATTTTTAAACTCTTGATGTGACTAAGTTGATGAATAAATTCTTGCCAGAAAGGTTTTGAAGTCCACAGCTCTGTGAATACTGGATATTGTGGAAGTTAAGAGAATGTACTTTGGGCCAACAAAAATATATGTGTTTATATATATATATATGCAAAAAATACTGGACAAAACTTCAGCAAAAATCTAAACTATAACTTCAATAATGAGCTGAAAGCACACTAACTTCATAAACATGCAGTGTGGTATCAATTCTTTTTTTCGAGACAAAAGACCTCAGCAGTCTCTGCATGGCGATACTGTGCTCAGTGTGCTCAAACGCCAGCACTTTTTGGACTCTATTGTAATCATTGGTCTCAAAAAACTCCACTGGTATATCATACACCATATGTGAAATCCTAAATCGTGATATTTTATTCTTCTAACAATAATACTGGTAATAATGGTGTTACTTAGCTTTTAATCTTGCCCAACGGGGCTCTCCATTTCGCTATAAGATTTAAGCTTCCTCAGGGGGCCAAGTAACCGTTGGCAAATCACGATATCTTACAAAATGGCGTCTCTTGCTCCTGGTGTCTTAGGAGCAAGAAACGCCATTTTGTAAGATATCGTGATTTGCCAACAGTTACTTGGCCCCCTGAGGAAGCTTAAATCTTATAGCGAAATGGAGAGCCCCGTTGGGCAAGATTAAAAGCTAAGTAACACCATTATTACCAGTATTATTGTTAGAAGAATAAAATATCACGATTTAGGATTTCACATATGGTGTATGATATACCAGTGGAGTTTTTTGAGACCAATGATTACAATAGAGTCCAAAAAGTGCTGGCGTTTGAGCACACTGAGCACAGTATCGCCATGCAGAGACTGCTGAGGTCTTTTGTCTCCACTTTGAATTGGAAATAGGAATAAAGTAAAAAAGAAAAAAAGAATTGATACCACACTGCATGTTTATGAAGTTAGTGTGCTTTCAGCTCATTATTTATTTATAAATGATCACATTGAAGATTGGATCTGTGTAGTCTGGAAAAGCTGCCATATCCTTCTTTGGTTGGCCCAGTGAAGGGCATCGGAACCTGCCCAGCATCCAGTCTCTTGTCAGTGGCCAATCTACACTGCTCAGCTGAACCCTTCACCTCCAGTGGGAACATCCATTCCCTATTGCTCACTCCCAGAACTATGAAATGACATCCAGGTCTTTCTGGCTAATCAGAATATATGGATCTGGCCTCCAGAAACATATCCAGACCTTGCTTATATATTTGTTCATTCATTCATATTTGATATATGACCAACATCGCATTCTCTGGCAACAAATTCCACAATGTTGCTAGTTTCATTGAACATCCTCTTGTTCTAGAGTTGTTTGATACAGTTTTTAAAAAAATTCCCTTTCCAGTTTTCTTCAGACCCAGTCAGTCCGTCCGTCAGAGCTCTGCATGGCATAGGCCTCATTGGGTCTTTTCTTCCAATGTGAAATATGATGACGTTTTTTTGTTTTGCAGGATGTCAAAGAGGGTTCAGCAGGATGGAAAAGAAGTCCCCCCATAGTAAACAGGTGCATGTGCGCACAGGGATCACCCTGGTCCTCCTCACCTTTGTGCTGATTAATCTCCTTCTCTATTTCTACCTGGATCATCATTTCTCTCCCTGGCACTCCAGTGGTGATCCTGACATCTGCCCTGTTGGTTCCTTCAAGATGGGATCAATGGAGACCTGCTTGCCTTTGCTGTCCTGTGAGGCAATGCGGAAAGAAGTCAGGAGACTGAAACTGGTTGGCGAAGGGGCTGTGAAAAAGGTTAGAGTTTATTCTTGTTCAAATGGAAAGCTCATCCTAGATGCTTCCAGTTGTTGGAGTTTCTTAGTGCAGAATGCTTCTACATGCTCGTGTCTGTTTAGAATAAGAGAAACTGTACTCTGGGGAAAAAAAAAAAGAGTCCTACTTGTAAGCTCACTGTGGGAGCTTTGGAATCACACTGCCATGGTAGACCCTGCTGATGGAAAGGGAGCTGCTGTTGTGGAGAGCGGAAAGGGAAAAGAGGCCAGGGAAAGGAGAAGCAGGAAAAGAGGCCAGGAGAAAGAGGCTAGAGGAAGGGAAGAAGAAGTAGGGAAAGAGGCCAGAGGAAGGGAAGGAGAAGCGGGGAAAGAGGCCAGAGGAAGGTGAAAGGAGAACAGGCTGAAGAAAAGTAGGGATAAAAAGAAAGACTAAATGAGGGGGGGGGGGCTGTTGTGAAAGCAGTGTGTGCTTTCTGTGGCAGTGCAAGGTGAGTGAAAGTTGCGGGCAGTGGGCTTTGGACATCATGCTAATACAGCTTTAGCCATTGAAGTGGTTATCGACCTTTCACAACTACTTCAAGAGTTTGAGATGGGTTGTGTACTCCCCAGAGTTACAAAAATTCAAAGTTCACAGTAAATACCATATTTACATTTCAGCGTGATATTTAGATTTTTCTTTCAATAGGCATTTAAGTGCTGAATAACAGGCATGAACACACGACAACTCTACTGAATTGAGACCAAGCTTAGTAGTAAGTGATGTTAGTGTGTCAGAGGGCATGGTGCCCAAGCAGCTGGAAGTCGCATTTCTTTTGGTGCTGTACTTATTTATTCTCAACAAAGTGGTCCCAGTTTGAAGTTTGGGGGAGGACGAACAGGAGCAGTGGCGGGGAGAGAGAGTGCCAGGTAGCTGAAGTTTGACAAACTGTATCCACTTTACTACTTCCCACATCAAAAACACATGCTAAAACTTCAAACATATAAACGGCAAGTGACCGACTCACCTGCAAATGCGCAGTACAGGCTTCCCTCTCTGTCCCGCTCTCGTGTCAAGACGTGATGACGTCAGAGGGTGGAACAGAGAGGGAAACGGAGTCGGAGTCACTGTCGGACGCTGCCGCCTGGAAACGAACATCGTGCGCACCAACCTCCACCCTCCCCCCCCCCCATCCCTGCCGCCGCTCCCGCCCTCCTCTATATCGGGCCCCCTGCACTGACCTGACAGCGCCTCTCACCTCCATGTGGAAGCGCTGCAGGCAGCAGCAGAGCGATCTGCTGCTGCCTGCAGCGCTTTCACATGGAGGTGAGAGGCGCTGTCAGGTCAGTGCAGGGGGCCCGGCACAGAGGGGGGAGGGAGCGGCAGCGAGGAGGGTAGCTGGAAATCTCGCCCGTTTTTACGGGCTTAACGGCTAGTGTGATATATTTGAGGCCAAAAATAGAGGTAAAAAGAGTGCAGTATTTACTCACAATTAAAAACAAAACACTTCAGTTCTTCATGAAGTCATAGTCTGATATCTAAACTAGATATAACAAGTGTTTTTCTGTACTTTGGATATTTTTTTTCACCTTGGTCTCTTCTTTCATCTTATCTTTTCCTGGTCTTCTTTTACATTTTCTCCTTCCCTCCATGCTTGTCTCTTTTCTTTATCTATCTCTCCCACACCTGTCTCTAATTTCATTTTCTCCATCTTCTGTCTCCCTTCATTACCAATACTTTAGCTCTTCTATTTCATCCTCTATTTCTCCCACTTCATTACTCTGTTTTCTGTAGGTTTTGACTCCTTCTGAGCTCTTTCTCTATTTTACTAGTCCTCATCATTCTTATGTGTTCTCCCAAATTCCCAGACCACTTCTCCCTCCTTTGATTTTCTCTCCTTTCTGTCTCCCCAGTCTTAATTATTCTCTTTTCCATGACAGCTGAGGAACAGAAGCAAAACAGCCACCAAAAGCATGGGAGATGTAGGACTGAGGAAAAGGTAGCAGTAACCACAGGGGGCATTGAAAGTGTCTACATTTGAAGTCCAGTCTCCCTGCATCATAACATGGACTAATGAATTGGTTGGGTCTAAGATTAACATAGATGTAACCCATAAATAAATAAACATAGATGTACACTGAGCAGTTTGGATGTTGACATCACTTCCAGTTCTCCTCTCATTGGCCTACGCTGCTGCTGCTGACTGGGTGGGCCTGAATCCAAAGTAGAGGTGCCGTGGCCCCTCTGACTATGCTCCCACTGTGTCTTTTTTTTCATACCCCTGTACAGGCTTAATTTCTAACCATGAGGCCCATACGATAGGAAGACAGGAAATGGAGGAGGCGGCAGAAGCCAGAGACATGGGAAGCACAGCACTTCCATCGCCCCCTACAGTTTCTGCTGACTCTGTTTTAGTTCCATGGTTATCGTGTTTTTGTATGGCGTTTCATTCCACCCTGTCCAAGGCCTTTTCCCCTTCTAGGGAAACTATAATCACTCTATGGTTCTCTTAGGTAAATATTCATCACTCTTTGTGTGTGTGTGTGTGTGTGTGTGTGTGTGTGGAGAAAGTCCTCCTTTTGCTCTTCTCTATGGTTCTAATGTGTGGATTTTGTTTATTTAAGTTATCTGATAGGTATATACTGTCCCTTGTGTTTCTTGTTTTTATGTTTGAGTTTCATTTTTATGTTTCTTGTGCAGGGCTGTGGAGTCAGTACACCAAACCTTTGACTCTGACCCTGACTTCTACTGATATTAGGCTTTAAATTTTTTGTTCTGAATCTAAAGTACTGGTAAATATATGTTTACCAGTACAAATGTATATTTAAAGTATAAAATGATACATTTACTACATTTTGTAATATCATGTTAAGTTTTTATTTAGAAGCTGGAGTCAGAGTTGGTACATTTTTACTGACTGACTCCACCCAAAACTGTTTCTGACTCCGACTCCCCTCTGAACTAATTTATCTTCTCTGTTCTGTTTGATGAAAGATAGTTAATCAAGTCAGTAAACCTTAAGCGCTCTTTGTTCATAAATCTATCCTGCAAGAGTCTTGCCTTCACAGTTTAGTATGGGTTTAGGCCTGTACCCTGACCAGTTTTCTGTGGGCCTGCTTTCTTTCTGTACGATAGAGAATGATTTTATAAATGGATGCTGAGGTAGGGAAAGCACAAAGGAGCATGTGGTGCAGCTCTTTTATAAATATAACATATTCAGTGTGCCTTGATGAAATTACCTCCCCAAATGCTCCGGCACAAAGTTACATCTGCTTCCAGGCAGCAATAACTTTTTTTTGTGTATATATTCAAGTAAGACTCAGCGCCTGTGTATATTTTATAAGATAAATTAGTAAGTGCCAATCCCCTCCCTGCTCCACCCATTTCCTGCCCCCCCGGAACAGCTACACGTATACTACACAAAAGTAAACACTTTGTTTTCCTACTACCTACTTCTGTGTGCTTGCATACTAGGTAATTTTTATAAGCACCTATTTGAAGTTGTAAAACACTGGCCTATCAAATGTTGCCCCCAGATAACTGACCACACTAATATATCATTAAGCATTTTACTTAATTCAGGAGCTTATTGTTGTTACGCATTGACAAGTGATAGTACTCTGAGGGGAATCCATCCTTGGATTTGGAGGACATTTAACAGAATATGTATTTCACAGCCTTTGCCCTTTATCTACAGTGCACCCAGAGTGAAGGAGGAACCCTGATGGTTAGAGCAGCGGGCTGTGAATCAAATTCCAGTGATGCTTCTTGTGAGCTTGAGCAAGTCATTTCAGACTAGAATAGCGTGTAGCACCAGGATCCACACCCAGCTTTTCAGCGCAAGGATTTAACACCAGCTAAAACCCGGTGTAAATCCTCACGCATAAACTAGGCATGGATCCCCTGAATTCTACAATTTTGCGCTCATCTTTAGTGAACGCCCCTGACCTGCCCATGTCTCCTTTTCAGTTACACACTAAGAGAGTTGCACGTGCATCTTTACGGAATAGTGCATGACAAGATGCGCGCACAAATCCTAGTTGTGGCCAGTTAATTCCAATAATTGTTAGTGCCCAATTATTGGTGCTGATTGGCTCATTACTCAAATTGCACGCCCAAATTTGCATGCACAATTTTTAGTGCCATATATAGAACCCGGGGGTTAATCCTCCATTGCCACACGTAGAAACTTAAGGCTAGATTTCCTAAAGCAGGTTATGGTTAATGCTGTTAGGCTGCGTTAATCGTAAATAGGTCCCATTACATAAAATGGAAAAGGCAGTAAATAATGCACGTTGGCATGCAGTAATGAAATAGCGCCTTTTAGTAAATCTAGCCATTGGATTGCGAGTCCCTCCAGGGACAGGGAAATACTTACTGTACCTGCATGTAACCCACCTTGAGCTACTACTGAGAAGCTATGAGCAAAATCAATAAATAACATGCAGCATTCATGCAGGTGCCAAGTCGGGTACAAAAACCAAGATTGTGAGCCCTCTAGGGATAGAGAAAGTACCTGCTTATAATGTTTGATTGTTCTCCACCTTGAACTTGATGGTTAAGCAGATTATACATACCAGAATTAAAGTCGGTAGCATGGATTCTTGCTACTCTCTGGCATTCTGCCAGGTACCTGTGATCTGGATTGGTCCCTGTTCAAAGCTCCATCTAGCCCCATAACCTGCTTCCATCTGACCCATTTTTATGTTCTTAACATCAGCTCAGTGCAGGTACATAAGCAGTTAGAGGAGCAGTGCCACCAGATGTGCTGTCACATTGGGCTTCTACTGGAGGATCCTGTCACATATGCATTAAAAAAAAAAGTAGTCCCTCTCCTCTCTCAGCTGTGTTGCTACTACTGGAACCTTCCACTTTTAGGGACAGGAAGGAGTGGGTGTGGTGGCACTTGGTGCCTCGTAAAGGAACCCACATGGATACCTACTCTAGGCCACAACACCTTTATAGTCTCCTTTCAGTAAACAGGGCTTTAGTTTCCTACACTGTCTGCTTTTCATCTAGTAGAATAAAGATTGAATCCTCTTAAAACAGTATTTCAAAATGGATTTCCTTTTTTTTTGGGGGGGGGGGGGGATTTTTTCCCCTCTCTGTCTTGTTTATTGCCAATTCTGGTAAACAGTAAAATATCTATATTTAAGTTCTCACAGTTTCCTACTATGCCCCTATGGTCGAGAGCTGGAATATCTTTCTTTAAATCAGTCATCTTACTTTCTAACTCTTCTTACTCGCTTAACTATCTATATGTTCCATCTTTGCTTTACCCTTCATTATCAGTTAAAATGTTCTATTATGCATTGTGCTGACATTGTAAGTAGTATACTATGCCATACTTTTTATTGTTATTTCAATATTTTACTGCTGTAATTGCCTGTTGCTCATGTTGGATCTATTCTTACTGTACACCGCCTTCAGTGAATTCCTTCAAAAAGGTGGTAAATAAATCCTAATAAATATACAGCTCTTGTTGCATCTTCCTATATGCTACTTTTTAGCCAGTCATTCCCAGGTATGGCAAGAGCAATAGTTGGGTCTCCTTGATAGCACTTCCAAACCAAGGAACACTAATCTGCGACAGAATCTAAGAGCCTTAGTAGTTTTCATTGCAGTGCAGAGCACTCACTGCTGCCCCGAGTTAGTCACATTTGTACCAGTCATGTTGTCCCTGAAATTATTGGGCATCTTATGTTTTATGTAGGGTGCTTGCTTATCTTACACAAGCTCCTCTCAATCACCCTGACTCTTCTGGTATTGTTTCTCCGTGCTGTCTTGCAGGTCTACCTCGGTGAGTGGAAGGAACGCAAGGTTGCTGTTTCTCAGCTCACCTCCATGGAGCTTCAGGATGATTTCCTGCATGGGTTGGAGATGCTGAAGGCTTTACAGAGCAAGCATGTGGTGACGCTTCTGGGCTACTGCGAGGAGAACTTCACAATTCTTACTGAGTACCACCCGCTGGGCTCCCTGAAGGACCTGGAGGAGAAGTTTAACCTGCCCAGGTTCCGGAGTTTTAACACCTGGCCAAACAGGTTGAGGCTTGCTGTTGACTACGCAGCTATCATCAACTATCTGCACAACAGCCCCCTCGGCACCCTAGTGATGTGCGATTCCAGTGACCTGGACAAGGTTCTGTCTCAATACCTGCTGACCTTGGACTTCCGTATTGTGGCCAACGACCTGGATGCCCTGCCCCTGGTGAGCAGGGAGAAGGGTCAGCTGGTGAAGTGTGGCCACCGACAGCTTTGGGGAGAGTTTGTTGCCCCCGAGCAGCGCTGGCCCCGTGGGGAGGACATGGAATTTGATGATGAGCACATGCCTCCCTACGATGAAAAGACTGACATCTGGAAGATCCCTGATGTGTGTGACTACCTCCTGGGCCATGGGGAAGGGAGCGACATTATCAGGCTTCATTTGTTCGAGATCCATAAGGAGTGCAAGAAGAGGAACCCAGCCGAGAGACCCTCGGCACAGACTGTCCTCAATACCTATAAACACTTGCTGATGTCATTATTGAAGGACAGTGCTGCCCCTGAGGTGAGGGATATGCTGTAAAAACACTTCGCAATCTTAAACCACTGGAGAAGTGATTCTCCTAGATTATCTGGTTCTTTTTGAACTAAAATGTCTTTTGGAAAAGTATTTATAAAATCTTTGTGCTGTATATTCAAAAGCAAATATTCAGATAATGGTTGCCGTTATGTGGACATTTGCACTTTTCAGAATTACATGTGGACACATGGTGGCGCTACGGAATATCTTCCCAGACCACCTTCGTACCATCTGGATAGCACCTGGGCAGTGGTGGAGCACAGGAGGAGGAAGAAAATATTTGGAGAGCGATGATATTCAACCCACTATCCAGCTAATGATCCGGATAATGTTTAAAGTTAGGACAGCAATTTTTCTAACCTATCAGATCAGATAGTGGTTTGAATATTCCACATAGCACTCTGTTCTCTACCCCGTATATTCAGTGCTACTTGGTATCCGGACAGGTCTGCTGAATATCCGTGTTTAACCGTAGGGACAACATAAAAAAAAAAAAATGGCTGCATTTTGTTTAAAATTTTAATTGTGATTAATTGCTTAACAAATTGCAAATTCTGCATGCGATATAACCTTCTATCTGCCGATTTTTAAAGCCTGACTGGCCAAGTTTGGTGGCCATATTTGGCCACATGCAACCCTGAGATATCTTTGGCCAGTCTGACAGACCAGCTGGATATTCAATGCCAGTCACTGGAAACAGCCCGGCATTGAACATCCTTTCTCAGCGTTGACCATGGGAGTTAGCCAGTCTAACTCCTGCGGTCTGAAAGTTAACCTCTTTAGATGTATTTCCCAATGGTCAGCGTTTTTTAGACTTTCTTTTCTCAAGTGGGCTTTGAAAACTGGCCAAAGATATACCAGGGTTGCATGCAGCCAAAAGTGGCCGCCAAACTTAGACCGTCAGGCTTTAAAAATCGGCAGCTAGCCGATTATTTCGCCCGATATAACCGGTTATCCACCAGCCGCCAACCGGCAGTATTCAGAGGTACATGGCCAGCAATATACTGCTGAATATTAATGGATAGCTGGTTAGCGGACATTTAAAGGGACAGGTTCCGATCTTGGCCGGTTAGTTGCCTTTGAATATCAGAGGGTAATTCTGTAACAAGGCGCTTAAGTTATGTTCTACTTGCGCATGGAAATGTACAGGAAACAAGCTCTTCTGTTCAGAAGTGGCAGCAAATGGATTGAGTGCCACAATTTAAAAGCTTGCGTAAGTGGCATTGTACATAATTATAAGGCACGCTTTTGTATGGATGGAGCATGGAATGGGGCTGCCACTTAAGTACACTTCTTCCAGAATACAGTAAGTTGCACATAGTCTGGCTGCATTTAGATGCCCTCGGTTACACCGTGTCTATGGCTGGATGTTAGGGATGTCAATACTGGGTTAAGCTAATATTCTGTAACAGAATCTGGGCACTCACTGCCTAGAATCAAGGTGCCTAAAAGGAGGACCCTATTTACAGAATTGGCCCAATATTGGTTAACTGCATTTACCATTAGGTTGGCCTGTAATTATATTGGTGTATTGACTGTGCCACTGTGTAGATACATTTTCCCAGAGGTTTTCTCATCTGTCCTGAGCCTTGCATGCAAACTATGTGGCAGTTCAGATCACCAGTGGGTTCCCAGGGACAAAGCCTGCTGAGGATGCCATGTGAGATGTCCTGGATTGTACTGCCAAATAAATACTCCCACCACAGATTAAAACAAAACAATAAGATTAGTATTTCAAAGTGACCTAGATTTATTTCTGAGAAAAATATGTTAACTCCCCTAGGAGGCTCTTTTTTTTAGGTTATTCAAATCTTGATAAAATCTATCCCTTTTTGAGGTTACGTTTACATGTCAACCACTGCTCTGTAATACATTTTTCTACAATCTCTTGTTCATCATGTATATTTGTCTTGACTAGACTGTAAGCCCTTTAGGGCAGAGACTTGTGTACAGTGGTGCTCATTTCAAAGCACATAGACTTACAAACTTGCATAGAGGTGTATTTTCAAAGCATTTAGAGGGTCTTTTACTACGCCGTGGTAGTGTTTTAGCTCACAGTAGAAATCAGCTGGCGGTAAACACCAAGACACCTATTATATTCCTTTGGGCTTCTTGGAGTTTACTGCTAGCCAATTTCTACTACAAACTAAAAACGTTGCCCCCTTGGACTGGTATTATACTCTAGTTCCCTGAATGTAATCCAATTTGTCCCCAATGGGTATAAGCAGAATAGAAGAGATGGATGTAATGCTATGAAAGGGTCTAATTATCCTATGGAACTTTATGTGATCCTCAGTCTATGAATAGTGTTGTGTACACCTGGCAGAATTTCAGAAATAAGTAGTAGTCAGTTTATAATCTGAATATTATTAGAGCCTAATCTAAACCCAGATAACAAAGAAAAATAATGGTATTGAATAAATAACTCCCACAAAAATGATATATTTTAACTATTTAACAAAAGAGTCAAGAGTAAATATCCTTATGTTCAATAATTGGCGACACCTCTTTGAGCATCAATAGCTTCAACTAAATATGTTTCTATAATTGTTGGTCAGTATACGTTTTGAGGAATTTTGGTCTATTCTTCCGTGCAGAACTCTGTCAAGGTTTTACATGAACAACTCACTTCAGGTCTCACCACAATTTTTCAATAGAGTTTAGCCTGGGACTTTGACTTGACCAGTTCAAAACACAAAATCTCTTCTTCAACCATTCTGTAGTAGATGTACTTTAAAGGTTTTGGACAGACTTGTTCTACTGATGGAGCCATGAAGTCTGCCATACATAAGAATATTCTAAAGGAGGATGTCAGGCTGAGTGCGGAAGCTGAGCTAAAAGTGGGTGATGCAGCCAAGATGACAGCATTAAACATTTCAGTAAACATACTGTAGAATGGTGGAAGAAGAAGAAGAGAGTTTGTGGTCTATCAAGTCCAGCATCCCTGATAGTGACCAAGCCAGACCTAGCAGAATCCCAAAGAGTGCATTCATTTCTTCTTTCTCACTTCTGTGGATAAGCAGTGACTTTACCAAGTCTGCATGACTAATAATGGTTTATAGACCTTTCAAGAGCTTGTCTAAACTCATTTTAACCCCAGCTATGCTAAATGCTTTTACCACATCCTTTGGTAACAAATTCCACTTCTTAATTGCGCATCAAGTTAAAAAAATACTTTATCCTATTTTTTTTTAATGTGTTACTTATTATTTTCATTGAGTGTCCCCTAGTCTTAGCATTATTTGAAAGGATAACCATTCCCTATTTATCTGTTCCATCTCCCTTGTGATTTTATAGACTTTTCCGTGGAGTTATATCCCCTGTCATCCATCTCTTCTCCAACCTGATGAACCCTAACTTGTTTAAACCTTTCTTCATCGAGCAGCCATTCTATCCCCCTTATCATTTTTGTTTCCCTTCATATCTTTTCTAGTTTGCTATGTCTTTTTTTGAAATGGGCCAACCAGAACTGCACACAGTACTCAAAATGTGTGGCCATGCCATAAGTCCACACAAAAGCATGATGATATTCTCCATGTTAGTCTCCATGTCTTTCCAAATAATTTCTAACATTCTATCTGGGTTTTTTTTTTTACTGCTGCCACATGCTGAGCTAAGGATTTCAACATATTGTCCACAATTCCTTTTCTTGGATGGTGACCCTTTATATGGAACCTAACATTGTGTGCCTACAGGCCGAGGCAAAAAAAAAAAAAGTAACTCTAGAGTTTTTTTGGGTTTTTTTTGCTGTTTTCTTGTCAACTGCTTGGAATTTCAATGTGAAATTCTACAGCTTTAATTGTTGTTAATTTCATTCGGCACATAAACATAGGTAATATCTTTAAACATCGTAAAGTTACAGATTTTTAGCCTGACCACCCAGTGATTTTCACCCGTTCAAAAATGTGCTCTGTCAAACTACCATTATTTTTTAAAAATGGAGTACCAGCTTAGTGATGTCACAGTGACATAAAGCAATGTTGGAGACCTTTCACAAGCTCCACCCAAAGCTGCAAACAATCGCTAAACTCAAGGAAGCGCTGCAGATGATCTGGGACAGCCTGCCACAGGAACCGATCGACAAGGCTAAGAACTTTCCAAAGCGCCTGTGTTAATGCTGAGGGTTGTCATTTTGAGCATTCACAGTGTCTGTGAAATTCTGCCGTATTATTCATTGTATCGTTTGATGTTATTTTACTGTGTTTTAGCTCGAAGATAAAACAAACAGAAAAGTGGGCACAAAACCAGGAGTCCCAGAGACTGGATCACAGTAAAGCTAAAACCAAATTTTATTAATTAGTATATTTGACTCCAATATAGATCACAAAGCTGGTATTGCAATCCGATGTATGTTTCAAAGGGAAAGCTTTTTGTGTGGAAGGATGAATAAACACATTGGTTTCAAGGCACAGATTACAAACACTACACCGTCCGCATCTTCTATGTCCCAAAGATGAGATATTATTAATGGCTGACAATTCTGGTAAAGTGGAAGGAACCAAATATTCTTTTAGATTCTTGTTTCTGGAGTATGCAATGACTACTGATTTATTTTTGAAACAGTCCAAACCTTCTAAAATGTGCCAATGTCGGCGAATGGACCTTGAGATATGTTTGGCCAGAAAGGAGTACTGTAATGTACAGACAATATCATGCAAAAAGAGAAGGATTTTCTCCAGGTCACACATCCAACCATTCCTACCATTTATATACTACCCAAAATACATAAATCACTTTCAAATCCACCTGGGAGACCCATTATCTCTGGAAATGGTTCAATTTTAGAACCATTATCCATATTTGTTGATTTTTTCCTAAGACCTTTTGTTCCACTTATACCATCATATGTCCGGGACACCACACATATGATTAACATTTTACAGGAATATGATGGACCACTCACTGACACAATACTAGTTACTCTGGACATAGAATCACTGTACACCAACATCCCACAGTTTGAAGCCATACAGATTATTGAAAAGGCGTTACGAGGAAGATCTACACACAGAAGAATACCGAATCATCTCATACTTACGTGTGCTACTATTGCCCTCACTAAAAATTACTTTGATTTTGATAAGGTTTTTTTATCAACAAATAAAAGGAACAGCCATGGGTTCTAGCATGGCTCCAGACCTGGCTAACTTGTATGTGGCAGACTTTGAAGCCCAACACCTTGTTGACCATCCGTTTATTCAACACATCAAGATCTACCGACGCTATATAGATGATATCATAATTCTGTGGCAGGGAACTGAAGAAATTTTACACAATTTTTTTCAGTGGATCAATACAAGAGATCCCAACTTAAGATTCAAGATGGAATTCAATACTGATGAGATTCATTTTTTGGACCTGACCATTATCAAGCAACCATATTTTTTCAAGACAACTATCTACAGGAAACCAACTGACTGCAACAATTTTTTACATTACTCTAGTTATCATAACCCTCAACTCAAAAGCAATTTACCATTGTGCCAGTTCCTTCGTTTAAGGCACATTTGCACGGATTTTGAAGAATTTAACCAACAAACACGACAGATGAGTGACAGATTTTCAGTAAGAGGATATCCTCAAAGACACATAACACCAAACATATCTCAAGGTCCATTCGCCGACATTGGCAAATTTTAGAAGGTTTGGACTGTTTCAGAAATAAATCAGTAGTCATTGCATACTCCAGAAACAAGAATCTAAAAGAATATTTGGTTCCTTCCACTTTACCAGAATTGTCAGCCATTAACAATATCTCATCTTTGGGACATAGAAGATGCGGATGGTGTAGTGTTTGTAATCTGTGCCTTGAAACCAATGTGTTTATTCATCCTTCCACACAAAAAGCTTTCCCTTTGAAACATATATCGGATTGCAAAACCAGCTTTGTGATCTATATTGGAGTCAAATATACTAATTAATAAAATTTGGTTTTAGCTTTACTGTGATCCAGTCTCTGGGACTCCTGGTTTTGTGCCCACTTTTCTGTTTGTTTTACAAAGTATCCGTGGGTCTTCTTTGAGTTCTCCACACTTTGTGGATTCTCTTTAGCTCGAAGATACACATACATTTATTTATACATCTTTAATGTGCAAAAATTGCTAGGTAGTAATGCTAAAATGTCAGTAACCATCATAGCTTAAGATAATTAAATGTTTAATAGTAATATGTAAGTATGACTAAATAAGTATGTAAAATTTCTTGTTGAAATTCAAAGCAGTTGCTGACAAAATGTCAAAAAAACTCGAGGAGGGGGTTACTACTTTTTTTTTTTTAGCTCACTCTGTATATTTAGGATTATTTTTTCCCTATAGGCATCATTTTGTCCTTGACTATATTAAATATCATCCACTCATGTTTTAACAACTTTTAATAATTTTGTGTCATCTACAGATTTGATTGTACCAAACTATTTATAAATATGTTAGGGAGCATAAGTCCCAGTACAGATCCTAGGGGTGCACCACTCTTTACCCTTTTTCACTGGGAAAAGCTGAGCATTTAGTCCTACTCTGTTTCCTGTATTTTAATCAGTTAACAATCCACAGTAGAACATTGCCTCTTTTCCCATTATGTTTAACACTTGCTAAAAATCCAGTTATACCACATCAATCAACAGCTCACCCTTTGCCAAATGTTTATTAGTTTTTTTTAAAGATGTTAATAAATAGGTAAATCAATACTTTTATTGGCACTTCCCCATTATATCCATCTGGACAGTTATTTTGTTTTTGTTTTTTGAATTGTGTCTTCAGTTTTGCCCAGCACCAATGTCAGTCTCACTGATCACCCTTGGAGCCCATTTTATTCAGTCCAACCCAATGCATTAATTAAACATAAGGGACTGAGAATGTCTCTTCATATATCCAGGAGCAAAGTAGCTCTAAACAGAGCAGAACCATGTTTGGCATAGGAGAAGAAACAAGTACAAAAGTGTTGCCATACTGGGACAGACCGAAGGTCCATCAAGTCTAGTATTCTGTTTCCAACAGTGGCCAATTGCTAATTGGCAATAACAGCACTTCAGTAAACCTCAATATAAGGCTGATTGTCAGTGACAAAATGCAATGAACTTGTCATTGGTGCACAGGGCAAACACCCATTATCAACAAGTATATTGCATTTTGTCACTATCAACCTTATATTGAGGTTTACTGAAGTGCTGTTATTGCCACCTCAATTAGAAGAGCACCAGCTTATGCTTCACACATCAGCAGACCCCTGAGGCAGGTGACTATGCTGAAACACGTTCCTGTGTCGGGTCCTAGCTGTTTCGTCTTAGCTGTTACTCTAATAAAGGTTTGGACGAACGTTTTTGTATGAGCGTTTTATGTTTGAAGACCTTCTACAACTCCTTCCTTTCCCTATGTGATAGTGGTTTATTTGTTCCTCCACTTCTGTGGTCTTTGAGAGGAGAAGGCAGGGGCGGGGAAGGTTGAAAGGAACGGATCCTTAATGTTTCTATGCTGCAGCTGTTGGAAATGACTGTCCCATAGAAATATAGGACTCTTCTGTAAATAGCACCCAAATTTGGGTGCAGAAAAAAATGTGCACTAAGCGCTATCCTATAAATGGCACTCCAGGTTGGACACCGTTTATAGAATAGCGCTTAGTACTGTGATCTTGGGGCGCAGGAGTTACACCAACTGAACCCTGGTGTAAACCTTCTACAACCCTGTTCCTTCCTTCTCATGGTCACAGAAGCACACAGAAAGATAGATGTAGACACAGACATGCCCAAAGAAGGGTTTGAAATTATTCTATGACCCATGTTCTGTATGCCTTCCCTAACCCCCCTCCCGCCATCTACCCACTACTATCTAGGTGGCTGTTAGTAATACAAGTATGTATTTTCATTTTCTTTGTTTTGGATTCTACTGTGAAACCTGGTGAATTAATGGTTTAACATTCCAGCTGCTTGTAACTCTGGGCAAGTCACTTAACCCTCCATTGCCCCAGGTACAAATAAATACCTGTATATACTATGTAAACCGCTTTGAATATAGTTGCAAAAACCACAGAAAGGTGCTATATCAAGTCCCATTTCCATTCATGGTTGCTATGTATGGGGACAGCTACCCCAGATTCCATATATGGCGCTCAAAATTGCATGTGGAAATTTGGGCACATGCCCAAATTCTCGCATTTTAATTGTGTAATGAGACTATCGGTGCCAATTGGGCAATAAGAATTAATGGCACTAATTGGTAACAATTTGGATTTATGTGTGCAGCTTGCTAAGTGCTGTTCTCTGGACATCTGATAATATAAATAACATTGGAGGTCTTACAATCGGAAGTATGGCATAATATATATATTTTTTAATCGCATGTGGACAAATGCTACATTTGCCACAAGTGCTATATCCATGGTATTTAATCTGATGTGGTTCTGCCAGCAAAAGAAGTGTAGATGGTACTAACCTTTCTTTTAGATTTCTCCCTCTGGAGTATGCAGCTGCTAAATTTTTATGCTAATGTCTCTTATTAATTATGTTTATTTGGTGTGAAATATGTGAATGTCTCATTGTGCAAACGACATCTGGGGGAGTCTTATTTTGGTTTATCTCTTAGGAGCTCTGTGCGGGATTGCACGGAAGCTTTCATATAGCCATACGTTGTTGGGGATAACCTCTTCTGGTGAATCTATTTTTCATGATGGTAGCCTGCTGTTGATAGTCACCATGGTCAGAAGAAATCTTTTTTAGTCTTAGAAACTGACAGTGTGGTAGATTCCTTTTAAGTGAGGAGTTGTGGAAACTGGAGAAATGTTAAAAAAAAACCCATTCCTGTCTGTTGGGGCCCCTTTTACCAACCTGCAGCAAAACGTGGCCAGCGTTGGTGTTGGTGCGTGTTTTACACGCGCACTGAGGCCCCCTTTTATCACAGCTGGTAAAAGGGAAGTCTCGCCTTCCTGCAGGAAATGGCCATGCAGCAAGTAAAGCACTTGCCACGTGGCCATTTGGGGGGGGGGGGGGGGAGCCCTTACCCCACTACCCATTGAGGTAGTGGTAAGGGCTCCCTTGTTAACCCAGAGTTAACAGTGTGCGGCACTGCTTGATTACCGCCAGGTACACTCCGGCGCTACAAAAATACATTTTTGTAGCACCAGAAATGACTGCTCTCTAGGGGTGGGAAGTACCACCCTGCTGCTGTGGTAGCCTGGCGGTACTTCCTGTATAGTTAGCAGTAAGCCCGTATTGGGCTTACCATCGCTTTGTAAAAGGGGCCCTAGGTTTGCGATATAGTGTAGTTTCAAAACCATGAGATCCAGAAAGTTGATGATTTGTTGATCATATTGAAGTTTAAAGGTTAAATGTGGATCACATTGATTTAGTATTTGCATCACCATTCCACAAAAAAAAAGATGTCATCTATATATCTTTTGAATATAAGTATATTTGATTTGAATAAATGATCTTCCAAATGTATCTTTTCAAAATTGGCCACGTGTAAATTAGCTACATTGGGTGCCATATATTTGTAAATCTTTATTGGTATTCACTTAGCCAATACAAAATAATTGTTCTCTCTGGAGCAGGTTGTCATCCAGTAGTCAGACGCACAGACTGAATAACAAAATCTGCTTAGCAAAACTTTCTCAGTTTTCATTTATATACTGTTACAAGTTTAATTTCTCCTAAATCATGTGATTTCTCCTAATCTAACGTGTTCATATATGGAGTTTCCTGTTTCCTTCCATTACTACTACTACTTAACATTTCTAGAGCGCTACTAGGGTTACATAGCGCTGAACAGTTTAACAAAGAAGGACAGTCCCTGCTCGAAGGAACTTACAATCTAAAGGACGAAATGTCAAGTTGGGGCAGTCAAGATTTCCTGAATAGAGGTGTAGTGGTTAGGTGCCGAAGGCAACATTGAAGAGGTGGGCTTTGAGCAAGGATTTGAAGATGGGCAGGGAGGGGGCCTGGCGTATGGGCTCAGGGAGTTTATTCCATGCATGGGGGGAGGCGAGGCAGAAAGGGCGGAGCCTGGAGTTGGCGGTGGTGGAGAAGGGTACTGAAAGGAGGGATTTGTCTTGAGAGCGGAGGTTACAGGTAGGAACGTAAGGGGAGATGAGGGTAGAGAGGTAAGGAGGGGCTGTAGATCGAGTGCATTTGTAGGTTAGTAGGAGAAGCTTGAACTGTATGTGGTACCTGATCGGAAGCCAGTGAAGTGACTTGAGGAGAGGGGTGATATGAGTATATCGGTCCAGGCGGAAGATAAGACGTGCAGCCGAGTTCTGAACGGACTGAAGGGGGGATAGATGGCTAAGTGGGAGGCCAGTGAGGAGTGGTGTGCTCAGAGAGGAAAGGGCGAATTTTGCTAATGTTATAGAGGAAGAAGCGACAGGTCTTGGCTGTCTGCTGGATATGCGCAGAGGAGAGGGAGGAGTCGAAGATGACTCCAAGGTTGCGGGCAGATGAGACGGGGACGATGAGGGTGTTATCAACTGAGATAGAGAGTGGAGGGAGAGGGGAAGTGGGTTTGGGTGGGAAGACAATAAGCTCGGTCTTGGCCATGTTCAGTTTCAGGTGGCGGTTGGACATCCAGACAGCAATGTTGGATAAGCAAGCCAATACTTTGGCCTGGGTTTCGGCAGTGATGTCTGGTGTGGAGAGATAAAGCTGGGTGTCGTCAGCATAAAGATGATATTGGAAACCATTACACAATATAGTAATATTCTGTTATTTTTCATATGTATACAAAAATGGCAATTACCTCTATTCTAGCATCCTCTGCTGCTTCTGTTCACATGCACACTTAGTGGCCATTTGCTAATCCCTTATCAGTAAAGCGTGATCTCAGCATGCAAAACCAGCAAACAAATAAGTAGTATGAAACACCTGGTGTTCTCTCAGAACACGTATTTCCGGTGGAACATCTTGGGCTTTGCAGGGTCCTCAGTCTCTCTTCACCATCAAGGTTATATCCATGTGTATCTGCCATATATGGGCTGCATAGTACTACTACTACTTAACATTTCTAGAGCGCTACTAGGGTTACGCAGCGCTGTACAATTTAACAAAGAGAGACAGTCCCTGCTCAAAGAGCTTACAATCTAATAGGCATAGCCTCATTTCCTCCTGAGTTTCTCCTTGACATGTAACATGTATTTTCCATTTAATGATCAAGCATTCTGCTTACATGCAGCTGCAGGGAGAAACTAAATTTATGCTGATGACAGCAAGCCTAGGAAATCTGAGAGCTAGCAGGCCCATATTACAGGCCTAGTATAGGGTGGAATATACACAGTGAAGTGCGCCAACTGTTCCTGTCCAACTAGGGAAGGATTGTGTGAAGGGAGTGCATCTTAAATTTCTCTTTTTTGATCTACTTGTTCATCTTTCTGAGATTGAATATAGGTCTCATTCCTCCTTTTTAATTCGGTCTGAGGAAATATCTGGAATAGAAACCTTTACTGTGGGGATTCTGAGGTACATTAATGCTGTACCTCTGCTTGCAATTGGTGAGAATGGGACAAACTCATTTTGTTGGTAGGAGGCTTGTTGTAAGGTGGCTTCTTGAGGAAATTTAGATGATAATGAGCACCTACACATCTGATGTTATTATTGTCCAGGCTTGTAAAAATTATTGTAATCTGTCCCCCCACCCCCTCCTCTGGAAATTCTCAAGGTGGGTACTTCATCACAAACTTATTTGTCTTAGCCACCTAAGAAGGAGCTGGCTTTTAGGGTCTTCTGAAAAAACCCACCTTCTACTATATCTAATAGATTCCTTCCTTCTTCTCTTTACCTACTTCCCGGCACAGGCAGCTCCTTGTGACTATGGGCAAGTCACTTAACCCTCCATTGCCCCATGTAAGCCGCATTGAGCCTGCCATGAGTGGGAAAGCGCGGGGTACAAATGTAACAAAACAAAAAATAAATAATCTCTGCTCAATAATAAATGTACCTGACATCCAAGATTACATGTGTTAACAAACTATGGCCACATTGAGCCTGCAAATAGGTGGGATAATGTGGGATACAAATGCAATAAATAATAAATAATATTTGTGTGCTTTCTGCTGGATCGCCGAGTAGGATAGTATTTGTTATTCCCATATTGTTTCCTTGATTGGTATTTCTTTTTGGCCAAACAGTAATATGGTTTGTTGTCAATCGATTTTGGCTGTTCAATATGTTTGTTTTCTACAGTATTTAGAGTGGTGCACTCCTCCTTAATGGAGTTTATTATTTCTTTTACCTTATTCCCGAAGAGGTTGTCTCCTACACATGGAGTATCTATTACCTTGTCTTTTTTTTTTTTTTTGTAGTAAATATTTTATTGATAATATAGCAAATTACAGACATAACGAAACAAAATCAGATATCATCAACCTGTATCTATTTTATGGTCCCACTCCCTCCCTCCCTCCCTCAGTCAGTGGTGTTGATTCCGGCTCTTGAGATTGTTCATATGCTGACCAGATGTTCGTGAAAGTTCTCATGGTGCCTTTCCTCTTGGCGGTCAATTTCGACATCTGGTATAGAAAGTCTACTTTGTGAGTTATCATTTGCAATGCTGGTGTTTCTGCTTGTTTCCAGGCTCGAGCTAAGGCTATCTTGGCCGCTACAAAATATTGAGTAGCCAATCTATGTTGTCCACTGGGAAATGAGCGGGGCCGGAAATGGAGGAGGCAGTGTTCTGCCTTCTTTGGGTATGGTTGAGGCAGCACTGTATTTACCAACTTCACTACTGCCTCCCAGAACAATTCCACTTTCGGACACGTCCACCAAATATGGTAGAACGTACCCTGGAGACCACATCCCCGCCAACATTGTCCCGAGGTTCCCGGATATATCTTTTGCAATTTATCTGGGGTATAATACCACCAGTAATCTATTACCTTTTCATGGATATCCTCTCACAACGCAGATGCTTTAAGCCAGGCATGTGGAAACAGCCACTGCTGCTCCCCTGATGGCTGTATCATATACATCATGTGATGCATGAATTTTTTAACAGTCCTCTAGATCCACCATGATCGGTGTAAACGGTGTTCTTGATGTTGCTGGGATGGAATTTATAGCAGAATGAAGTCCCTCCATTATTTTATACAAGTATTGTGTATAATAAAATATGTGGACTGCAATCTATGCATTTAACATAGTTTTGGAACATTCTTTTACCCACAACTTTCTGGTCTTTCGATGGGGTGAAATTGGAGAAATCTGTTGTACTCTTGCACTTCCTTATTGCTGAATGAACTACAATGGACTGGTGGGACAGTTGTTGTTTCCCATGGCCCATTACCTCTGGGACTTTACATATAGTTCTGCACTTTTCTTTGCAAGTCTTGAAGAAAAAGGAGTTGCCCAGACTTTTATGATTTTCAAGTAAAACCTCATGCACTGGTAGGGTGATTATTTTTCTTGATGCATCAGGTATCTCAACACACTGAGGCTGTTTACCCTTGGGTCCGGTTTTGATGAAGAAGGGATATCTAGAACTTTAGCTAAATTTAACAGGAAGTTGGGATATGATGTGCCTTCTGGTTGGGCTGTTCTTACTGGCTCTGGTAGCAATGGATCTAATGGGAGGCCTGGAGTTCCTCTTCCTGAGTGGCCTAATTCTGGAGAAGGTCTGGCAATGGAGGTTGTGAGTCATAAGCAGAAAGTACTTCTGCCTCCATATAGCCCGATGTGGAGATTGACCACATCCTTTTCCTTGATGAGGAGAAGGTCGGGGTAAGTAATCTTCTGATGATGGCGATCCTTGCTATTCCATCTGAGAAAGAGGTACAGTAGTGGTTTGTTGCTGGAGGAATGTTTTCAAAAGAGTTATCATTTCTGATGTGACCTGTGGTGAAGATTGTGGCCCTGATGACTGGACCTGCAAAGGGTGAGGGTGGTCAGAGATCCTGAGTGGTGGGAGGAATCTGTTTTGCTGCTTTGATGTGGAGTAGGATTCACAGTGGCTCGTGGGATGAGTGACTGGAGTGGCTGCTATGCCGGCTTTCACGGTGTCTTGGAGGCAGTGAGTCAGGAGGGTGAGATCTTCTATTTGTCCACGATCTGCTGCTATGGGCCCAAGGTGATCCTTGCAGTGATAGGGAATTTTGGCACAGCCTTTTCCGCCAACAGCCCCGATGCATCACTGATGGGTGATAACTCAGTGTCATGACATTGCTGCTGTTCTATCTGTGAGGGTGGCTTTGGTGCCACTAGGTTTTGTATGGCTGAGCTGTACCTCAAACAGCTAACCTTTACTCCTTGCACTTTTGCAGAGGAGTGCGAGACAGGCTGTTCTGATTGAGACTGGACCGGTTGTACCTCATGCTTTAGGTGAGTTGTAGTTTTTACTGACCACTTTGAGAATTTGCTTGTAGTTTTCCCTTTTGAGTCTTTGTCTGACGAGGGGTTAAGTGTAGGCTGTAGGTGCTCCCTTGAGTTCCCTTTTCTTCAGGGCTCGGGGTAGCATTATTCTGCAGTTCTTACAGCTTTTGATACGAGTCTGACCAAGGGATTTGTAGAAATTGCCATAAGGGTCTGTGATAGACATTTTATTATTACAGTGCTTAAATCCATACTTTTTATCAGCCCTACTGAAAAGTATTGTCGCTAAATCAAATTCCCATAGATGGTGAGAGGAACATGGTGATAAAGAAAAACATCACAGGAGGAACTGCCATGTGGGTCCTACCGTTCATGCAGAAAAAATATAACTGACTTAGAATGGCAGGCACAGTGGATACATTATGATGGGAATACCGCACATGCACAGAAAACTCCTTGAGAGATTTCTGAGCTTGGAACTGCAGGATCGGTTCCATCACCATGATCTCACCCACTTGTGTGGCTGCAAGATCACTGTCTATGGAGAACCACCATTTAAAGTTATTTATCTGTTACTTTCCCAAAGAGGCAGAGGATGTTTCCTCTCTCCTTGTACACTGTTTCCATCCTGCCAGACCCGGAAGCAGGGGATGTTTCCTCCAAGGAGGTTAGATTGAGAACAGGAGACAGCATAATAACATAAGAATAACCATACTAGGTCAGACTAATAGTCCATCTAGCCCAGTTCCCTCTTGGAATCTTAATTTGGTCCTTTACATGCTGGTTCATCAAACTTTTCAGATGCTTTCATTGATTTGTGTGTCAAATCTATTTCTGGTAGCTATTACTTCGGCTTGGAGTGTGTCGGAGTTGCAGGCTCTATCATGTAGAGCTCCTTTCTTGGAGTTTTCCAGGGAGTGAGTCATCTTGCGACTAGTTCCTTCTTTCCTACCTAAAGTACTCTTGTCTTTTCATGTGAATCAGTCAATGTCTTTGCCCACTTTCAATTCTTCTCTTGGCTTGGGGGAGCAGTGCCAACTCCATAAGCTGGCTGTGCAGCGTACTTTGCAAGAATACGCACAAAGTACGGAAGAATTTTGTCATTCAGACATTCTTTTTGTTCTGTTTGGTGGATCTTCCAAGGGTTGGCGTCTGAAACTACTATTGCTTGTTGGATTAAGGAGGCAATTGGATCCATGTACCTTCTTTCTGACAGAGTGGTTCCAGAAGGGATTAAAGCTTGTTGGGCAGACTGGATGGACCGTGCAGGTCTTTTTCTGCCGTCATCTACTATGTAGATCCAACAGTGGCCAATCCAGGTCACAAGTACCTAAGAGAAACCCAAATTGTAGCAACAATCCCAGGGCAAGCAGTGGCTTCCCCATGTCTGTCTCAATAGCAGTCTATAGACTTTTCCAAACCTTTTTTAAAACCCAGCTACGCTAACTGCTGTTACCACATCCTCTGGCAGTGGGTTTCAGAGCTTTAACTATTTGCTAAGTGAAAAAATATTTCCACCTATTTGTTTTAAAAGTATTTCCATGTAAGTCCATTGAGTGTTCCCTAGACTTTGAATTTTTTGAAAGAGTAAAAAAAAAATCGATTCACTTCAACTTATTCTACACCACTCAGTATTTTGTAGACCTCAATCATATCTCCTCTTAGCTGTCTCATTTCTAACATGAAGAGCCCTAACCTCTTTAGCTTTTCCTCATTTTGAGAGGAGTTCCATCCCCTTTATCATTTTGGCTGCTCTTCTTTAAACATTTTCTAATTCCGCTATATCTTTTTTTTTTTTTTTTTAACTATGGCGACCGGAATGTGGGCTGAAGCCAATAGGTGGAGCTTGCTGCCATATTGGTTCACTCAAAACAATAGCAAAAGCTTATTAGAAATAACAGACTGCCTATGCGTGGTCCATCTGTAAAAAGTCTAAAGCTGTTCCAGCTGAATAGGCAGTGCCTTAAAAGGTGGAGGATAAAAGATTTTTTTTTTAAATTTGACATTTACATCCCACATTATCCCAAGCAAACTCGAGTTCAATGTGGCTTACATTTGAAAATACAGTGAGAGAGAATAATAGAATTCAGTAATATCATGTGATCAAGTCGATGGGTATGTCTCACACATTTATCAAAATTGAGATTAGCATACATACCTGAATGGGCATTTAATGATGCTACATGTTCAGAAATCATAGCCATAAGTATAGACAGTTATTCAAACATTATCATATGCACACACCAGAATAGGCATCCATATACACATTGCAAAAGTAAACAACAACTTCTACAGAACAACACAGTTTATACCAAACTGCTTAAGCAACCTTAGGTTTCACTTTTGGGTTTAACAATCTGCATCTGCATGTCTAGATAAACAAATTAAAACAATCAAAGTTTAAAGCAAATGGCCATAATATGTAATACTTCATTGCAATAATGAAACAGTGATGGAATATTCACATAGCAGGCAGCCAACAAATTTATTTTCCACTGAGCATATTTTAACTTTGTATGAACTTGGCGGATAATAGTGTGCTGCTTGCTACTGTATTTTGGTGCTGTATTGTTTGCCTGCCTAATAAAATCACACTCATCTATGTAAGCCGGGTGTCGCAATCGCTCACCAGCATCCTGGGCACCTACCAGCTCTCAGGGTTGGGTACTCTTGACCCAGGCCACAAAAGTTAATAACTGTGCAGAAAATTTCCTTTACACACACTGAGCTGAGCGCAGGCTGAGGCCGCATAAAAATCCTGAAGGCCGTAGGGTCTTGAACTGGGGTTTTACTCTCTTTATACCACTCTGCACTTTTCTCTGCTAGTCCAGAAAGTAAGTTCTCACTCTCATGCAAAGAAAAGACTCCAGTCCAGACAATTATGCAAAATAACCAAACTTTACTGAATATTCCGCAAAAGGCAGTTTAAATCCTTTTTGAAATAGTAAAAGTTGTAATCCAGCTTGGTATCAGATGCAAAGTATAAATCCAGAGCCAAACTTAGGGATATTGGTGTATCTTCTATGCAATTTATAATCCTACAGTACAATGGCGTAGCCAAGGGTGGGCCCGGATGGGCCCAGGCCCACCCAGTAGCTGCACACCTATGATGTGACTGGTAGGGATGCCCAAGCCCCACCAATCAAAAACTCCAAACAACTGTCCCTCCTGCATACCTTGTAAATAGCAGATCTTTGCCTGCAGTGAGCAGCAACTGATACATACTGCTCACACCAGCCCCACAGCCTTCCCTCTGATGTATTCCTGCCTATGCGGAAACAGGAAGTTGCATCAGAGGGAAGGCTGTGGGACCACCATGAGTAGTGTGTATTAGTTGCTGCTCGCTGCCGGTGAAAATCTGCTATTTAAAAGGTATGCGAGGGAGGGGAGGTGTTTGAGAGACCATATGGCATGCAGGCGAGAGAGGGCAAGACCATATCACTTGTGGGACAAGGCGGAGTTCTTCTGCCCACCCATCTTGGGCCCAGGCTCACCCAAAACTGGATGTCTGGCTATGCCCCTGTTACAGTAGGTACATATTTGCAGCTCCTCCTGTCCACACCCATCCCTTCTGAGAAACAATCTAAGGCTGTGCCTGCAGCACTTGTGCAGCAGCAGATCTTCCTTTGGATCAGACCTCCCTCTCTGTCCACACTCCTCCTTCCTTTGGCTCTGAATCTGAACAGCTCTTCAGTTGTCACTGTTCCTGCTCCCAGGCTGGGATCCCCTACTTCCCACATGGAGCACTCCTCCTCGCGGGTAATGCTTTACCAGCAGAAACCTCCCTCTTTGGTCAGCCTTAATTAATTGAACCCATCCAGGACAACCCCCACCTGGACCCAGCGGGGGTAGAGGCAACCAAAGACCTCGTGCAAACCCCAACTACTGTCATCCAACAACCATAAACATTTCTCTCTGCAATTTACCCAGGAATCCACCCCTTGGGCTGGATCCTGGATCATTTACCACCCACAACCTTAGAACCTTTGAAGAGTTCTCTCATGACCTTTAATAATTCCCATTATAATGGGGGATTACATCTATATACAAAAACACGGCTGGGAGGCAAAGATTCCAAAAGAAAACAAAAATGTGTTTTACAACCAAACAACCTTGAAGAAGAAATAAATAAGTACAACAGAACTGGACAATGTTCCATTTAGACTGCCTCTGGACAGAACTTCTGCATTAAAGAAAGAAGCTCTTCCCTCATTTCAATACCTGTTTTTTTAAATAGTAGTAACTAAAAAAAAAATCAAGTACATCTTTATAGTACACCACTGCATTCCACTAAACAAAAAGAGCAAGTTCCCACACCATCTGTTCTTTTGATGTGCCCACAGGGGTAGGGAAAAAACCCCCCAAGATGTTAAATGCTCCGAAGTTTCAACATAATTGTTAAAAAAAAAAAAGTTTTACTTATAAATAGAAAGTCTGAATGCTGAGCACCTGATTTTCATAATATGACTATTCTGGTGTCCCTTTACTAGGTGAAAACATCTCTGCAGGAATACAGGCAGTCTGTCTAACCAGCTCCTCAAATGATACAATGATTACGATTTAGAACTAATTACTACTCTAACCGATACTGCCTCTGTGTACATCCGTATGCTGTACAAGCCAGCATGTTTGAAAATATAAGTGAACGACAACGTGCATAGGCGCCCGGTATAAGAGGCTAGCCGGGCGAGTGGCGCTGTGAGTGTCCCCTTCCCTCCCTTTCCGTTAATTACTATCTGCCCCGCGCCATCTTTAATTTACCTCTGCTCCGTTCCCCAGCGTTGGCCGCATCATTTCAAAGCCCGCCCTGCTGCCCGTCTCTATTCTCCCCTCACTCCCTTCGCGACGTGATTTGTTCTGCAGACAGAGTCCCGCCCTCGAGGAAATGATGTCAGAAGGCGGGACTCTGCGGCACGAATCACGTCACGAAGGGAGCGAGGGGAGAATAGAGATGGGTAGCAGGGCGGGTTTTGAAATGATTTGGCCGAGTCGACGCTGGGGACGGAGCAGAGGTAAATTAAAGATGGCGTGGGGCAGATAGTAAGCAAGGGGAGACCAGGGCACCGCTGGCACAGATGGATGGAGGCAGGGGAGAGGAGAATTGGGCTGGGTATGGATGGAGGGGGGCAGGGGACAGAAGGGAATTGCTGGATGTGCATGGAGGGCAGGGGAGAGGAGGGTTGCTGGAATGGGTGGATAGAGGGGATGGCAGGGGAGAGAGGAGGGTTGCTGGAATGGGTGGGTGGATAGAGGGGATGGCAGGGAAGAGGAGGGTTGCTGGAATGGGTGGATAGAGGGGATGGCAGGGGAGAGAGGAGGGTTGCTGGACATGGGTGGGTGGATAGAGGGGATGGCAGGGGAGAGAGGAGGGTTGCTGGAATGGGTGGATAGAGGGGATGGCAGGGGAGAGAGGAGAGTTGCTGGACATGGGTGGAGGGGAGGTCAGGGGAGAGAAGATTTGCTGGACATGGGTGGGTGGCTAGAGGGGAGAGGAGGGTTGCTGGACATGGGTGGATGGAGGGGAGGCAGGGGAGAGAGAGGAGGGTTGCTGGACATGGGTGGCTAGAGGGGAGAAGAGGGTTGGTGGACTTGGATGGATGGAGGACAGGGGAGAGAGGAGGGTTGCTGGACATGGATGGTGGGAAGGGAAGATAGGAAGGACATGCACATGAATGAAGGGGAGAAATTCTGGACATGCATGGAGAGGAGGGAAGATGCACATGGATGGAGGGGAAGGGAGAGAGAAAAAATGCTGGGCATGGATGGAGGGGAGGGAAGAGAGAGGAAGATGAGGGAAAAGGGAGAAAACCTGCACATCGATGGAGAAAATAGGCAGAAGCTGGATCCACTGGACAGTCTAGTCTGCAGAGGATCCAGCTTTTACTTACGGATGTAAGGCAAGAAATGAAGAAGAAAGGCGGAAAGTAAAGAAATAAATGGAAAGGAAGCCCTGGAAACGGAGTTAAGAGGACAGATAGCAGCAGAATCGGATACTTGGCCAGCATGATCAGAAAAACAGTCACCAGACAACAAAGGTAGAAAAGATCATTTTATTTTCATTATAGTGTTTGGAATATGTCCACTTTGAGAATCAGGTGCTCAACATTAAAAGTTTATATTTTTTACTTATTTATGGCATTTTATCCCACATTAAACATGAATTAGGGTGTTTTGTGGCTCTACATGTATCATGATATTATGATCCCCTGTTTCATATTGTTGACGGTCTGCATTTTCCGTATGGGTGGTATATTGGTGTATTAGGTTCTGCCCAGTGTAATATTTATGGTACAGTAAGGTTCTGAGTGTGTTTTTGCACAAAGTAGTGCATAGTGTTTTGCAGTTGAGCGATTGTGGTTAGTATATGCTTTGAGCAGCCACTTTATTCTTTGACATATGTTACATAGCTAATATCTAAATTTAATAAAAGGTATTAATTGTGGCTTTTATTTTTATTTATTTATTTTTTTCTGTGTGCTATCAGACAATTATGGATTTAAGCTCCACCCACGGCCCCACCCTAACCCCGCCCCTTTAGCCTCCCCAAACAGTTGGGCCACCGACCGCCTATGAAACGTGTATATAGTAGCTGATAGAATTGTTTGCTTTGTTCAGGTGTACTAAGATGGAGGCAGCTTCAGCTTTTTGACATCATGCCGTTTCCTGTTCTAATCTCAATCTCTCTCTCTCTGTCTAATTTTACTTCCGCCCCGGAGGCAGGGGGTGGTTCCTCTCTCCTTTAAACGTCTCTTCTGCCCCGCCTTCCGTTACGAGGTATCGGTCGCATTGGCTGTGTTGTTGATGACGCAACTAGTGCGTGATGGATGGAGGGAGGCGCGCGGCAGCGGTGGAGGGAGACGACGAGCGGGGAGAGGACTGCGGGGGAGCCCAGACGTCAGGTGGTGGAGAGCAGCAAAGTGAGGGAGGAGGCGACGACGGCAGTGGAGCGGGGCATGGCGAGCGGAGGATCGTTGAGTGCGCTATGCCTGGCGCTGCTGGGCTCCGCGCTGCTCTTGGCTGTCCGCTCCATTGCCAGTGCCGTCCCCGGGCAGGATGGTGAGTGCGGGCGGAGTCTCTGTGGTTGGAGGGATCGCTGGATGATCGGACGGATCCTTCTCTTTTTCTGCTTAGGGAGTAGAAGCTTCGCACTTGCACCTTTCTGCTCTTCTTCCTTCCAGGATTTGCCCCGCAGAGCATCTTTTGATGGGAGGGGGCGCGCACAAACCAGTCCCATCCCCCTGGCCCTAACTAAAAAAAAAAGAGTTATACATAGTTTAATTGCGGATAACATTTATCGGACAATAACCCCGAGATTATGAAATCACTGCAGTCCCCACTGTCTCCATCTCCCTCCTACTGGTGAATCGGCGAGTGCCGAGCCAGCACTAGCTTCATCTTTCTCCCCGGAGCGCTGCTGGGGTCGGGGTTCAGCTGTCGGCTCTGCAGCCTTTTACTGGGTCCGATTCCCGGCTCCATAGTTTGTCGCATCGTTTAACCCCACGGGTTAAGGGACGTATTGCGGTCTCCAGAGCATAAGTATTTATCCGCATTGTTTGTATTATTCCTTTACAAGTTATCTGAGTTTAAGGTTTTTCAGTTTTAACTTTGGAAGGCTAATACAGTCGCAAAACGAGATTTGAAACGTTTTTTTCTTATGCACTGCTCTTTTTAAGTCTCTGGTCCGTTACTTTCCTGGGGTGAGGGCTCCGCTAAAGAACTGTCTTTTTTTTTTTTTTTTAATTTGAGAAAGTGAATGTTATCTAAAGCATATTTTATTAGTAGTATTTTTAGGGGGTCATGTTTTAATGTTTGATGTCCAGAAAGCAATTTGAACGTATTCCTCACTGGTGTGTAAAATTCTGGAATAAGTGCTATTTTGAAGCTTCAGTATGCATAACTCTAGATATCATGGTGGAACATCCTACATTATAATTTATGTGTATCCCTCTTCACTCTGCTTTCAAATGCGACTAATTTTGTACACTGGCGTCCTCTGCTCCTTAGCAAATAGTACAGTTATAAGCAGAATTAGATCCTGCAGCAGAAGTGGACACAGCATCAGTCAGTGCAGTTACTGGTGCAGTGGTTTGACAACCGTGGAGTGTCAGTTTCTTCCTGTACAGTGGATAGAAGAGGCCTGGGATGTTGATTGAGGGGATGTAAA